>NC_058130.1:488543082-488571305 GCF_016433145.1 Gracilinanus agilis | reverse complement strand
CTATAAGCTTCTGGTATTTCTTTTCAATCTGGTCATTTCTGGTGTTCAATTTGCTTATCAGTTCATTTGGTTTCTGAGTCTCACTTTCCAGTTGCAAGATTCTATCTTTTAAACTGTTATTTTCTTGCCAGATCTCTTCCATTTTCCTCAAAATCTCAGTTTTGAACTCTTCCATAGCTTGTGAGGAGTTTTCCTTATTTGGGGAGGGTCCAGATGCTTGTTTGTTCTCCTCCTCTGTTTGCTCGGTTGTCTGGATTTTCTCTGTGTAAAAGTTGTTGAGTGTTAAAGACTTCTTTTTCTTGTTGTTAATCTTTCTCTTCTGAACTTCCTGAGACTGGGTAGCCATCTTTAGCCCAGCAGCTTCTCAGGTTTATCCTTGTGCTCAGGGTCTGTTCGTGGTCAAGCCCCCTGGTGGATCCCCTTGCTTGATCCTCTGCTGGAGGTTTTTTTACAAGTCTCAGGGAGCTGCTTCCACAGTCGTACACCCATCTGCATCCACCCACACCTCCTCGGAGCCTGAGCTCTGAGCCAGCCTGAGCTCTGCTTCTGCGCTCTGTGCCCTAAGCTCGCGCTCAGATTTCGGGTGCGTTTTTTGGCTTATTGGGGTCCTAAATCTTGCTGCTCTCAGGAACAGGCCCCGGAGCTGCCAATGACTCGATGGGTGCCCCAAACTTGCTCTATTTCTTTTTAGCTGGCTTCGGCGCTATAGATGTGTGTGGAGGGGTTGGGGGTGGGGTGGTTGCTCAGCCTGCGATTTAGTGAGAGCTGTTTCACCGCTTTATAGCATGGAAATGCCTCGATTCCATGTACCTTCCATGCTGTGCCCTGTTGTGGGGTTCCTCCTTTCGTCTGGACTTGTTTTTATGTCCCCTTGGGGAGTTTTGTGTGTTTTGGTCAGGAGAGGTTAAGAGCTGCTTCTTACTCTGCCGCCATCTTAACCCGAAACCTCCAGTTCCCTATTTTACTTTTGAAGGAACAGGCAGATAGCAAATAAATGACTTGCCAAGAGCCACATACCTAAGTATCTGAAAAAAGATTTGAACTCAAATCTTTCTCAGTCCAGCCCACTGTTCTATCCACTCTGCCCCTTATCTGGTTTTAAGCTATTGTGCTGCTGAGAAGAAGGTTGTCTTGCATGCAAATATTTCTATTAGCAGAGCTCCAGTCCTCATAAACGCCTATAACTGTAAAAAATAAAATTAATATATAAAGATAAATTTAAAAATATGGTTCTTATAAGGTTTATTAGTAGTATCTAGAAATTAAATCCATGTGCCATGCTAGCTTACGCTGTTTAAACAGCCTGCCATTTCCTGCTGCCACCATGTTGTATAGGAAGCAAAGAGGAAGAATACGTCAGCCCCTCAGTGTTATCCTCCTGTCTACATCAGTGTGTAATGTCAGGAAGCCAGTGGGCTCATGGGATATGTAGTTCAAGGACTCCAAAATTTCCAATAACACATTATAGAAGCAAAAATTTGGGCAAAGGTTGAAGAACAGTTGCGATTCTCTTTCATTTGATTTTATTATTATTATTGTAATTCTATTCCTTCCAATCCATGGAGAATATTGGGAAGGAGGTAGGATGTATAGCTCTTGCTTTCAGTTTTTTTTTTTAATCCTTTCTTTCAAAATGTGCTTAATCAGTCATCTGTCTAGGATGAGAGATTTAATTGTGAACCAAACATATTGCAGTTGAAAATGAGAATTAATGCTAGACCAGGGTTCATCTGCTTGATTTTTGCTCAGTCAGCTATTATTGGCTGAATGGAAGAGCTCATAGGTTTTACAGACTAAGAGAGTTGTAGCACTGCCCTTAACAGAGAGAAACATTTTCTTTACTGGTCCATAATAGATAGGAAGTAATGTGGCTAGCAGTTTCCTCTGAAGAGATGAAGCCAAGAAACTTAGAGATGAGGAGATCAAGGGAAATACATAGTGGAAACAATATCATACCCAGAAGGGATTAGAGTCAATATGCACTAGAAAGTATGATAACATCACTACAAGACAGTGGAAGCTCTGATGGATAAGAATTGTTATTTGCCATATCTACTCATGCACCCTGGCTACACACTTCTCAATTTGTGTATTCAACAAATTCTTGATAAAAGGATTTCTAATGTATCTCTTTACAATTTCCCACATTACTTATATGTATACCATGCATATAGTCCTTGTTCATTAATTTATTTTATATGCGAGTCCTTTGTCAATAGAGATGGGTCTGTGGAATTATGGCCAACTGTGTATATAGGATCTGTTTTTGTCACTTTCTTTGTTATATCATTTGACTTAATGTTATTTACTTGAAATATGTATTCTCTTGCAACCTTAAGTCTGGGTTATGTATGATGAAGGAAACATGCTTAAGAAGTGGTGCCCAAAAGGTTACATTTACTTTATCCAAAAGCAATAGAAAGTCTTTGTAGATTTTAGAGCAGCAGAATGATTTGTTCTGTGATTTGATGCCTCATCAAGATTGCTCTGGCATTTGAATAACAGATATCATGGAGAATGGAGATAGCAGAGCAATGCCAGTTTAGAATCTATTGTAGTAATAAAGGTGATGATAGCCTGACCTAAGGGATTGGTTGGATGATTCCAAAGAATCAAATGGATGTTAGAGTAGTAAAACTAAAAGCTAATCCTTTAGCTTCCTTGTTTAAAAGGGCTCAATTAGAACAATTTCCAAATAAACTCGATTAACTTATTAGACTGTGAACTTTTGGAACTTTGAAAGCATTGGATAGATGCATTTTGGAAAGATAAAATATTCTTATTATATTTATCCAAAATAATCTGAACATTAGACTCTCATTATTTGTCTTCTTTTTTCCTGATTACTATGATTCTACATATATGATATTCAGACTCTTTAAGGGCCTTGTATTGTGATACATTTTTATGATAAATGTATCATGTAAACATGTGGTGATGGTCTATTTTTGGGAACCCAGAACAGATAGTGTCAGAGTAAAGTTGGAATGAAGAGAAAAGTAAGATATTTTACACATCGAGATCAGGGTCTGGAGTCAAATGTGACATTCTAGGAATATTTAATCCTCAATATCTGTAGATACTAGAATTCTCTATGATATACTTTTCTTTTATGGACACTACAGTAGACTATACACATTAAAGACATTATATGTAGTTACTTCTATCTAGGATCTCTAATAAGTTTATTTCTCAAATATGTGAAAATTGGGATAATAAATTAGTTTTCTTTTTCATTGTATTTTCATAATCTTTCTTGAGAGTCAATAAGCATGTGATAATTTTTGTGGTGTTAAAATTAAAATGAAAGTTCACACATGGGTGGGGGGAGTGTGGGGGGTGAAGGGGAAAGGAGGAGCATGAATCATGTAACTATGTTAAAAATGAATATTAATAAATGTTTGAAAAAAATGAAAGTTCACAGAACAATTCATCCTCACTAATTTTAACTGAGATATTTGGATTTTCTAGATATACTTTAATATATGTACAAAAGATTTTCAATTTTTAATTTCCAATGTAAATTCCTTCAGTTTTTTGAAATTGCTGAGCTAGGGGAGTATGTGTACCTTGGTTTGTACCTCTTTTTAGTGGGTATGCTTCTAAAGCTTCTCTGTTGTTTATTTTGTTGGCTATTGGCTTGTAAGAAACCTTTATTAGTAACAACGATAATAACTAGAAACGCACTTATACAGCCATTTAAAGTTTGTAAACAACTTTACAAGTATTATTTCATTTTATGCTGACAATAAGCCTAGAAAACTGTTACTGTACCAATTGTATAGAGGAGGAAATCAGAAAAAAACAGAAGCTAAGTGACTTTCCCAGGTTCAAATAGGAAGTAATGGTCTAAGTACAGATTTGAATTGAAGTTTACTTGATTCTTGGTCTGGTGCTCTATGTACTATACCACTCAGGTGAGAAAATATTCTTCTATACCTCTTCTTCAAAATCTTTATCAGGAATGTTAGATTGTATCAAAGGTTTTGTTTTCATATATATATATATGTATATATATATATACATATATATGTGCAAACCTAAGACTATCTTATTGTTTATATTTTTATTATGTTCACAATAATTTTGTAGGTGTTGCATACCTTGCAAAAGCTTTACTGATTCATGATGAATAATTTTCCTTAATGGGATGCTAATATTTTATTTAACATTTTTCCTTCTATATTCACCGAGAAATACTTTTATTTGCTTGTGCTTTTTTGTTGGGTTATAAAATGTGTATGCCTCATGATTTTGTTGATTGTCTAGACGTAAAAAAGTGAAAAATGAAATGTTAATGATTAAGAAGAAATTTACAAGTAATGACTACTGTATCAACTTCTGGCAAGAAGTGGGATGGTCAAAACTCTATAATTTTTACTTCCTTTCAGAGAACCTCTAGCTAGAAATGGTTACATTGCTATATCATTTCTCTTTTGCCAGTCTTATTATCCATTTCCTGCATTCCTCATCTATTGCTCCCTTCTGTCCAGGTGCTCTTTCATATACTCCCACAACAATAATGCTTCTATTTCTCACTCCATTGATCTTGACAAAAAATATCTTCCACACATTTTACCATTCTGGTTACTGTTTTTTTTCCCTCACATCATAGTATGTTCTTTATAAAGAAGGCTATTCTGTCTAATACCCTCAAAAACCTAGCCTATCTTATTTGCTTTTCGGGTGCTTTCAATTTCAGTTTAGCCTTCTTAAGATACAGCATAAACTCTATCCACAAAATATCAGAGACATTTATGATGTCAAATTTACCTCCTTTAATATTTCTAGGTTCTAATATATAGATACTAGAGATTGTGTGTATTTTAATTGGTACCAAATTTTCTTAGTTGTATTTGGTAATATATTGTTTTGGTTGTTCCGTCATTTCAGCCATGAGGTATGCTATTTCTTTCTACAGCTCATTTTACAGATGAGAAAACTGGGGCAAAAAAGATTAAGTGATTTATCCAATGTTTTACAGATAGTAAACATTCAAGGAAAACTTTGAACTTTTGTCTTCTAACTCCTAGTCCAGTGCTATATGCATTGTGCCATCTAACTGCTCAATTTGCTAAATGATCTCTATAACATAAAACTCAGAAAGAACTACACATGCAAAATATGTAGGTGTCTCTGTGTATGTGTGTGTGTGTGTGTGTGTGTGTGTGCATGTGTAAGTGTATAATCTATGTGAAACAACTAGATAGTTCGGTGTATAGAGCACTGACTCTGGAGTCAGGAAGACCTGAGTTTAAATATGGTTTCAGATACTCATTAGATGTGTGACCCTGGGCAAGTCACTTAATCTCTTTTTTTCCCTAATCCACTGGAGAAGAAAATGGCAAACTACTCATAGATATTTGCCAAGAAAGCCTCATGGAGAATATGGTCACAAAGAGTAGAACATATCTGAACAAGTTAAAAATCAATGATTTATGTATGGACTTATATATGCATCTATTTATTAGTATTTTTATGTTCTAATTATAAGAACACTCTCCCTTCTATTGAAGTGATAACTGCTTTTGTGTAACTCTATAGTCACACAAGTTCAGTTCAATTCTCATTCTACTTTGCTATTTTCAAATATTGGAAAAGGATTACTGATGTGGTGTTTCTCCATCAAAGTAAAGTTTCATTTAATTACTCCACATGAAATGCATCCCATAAATGATATACCTTTCATTATTCTGGTTATTTCCCCCAGCTTTTAAATTTCTCCCTTGAAATGTTGCTTCCAGAACTGACTATAATACTTGGGGAATGCCTTGTTTTGTACAGAATGCAGCATGGTTAGTACCTTGCCATTCATTATTAGCATTTTAGTAATATTATTATATTAATCTGTTCTGGATTGTCATTAGTGTTGACTTTTTAGTTTTGATTTTTATTAAAATTTGAGTCAACCACACAAACTAAGTTCAAGATAAAAACAACTATTTAGCCTCTAAAACTAACAAAGTGCCAGGCCAGAAATTAGCATGAATCATATTCCTGAGTTCAAATTTGGCCTCAGAAACTTACTATTTGTGTGACCTGGGCAAGTCACTTAGCCTTGTTTGCTTCAGTTTCATCGGTGAAAATTCTGGAAAAGGTGATGGCAAATCACTCTAGTATCTGTGTCAAGAAAATCCCAAATGGGGTCATGATGAGTTGACTTTGACTGAAAAAATAACCCAACTAAAATAACAACAAAAACTAAAACAGATAAAATTCAATGAAGAAATTACTACATATTCAGAGGTTGAAGTCCTAGTCCATCTGTGTAGGTAAAGAGCCTTAACCTTAAGTCCATTGGCATTTGTTTAATATTTAAAAAAAAAGTATTCTCATATATACTAATTGATTTCAGCTGTGATTCCATTGTTTTATCTCATGCATTTAAAAACAACTTTTTGTAGCCCATAGGATTCACTAGATTGCTAACAGTGTCTGTCGAATTTTTAAAAATAGTTGAAAAACTCCTAGTATTGGCCAATCATTTATACCATTTTATACTGGTATTTTTTAAACCCTTACCTGCCATCTTAGAATCAATACTGGATATTGGTTCTAAGGCAGAAGAGCAGTAAGGGCTAGGCAATAGGGTTAAGTGAATTGCCCAGAGTCACACAGCTAGGAAGTGTCTGAGGCCACATTTGAATCCAGGGCCTCCTGTCTCTGGGCTTGACTCTCAATCCACTGAGCTACCCAGCTGCCCCCTATACTGGTATTTTTAAAGTAACTTAAGTAATGGGTTGAGAAAGATAATTTATAGTCAAAAATCTAAACTAAAATCAAACTTTAAGGGGAAAAAAAGAAACAAAACACAAACAAGTAGAAGTGAAAGTTCTTTCCCATGAAGGCATTTGCAAGGAATGTTTCTACCATTCTGGAAGAGGAAAATCTTTTAAATTTGTAATTATTTTGAAAAGAACATTAATAGGGGCAGCTAGCTGACTTGATAGAGAATCAGACCTAGAGACAGGAAATCCTGGATTCAAAGTTAACATTAGACACTTCCTAGCTGTATGACTCTGGGTAAGTCCCTTAACCTCAACTGCCTTTTTATAAATAATATTTTGCTTCCTCCAATTACATTTAAAAACAAAAGTAACATTCATTTAAAAAAATGAGTTCCAAATTTTCTCCCTCCTTTCCACCTCCTCTCCCTTATTTCCTCTAACTCTGCTCCACTCTCTGAGATGGTAAGTGAGCTGATTACTATTTTCTAAGTAAGCCATCTTGCTGACAACTAATAGTGATAGGTTTGTCTGTTCTTTGCTTATATTTATTCTTTTAATTTCTATATCTTGCTTATAGTTATTGCTTTAATTCCTAGAATTACAGTATGCCAATACTAGGAAAAGTGAACATTCTTTCTTTACTCTCATTTGTTGGGAAATCTCATATTGTTTTCCCATTGTAAATGTCTTACTTTACCATATTTAACAATGTCTTTCTAGGGTTATACTTTAAAGAGTTATTTTTTAAATTCAAGACATGATTTGTCAAAGCCTTTTTTTCTGAATCTATACAATAGGGTGAGATTAGTGACAAATATTTAGGAAAAAATGCTTCCAATATTTCCTGCTTTGTCTGGCATATGAGGACAGGCCAGAGGCTAGCAAAAAAGCAGGAAATGACTGATGAATGGGCTTTGTATTTGATGTTGGTTATAGGGGAGTTGTGAATATGCCACAGGGTAGTCATAGGCTGCCTATCAACCACTGAATTGTTCCTTGAAACAATCTGCTTTCATATTGCCTACACTTCTCCAGCATTCCTCTTAATTTTTAGATCATCAGCAAATATCTCTGGAATTTGTGTCTTTTCTTCAGACTCTCAACAGTATCTTATTGGCTCCAGACTGCCATTGTTGATGTTGATTCTTTCTCAGGAATTTTGGATACTACAATATGTGGCCATCATCCAACTTCTTTTCTGAAAAAAAAATTCAAATATAAACTTATGTCCCTTGAGGAACTTTGGGCAAATATCTGTTGTAAGGCTAAGCATCTCTAATGTTTCAACTTGTTCTTGGTACACCACTAAGAAAAGGTGAGCCCAGCTTTTCTTCTATTCTTCTATTGAATAGAATAAATTATGGATTTTTATTATTAGTTCTATCATTTCCATTTATTTTATTGGCTGGTTTATCAATTCACATTATTGGTTATGATTATTTTTCTTACATGTATTTCTTCAATGGCACTTTTTAAAACCCCCATTTTTAGGTCAACATCTTGTCCCTCCAATTCTTTTCTCAACTATTTTGATGAAATAGTATATTCAAAATCTATTCTCATACACCTTCCAATTTTTTGAATTGCATTTAAATTATTAATCTTTTTCTTTATTTTTTCTTTCTTCATTTCTTTTTTTTCCTTCCCCCCTTCCTTTCCTATTCACTAAGATCTTATGTTAAATATTGAAGTGTTATTTCCCTTTAGGTAAGTAATTTGTGGTTTATCTCAATTACATTTTTCTTTATTTAAAGTTTGTTATTCCATATATTATTGCATTAGAATTGCATTTTATTCTTTGTGCTATTCTAGTAAATATGATTCTTAAATTTTCTCTGAACCTTATTTTTCATCTTTAGCCTGTATATTTAAAATTTTGATGTTTTTTTCTGAAGATTTTTCTTCTACTTCAGCGTTTTTGCATTCCAAATTGGATAATCATGTTTTTCTTCTCTAAAATCATTCCCTTTCATAAAACAGTTTTCCCCTGAATCTGTCAGTTGCATTTTTAGTTTTTACATGAAGGGTTTAAATTACCATCATGATCATTTCTTACATCTTATTTTATGCTTTATTTTTCTTTTCAAGTATTCTAGATCTTTAAAAAATGCTCCTTACTATCTTTCAGAAGTCTAAAAGATTCTGACTTCATTAGACACTAGTTGCTCTCTTTGCTTCATATATTTCCTTCATATATATGTGGCTAGACCTTTGTATTATCCTTGAGTTTTTCTTTATCCTTCTTTGGTTTTGGAGATCATTTCTATTGATTTATCTTCTCTTGTACTGATCTTTTTTATTGAGAGTTTATCTCATTATCTTTAGAGATATAGCTTTTTTATTTCCCTTCTCCATCAATTTCTTTCTGTTCCCTCCTCTATTCCTGGCAAGCAGATTTCTTAGATAGTGCTTTAAATTTGGATTTTTAACACTTCCTCTTCCTTCATACATTGGAGAATATAAGGTTAATTTGCCGAAGTTCCTGTCATGGGGATAAAGGTTTGGCACCAATTTGATAACAATCTCTTTTCATTCAGACCCTACACAGTGTCCTGTCTTGGAATCTGAACCAAGTCCTCTTTTTATTCTTTTCCTTGGCTTCTCTTAATTCTCTTAATCTGCATGTGGAGAGAGGATATAGGGATATTGGAGCAAAGTTATTGCATTTTCAAGCAGACCTAATTCTAAGGACATGCTTCAGTCAAAAAATGTTAGACCAATGATTCTACCTTTGCTCTCGTATTTTCCTTTTGCCATCATAGTCAACATGTGACTCGTCTGGTGGAGTGGACAGGCTAGAGAAAGCTGAGGCTGAGCCAATATGGTAATAAATGATCCTAAAATAGGCCCTCCAGTATAAGTCTTATCTCTTTTGTACTCATATCATGTATATGTAGTGAAAGGGTGCTAAATGGTGCTTGGAATATTAGCATGAATCTAGTGCTATTTCATAAGGATTTTGCCTTGTTGAGTTTTTCCTCTCCTATGGATTTATCAAAAATTATTTTACTAGTGACATATAATTATTCCCCTAGATATTGGAGGTTTGTAATTCTGTGGAAAATGACTAATCTACTATCCCATTATCTACAAAGCTCCCATGTTAGGCTTTTCCATGTGAAAATTTAACATTTTTTCATCTATATATTCATTTAAATAATTCACAAGAGTTTCCCCAGAAACACTGCATGAATAAGAAATGACAAAAAAGCAATGAAATTACTAAATAGATTTCAAATATTGTCATTTTTGTTTGGTTTTCTGGTAGGAATTCAGGAAGGAAGTAGACTGGACCTGTGATTTCTTTTATTTAGGAAAATCTGTTTGTTTTTTTCGCAAAAAAACCTCCCTTTACCAATGTCAGTCATTAGTATGTTACTTAACTTTAAAGTGGTGTCCTCAGGCATTAAGAAATTAATAGATGTACTGATGGCTAGATAGATATGGCAGTGGCAGGTCTTGAACCTATATCCTCAGAGTTAGAATTAGACTTCTATCTACAATTCTCTTTATTTTTATTTGTATTTAATTTTTAGGATACCTTCAAGTTGACTTGTACCTGTGATAGTTCTCACTCATAGAAAATAATTAAAGGAACAATATCACTTATCATATACATATTGACATTGAACCTAAATTAACCTACTGTTAAACTAAGAACTTTTTAAAGAAGTTTACATCTTCACAATAACAGAAATATATAAATATTGTTTTGGATCTAGTAACCACATTTCAGGTTTAAAAGTTGTTTTAACAAAAGATAAAATTGTTTGAACATCATTAATTCTATATGTTTATTATATTTACATATAATGTATGTTATATGTAATTCTCAGAAGAGCAAGGAAATATTATTTTGATCTGAATTTAATTACATATATTACATCTATTATGTACTACTAGCATTAATACCATAATAGACTTCAATTTATAATATTCAAAGATTTATTACAGCTCACACTTGCAGATGTCAATAGTGCTATACTTTGGACAATTAAGTAAGGAATTATTCAACCTTGGGGGAAAACATTTTTGAGGTTTTTGAATTTCTTTTAATGTTTTAAGGTTTTAGAAATGATTAAATGGAATTCTTTTTTTAAACAACCTCTAGTTTTAAGACTGAACTGTTGTTTGAAAAGTATATGAATGCATGTGTTGTTCTTAAAGATTTAAAAAGCCAGTGAAGGATAGTTGTGAGGTCTTTCATTCTTTTTTTGCATCTGGTATTGTAATTTTTGTGTCTACATTAATCTGATTCAGTGTAAAAGGTTTTATGTTCATTTTCTTCTATGAATTCAAGTCCACATGATGGCTTAAAAACTTAAGTTCAAATAGTTATATAATTATAGGTTAAAAAGACATTAGAAATCATATAAAACAACTCTATCAATTTACAGGCAAAGGAAATGAGACAAGGTGGAAAAACAAAAACAAAACTATATTACTTTTCCTCATATAGATAGTATATGGCAGATGTTGGACTTGAAACCAGGTTATCTAAGTTCATATCTAATATCATTTCCACTATAGAAAAGCTTATTGACCTCATTATTGATTTGAAATGTCATATGTATGTATGTATATAGAGATATACATATGTATAAACATATACACACTTATTACATATATGTCATTTTAAATAAATGTTATTGATACATTAGTTTTGTATTAACTATTTCTCATTCCCCCCTCCATTCCCACCTCTCTCATAGCCACTCATCTTCTCAATAAAGAAAAATAAAGTGGAAAAAACAAAAAGTTCAGGAAAACTGAACAAGACAGAAAAATCAAACTTTTTGCAATATTCCTCATGTAGAATCCCTCATCTATAATAAAGGATACAAAGATCATACTTCTTTGGGGCAAGTTTTGTTATTCAAAATTATACAATATTCATTTGATGCTTTTGTTTTCATTTATACTACTTATATTAATATTGTTATAGTCATTATTGACTACTCACTTCACTTTACATCAGTTGATATAAGCTTTCAGATGATTCCCATTCTATTTAGCATTTTGCAGAGCATAATAATATTTCAATGTATCACATCTTGTTTGATCATACCCTAATGGAAGAACATCTGCTTTATTTCTAGTTCTTTACTATGACAAAAAATATTGCTTCAAATATTTTTCTTAATATCAGAACTTTCTTTTCATTATTTTTCTCCTTAATATATATGTTCAGCAGTGAGTTCTCTACATCAACTGATATGATCATTTTTAGCAATTCTCTTAGGGCAGTGATGGGCAAACTACAGCCCTTGAAATGTTTTATCAGGCCGTGGTACATTATTCTTAATCTGACTAATACAATGAGTAGGATACATTATAATGAAACTTTGAAAGAGTTGCCTTAGAAACAGACTGACAGATGAGCATTTCCTTTCCTTTGGCCTCCTCTTTAAAAAGTTTGCCCATCAGTGTCTTAGGACAATTCTAATTATTTCCCAAACTGGATAGACTGATGCCTAGTCTACCATCAATGCATTAATGTGTCCATATTTCCACAATTCCTTCACCAAGGAATGTTCTTTCCGCTGTCATTCTTGGATTCACTCTTGGTGATAATTTAGGATGAAAATATTTCCTCAGAAAGGAAATAGGCCATTTTAAAGCCTCTAGGTAAAGTAATGGCCAAATCATCATCAATTTTCTGTTCCTGATTCAAGAACAAATGCACAATTCAAATACATTTGCTTAAGAGGAAAGTTTATAATTTCTTTCTACCCTAATTGATACATACAATGGAGAAAGTCAAATTTCTCCTATATTACAATAGTTTATATACTATGGTAAAAAAGTAAATAAATTTAAACTTTAACTTCTGGTCTTCTAAATTGTAGATCCATTAAGATCTTATGAGGTCCTAAAACGAGTATAAAGAGGATAAGTAGTTTGGACTCCATGTTTGTTAGCTTGTTTTTTCTACTCTGTCTAAAAATTAATAATGCCCAGAAGTTGGGAACTCAAACTTTCCAGTTCATATATCTCACATCTGAAGATGTTCAAAATTTATCACACTTCAGGAAAGTCATTCCACTTTTAGATAGCTTTGTCAGTATTTTATGAAATTATTTAGTTATTAATCTTTAAACAATTTTCACTGACATATTTTGAAGGACTTAAAAGGCTAGACCAAGTATTCTATATTTGCAATGCTAATTTTTCTACAATTTCTTTACTCACATCTTCAACTACCCATTGAACATTTCAAATTGGAGTACAAAGGAGTTAATATGGAGCACTGAAGTTCATTGAATTCAAGGATAACATGTTCAAAACTGTATTCAGTTACCTCAATTTTGACAACTGACTTAAGGATTTAGTAGTAAGGGGAAGGGAGATCAACACATAGACCATTTCAACTGCCCAAATATGAAATGACGAAAGGTATACTAAGGATATGGCAGTGTCAGAGGAGAGATGAAATATGCAGGAGAGTTATAATGAAGGTATAAATGAAAGACTTTGAAAAATGTCTAAATACAGAAATTTAGAGAGCCCCGGGGAATTAGGGATGATAATTAGGGTGAACGCCTAAGTGACTAGGTGACTAGGAAAAGACTAGTATTCTTGAAAATTATAGGAAAGTAAAAAAATGAAAGTTTTGGGGAATAAGTGTTGAGTTCAGTTTTGGAAATGCTGAGTTTAAAATGTATATGGGACATGCAATTTGAAATGTTCAATACATAGTTGAAGATGTGAGTCCAGAGGGTGGGGAAAAATAAGCATTGGAAATGTAGATATGAGAGTCAGCTAAGTGGCAGAATTGATATAGCAGTCCTGGGCTTGGTTTCAGGAAGATCTGTGTTAAGATCCAGTTTCCAACACTTATTAGATGTGTGATCTTTGAATAAGTCACTTCAATTCTGCCTCAGTTCCCTCAAGTTTAAATGAGAACAATAATAGAATCTACCTCAGAATGTTGTTGTGAAGATAAATACCTATGATATTCATAAAGTTCATAGCATAGTAGCTGGTACAAAGTAGGCACCATATGCATTTTCATTTGATTCTATTCCATCTGTAATTAGATTATCACTGAAATCATGAAAGCTGATCAATAGGTGAAATAGATAAGATGGAGAAAATGGCCCAGAAAAGTGCCTCGGGGGACAAAAAGTTAAAAATGAATGAAGTAAAAGGAGATCTAACAAAGGAGTCAGGAAAGGAATGATTACACATAAATGAAGGGAATCAATGGCAAATAGTGTTACAAAGTCCTAGAGAAAGGACTGTTATCCAGTGTCACAGCCTTTGTATTTGGCCAAAAAGAAGAAGAAGAAGAAGAAGAAGAAGAAGAAGAAGAAGAAGAAGAAGGAGAGAGAGAGAGAGAGAGAGAGAGAGAGAGAGAGAGAGAGAGAGAGAGAGACAGAGACAGAGACAGAGACAGAGACAGACAGAGACAGACACAGACAGAGAGACAGAGACAGACGCAGAGAAAAAAAAGAGAGAGAGAAAGAGAGAGAAAGAGAGAAAGAGAGAGAGATTTTGGTAGAATGAATTTACAAGTCAGGCTTCAAAAAGTTTGAAAGAGTGAGAGGAAAATAACTAGAGGGATCTATTTGTAGGTGATTCTCTCATGGACTTTAGCAAGTAAAAGGAGAAGAAAGGATGATAGCTAGAAGGGATGAATGGAACAAATGATTGCTTTTGGAGAATGGGAAGAAATGGATATTTGTAGAAAGGGAAGTATCTAGTAGACAGGGAGTGATTGAAGATATGTGGGACATTGGGGATGATAAGAGCAGACAATCTGGTGCAGGTTTTGTGGTTGAAAGGAATAATTGTGTGCAAGAGGGATTAATCTTGGTAAGGACAAATGTTACATCTTTATATGATACTGAGATGAAGTAGAAGATCATTCCAGAAGACATTTGAGTGATTTGAGACAAAGAATCCAGGAGAAGAGGGAGCTGTGAATGAAACTGTTTTTCACTGAAATATGAGACAGTGTTTCGAAGATGAGATGGTAGGGGCAGGGCAAGCTCTGAGTAGTTTGAAGAGGGATGAAAAATGTTTGGTAAAGCTCCTGTGGTGAGTGTACTAATGAGTTAATTGGGAAATCTTAGAAAGATTATTTGGCTGCAGTGATGACTCACTTGAGAAAGGTACAGTTTCATGATGCTGTTATTTATTTATTTGTTTGTTTGTTTATTTTCAAGGATGGGAGATATGAGTCAGTAAGTAGAAGACAGACAACCAATAAGAAAGATTACATTGAAGAGGAGAAAGAATAGCATCCTTCTGAAAGGAAAGGATGGAATAAATAATAGTGAGATTTTTCTTGGCAGAGGAAAATAAAACTTGTTTTTCAAAAATAAGGGGTCTGAAGGGAAAAGAAAGCTCATATCTGATGTCTTTTTATTTTTTCCCACCATGGAGAAGGTGACATCCTGTTGAGTTCAGAAGAGTTGAAGGCAGTATAAGAGGATTAAGGTATCTTGGAGATAATAATCTATTTTCACAAAATTATTAAAATAACCCAAACACATTATGTAAACTTGGAAGGAAACTCAGAGATTATCTAGTAAAACCTTTGAATGAAAGAGTCCATTCGGTTTACCTGACAAGTAAGCTTTAAATCAGTTCAAGTTACATTCTGTCTTTGAATCATTTTCCTTGCTATATTTGCTCAGTTGAATCATGGTAAAATAAGGTATTTTTCTAGTTATGGCATTCTTACTATGATAAGAACTGCATCACATTTTAAGCATTCTAGACCTTTAAATCTTAAGGACATTTTTACTCAAAAGCTTCACAAAGAGCCATAAGTTGCAAAGAATTGTTTTTGAAAAATCAACAAACTTATTATTAATTTATTTTGAACAAAGAGAAAAAACTACTTATCAGAATTTTTTCTAATTTATTAAATGTTAAAGTGCTAAGTAGGCTAACAGAGAAGAGAGAACAAAAAACATCTCATTTACCATATAGCATAACTTAATGCCTTACTGTTATTTTTTGTTTGTTTTTTTTTTTTGGTTTGATATAAGTCAGACATGAGACATCTCAAAGGCATAGTAAAGAGGCAGTAACCATCCTACTGAAATGACAAAAAGGGCCTTTTCACATATTAGGAAAGATAATCAAAATTCTACTGTAAAGAGGACCAGGCAGTTTTGGTGGCATTACACTACAGTCTAACAGAGTAAAGAAATCTAAAAATGAACATAGTTACTAAAGTAAAACATAACAAGTTGAAGCCATTCCATTTTTATAAAGTAAACCTGATTTGAATTAAAACAACCTCTGGAGGTAGACTAATGTATATTATAATAAACGGTAAATGTAAGGCGTGGGAAAAGTTCAGACATTCTTTCTAGCATATTGAATCAATTAATAGCATGTACAAGGAAACCCTGATTATTTGAAGGAGTGGAGAAAAATGACTTGATTCTTTACAAGTAGTCCAGACTATTATTAGTATTCCAGATAGACTGTGTTCTAGGGAGTCCATCACATGCTTTGATCTGTCTGCATCCACAGCTGGAAACTTTGTGCCAGTCTCTGGAAGCAGCACGAACTGACAGTCGCCTCCATCAGGAAAGTGAGTTAGTGGTTACAAATGGTAATCAGTGGATCAAAGAAGAAAAGTGAGTAAAATTGGGTCCTTTAAAAAATCTGATTTCATTTCCTATGGCCCCAAACAATTAAAACATTCATAAAAACACTTTTCAACTTACTCCATACTTCTTTTTTATCTACCTCTCTGTGGTTATTGTTTTTTTTCCCTTTCATTTCTAGTTCATGCTATGATAAATGGACAGTTTCCCAAATAATCAAAGATGGTTAAAAAGCCTGTGTGTGTGTGTGTGTGTGTGTGTGTGTGTGTGTGTGTGTGTGTGTGTGTGTGTGTGTAAATGGATACACTCTCATTCCCAACATCATCAATAACTTGCTTGGGATATTGCAAATCAGCAGGTAAACACAGGTGCTAGAGATTTCAGACCTTGCTGAATTGCCCAGTGTCTAAGCCTGACAAAGTATGGTTTTGCCCTTTCAGAAAGGCCAAAAAAAAAAAGCCAAAAAAGCTGAAGTAAGCAGGTCTAGTCTTTTGCCTAAATTCTTGGATGCAAAAGCACACATTTTGCTCAAGCTTGTGGATCCCTATTTTCTATGTAGTATCCAAAGGACTCCTTCATGAGGGGAATTGCTCACCATGAGAACTATCTAGCACATTTTCTCAGAAAGTAATGGCATAAGAATTCTAAAGAAGTACCTAAACTGTTATTTTTACCAAATAATGTCAATTGTTTTAACAGCTGAGAAGCTTGCTGCTATGTTAAAGCTATTCTAAAATGATATGCCAAGATTCTAATGAATTTGAGGGAACAAAAAGAATTCAATGAAATTCAAAGAGTGAATGTTTGAGGTCAAGAGAAGCTAAAGAATGAAGAAAAATACTTTACTAAAATTCTTCAGAAACAAGGTAGCTCTCTTGCAGAATAACACTCAAGTCTTTGCCCATACTTCAATCCAATTCATGAACTTTTAAATTAATAAGCAGAAGGTAATGTGGTATCTTGTAGAGAAATTGGGATAGTGCTAGGAAAACCTGGGTTTAAGTTTTGTCTCACAGACATAGTTATTTTCTGACTATATTAATTTATGATGCAAATTGTTTTACTCACCAATGTTTTAAGGAAACCCTTCGAGTTGCAGAAGAGGTGCTGACCTGCGTCTTTGGAGCTATTTCCAAACCAGGAGATCTTTGAACTCATAAAATTAAAGGGCAGCATTTTCCTAAGATGAACACACACACACACACACACACACACACACACACACACGCACACACATATTTCACTAAATAGAAAACAGTCCATGTCCCTAATGAGTTTGAAGAAAATATGTCCACATTAATTGTGTGAAAATAAAGGCATTACAAATTGAGTGTTAGTATAAAGTTGTTGATATGTCAAATGTTCAGACTTTGTAAGTACAAGGTGTGAAAAGTATAAGTGGAAAATCAAGTCAATTATATAATCTGAGGCCTCATAGCATCAGGATATTTCAGAGACAAGTATATATGTTCTTTACCCTTTCAAACACTTTAAGAAATTTATAAGTATAATACTTTCATTGCTCTTTTCTTTTATACTTTATTAAAATACACACACAGATACATACATGGACAGATACACACATACACACACAAAAACACACATACATATATACGAATATATGTACGTATGCTTTTTATCATGTAATCCATTTTATTTTGCCCCATAGATACAGGCTAAGAAATCAGGGAAGCATTATAGTTTGTCAAGTCCCTAAGAGGCCTGAATTTTAAGGGTTTCACATTTCTTCAGTGCTTGGGAAATTTGTTACGCTTGATCACCAAGCACATAGGAAACAGATATTGTGCTCTAGCTAGTATTTTGTGAGGACATTTTTAGTAATAATGACCTATAACTATAATACTTCTATAACATATGATTAAAGCCTGGATATTGCTAACTTTCAGAGGCTGAAATTTTAAATATGCTTTATAGAAAATGAGAGTAACAACTGCTTTCATTATTCATAATTATTTATCTTTCCATAGTCACCTTTACAGTTACATGGAACCTTCTGGAATAGAAAGTCCATAACCATTTGGCTCCCATCTAAAGCAAGTTATACTGACATTTATAATGGAACCATGTTGAGTACAGCTCTCACACCTCCACTCTCTGGGGACTCTTTTGCCCCAAGTAATTAGACTAATTTCCTTCAGAAATCAACACCTTGCAGTTCTGCTCAAATGCTTGTGTAATTTAATGTCAAATTTAGAAGAGTTTTCATGCCTTCATAGACTTTTTTTAAAACTGCCTTGTCACATTGGCTTTTCATCTCCATTGGGAATTAACCAACTCTCCTCCCTCTAGGCTTTTAGAAGTTTTCAGGTAATATTCATCTATGTCAGAAGTAATCACATAATGAGCTATTTGGTTTTCCGTATCATGTTCATATTTGCCTAGGATAAAATATAGATTGAATAAATGTCACAGTCTTTAAGTCTATTTGATTTCTCCTCTGATCACTGTAATTCTTCTCTTGACTATCTGTTATCAGGAAGGGAAAAGATATAACCACATGACATCCCTTACCACAACCTTAGGAGTATATCCACTTCAGATATTCCCTAAGGGATTCCATCTCCGCTACTTGCACATAGTTTCTTCAGGGGCCAAGCCCTTTGGCAAGTTATAGCCTTGGAAGAAGTTATTTCCCCCCTTTAAGTATAGATGTTTCCCAGGAGACCTGTCCTACCAGTAAGTATATGGTTGCTGCCAGATTAAAGTCTTCAGAGTTGGACCTAGTTCTAGTCTCTATTTCCATGTTTATTACATGTTACTTTCCTTTACTCTCTACATTCTAGCCAAATTGGCCTACTAACTCTTCTTTCTGTACAATATTCATTCTCCTAATTCATACCTTTGGAAAGCTATATAACCTTTTGCTGAAATGTATTTCTTCTTATTTTATATCTCTACTTCTTAGTTTCTCTGCCTTACTTCCATGCTCACTCATATGTCACTTCTTAAAAGAGGAATTTCCTGAATTCCCACTTGCCTCAATTGCTAGTAGCCCCTGAAAAGGTATTTTATATTACCCTTGTGTTTATTTTATATTTATTTTTAAGTTTATGTGGCAGATTACTCCAGAAGATGTAAACTCCTTTAGGGTAGGGATAAACTTATTTTTGTTTTTATATCTATAACATATAGAATAGTATCTAGCACATAGTAAGTGATTAAAAATGGTTGCCCATTAATTGAATACCAATTTCCCCAGAGAACTCATGCACTGAGCAACACTTTGCATGAGTTTATTTTTATTTGTTGTGATAAAAGACCCAGTGGTCTAATATTTGTGATTTTCCAATGTCACAGGGGTTAAAATATAGTGTGTAGATTTTTCCAACAATATTCCTATTCAATTTCGATTTGGACTAGACAGCCTAAATAGACTGGGATCTTTTTGGGCTACAAGATTCTCATATATTTAGGAGAAGAGTTAGGAGGGGAAAGACAAGAATATATTCAGAAAGAGGAATGGCTCCTTGGTACTGAAGCCAAAAGGACAAAAGCCACTTAGTTATGCAACTAAATGATTATAAGTGTTATCAGAGATGAGTTTTAGGACATTGGAGTTACAATTCATACATAAGGAGTAAAAAAGAAAGTTTCCTTTTCTCTGTGAATTAGAAGAACCCACTAGCAAACAATCAATCAATCAATCAATAAAGCGAACAAAATCCCACAAAAAGTTTTTAAAAGGAAAAACAACCAACCATATGAGAAAAACTTTCTCTGTGATACTTTTTCTTTTGTCTCAGTCCTCTCTGGAACCTCTGTTGCATCATCAACAAATATCATAAGATCTTAAAACCTTTTTTATTATATGCTGTCTATCATCATATACTCATGGAAATTTGACTGCTCACAGAAAAGACTGAATTCCTCATTTTCTTTTCTATTAAATGTAATCTTTTTAAGCCACTAATAGCCTAGAGGAGGACTAGGAATACTCTAGCTCATCCTTGCACATCAACGCTTTTGTCTCTTCACCTGCCTTATTCTGACTCTATCAGTCCACAACTTTGTTGATGTTTTTTTCAATCCAGACATTTTATTCTATCAAGAATATGATTGAATTGATCATTTTTATCAATTTTTATGAGATTTGATAATAGTTTTCTACCAGCCAACAGATGATTTTTCCTTTTTTTCCTCAAGTAATTTAAAGACCTGGCCAATAATTTTCTATTTGATCCAAACCTTGAATTATACTTGTTGACTTTATATAGGTGTTGGAATTCTATGAAACATTGTGGCTTTAAAGTTCAACTTCTTCAGGTTCCAAAATACACATACCTTCACTCCACATAAGTCACATTAAAAGTCTCTTCTTTTCCCACAAATTTCCTTCCTCCATAATCTAGCACTCTAAAATTACTATTTATGCCTATCAGATTGTCCAATATTACAATAAAGGAAAATAGCAAATGTTGGACAGTATGTGACAAAATTGAGACACTAATGCATTGCTGGTGGAGTTTTGAATTTATCTGACCATTCTAGAGGGCAATTTGGAATTATGTCCAAAAGGCTATAAATGAATGCATATCTTTTGTCTAGAAATACCACTACTAGCTCTGTATCCCAAAGAGATTTTTAAAAAATGGGAAAAGATCTGTTTGTACAAAAATATTTATAGCCATGCTTTTTGTGATGGCAAAGAACTTGAAATTAAAGGAATGTCCCTTAATTGGTGAATGGCTAAACAAAATGTGGTATATGATAGTGATAGAATACTATTTTGCTATAAGGAATGATGAACAGGATGATTTCAAACAAAATTGGAAAGACCTATACGATCTAATGCAGAGTGAAATGAGCAGAACTAGGAGAACATTATACACAGTAACTGAAATATTATGGAATGATCAAATGTGATAGATTTTGCTACTAACAGCAATACAATGATCAAAGACAATTTTGAGGGACTTATAAAAAAGAATGCTATTGCAGAGAAAGAAATGTTGGAGTATAAATGAAGAATCTAACATAATATGATTTATCACTTGAATGTTTAGGTTTATGATTTGGAGTTTGGGTTTTATAAGATTACTCACTTAGAAAAATGAATAGGGGCAGCTGGGTCTCTCAGTGGATTAAGAGCCAGGCCTAGAGACAGGAGGTCCTAGGTTCAAATCTGGCCTCAGACACTTCCCAGCTGTGTGACCCTGGGAAAATCACTTGACCCCCATTGCCTACCCTTACTACTCTTCTGCCTTGGAGCCAATACCCAGTATTGACTCCAAAATGCAAGGTAAGGATTTTAAAGGAAAAACAAAGGAAAAAAAGAAAAATGAGAAATATGGAAATGTATTTTCCTTGATAACACATATATTACATGGACTAAATTGCTTGTGAACTCTAGGAGGGTGGAGGGAAGGAGAGAGGGAGACAACATGAATCATATAACTTTGGAAGACCTTTGTGGAAATTTGTCATTAAAATAAAATAAAGAAAATCAATCAAAATAAATTAACAATTGATTCTTTGAAAAAATTAAATTCCTATTCATGACAATGATTTCCTTGTTTCATATTTCTCAGAAACTCACTGCTTCTAAATTTTATTCTTTTTCCTCAATATGTACTCCAGTGGCTCTATGCCTCCCTAATTCCCCCATATCCACAGTGGTGAATCTATGGTATCTGTGCCAGAGGGGGCACACAGAGCCCCCTCTGTGGGCATGCCCACTGCTGCTGTGCAAAGAATTCACAAGCATTCATTACTAGAAAGCCAGAGGAATGTGGGGTCAGGCTGCCCCTCTCCCCTTTGCCTGATGATATTTCTCTCCTCACTTGCACTGTTTTAAGGTTTACCATCATTGCCCTATATCATCTACACTGCTCTTATATCATTTTGCTACTTTCAACATCTTGACTACACAAATAACTTTTAATTATTTGCTATCCTCAATTATGAAATCTTATTTTTCTTGGGTATAGTATTGGCAATGAATTACAAATCCTCAAAGCTAGATTGTTCTCATCCTCTCTTTTCTTTTTTCTTTAACATTATGGTGCTGAACAGTACTGGAGAAAGTCACATAACTATACCTACTTTCCAACCACATGAGACCTTTGTATAAGATTGAGGGAATCTCTCTCTGTCTCTATATAATCTACATATTTTATGCACACATATCTATCCAGATATTGATAACATAAATATTATACATTCCTAACAGGATGCTAAATTGCTGCATAACAATCTTTCTCTACTTGATCCTCTATTGAATTCCTCATGGCACTTATTATAAGCATTTTCTTATCTCCTAAAGTGCACTTTACCATTTTTCCTGCCTCAATTGCAGGATAGAACTTCATATATTAAAATGTATATATGCAATTGCAAGAGCATTCATGTGAACTCTTTCTTCCCCATTCTACACTTTAAAATCATTAAACATAATCCCACAATCTATCCAATCTCTGTTGAATATGTTGCCCTTCTCCTAACCAGGGTCAGTCCCTCATTTTGAGTCCTCACTCTATTCCTGACAATTTCAACCTGTTTTTCAGGGTCTTTTCTCTAATTTCCAACATCTCCATATTATTTACATGTCCTTTGTACTCAGGCATAATGACCAAATCTCTTCCATCCTAATGCAATAATATCTAAACTTTATTATTTTATCCTATTTTTCCTCTAAGGAATCATCCTTTTCATAGTCAAACTCTTGGGAATAGCAATCTTTGCTCGATGCCTCCTCTTTCTATCTTTCCACTCTTTTCTCAATTCCTTACAATATAGCTAATAACCTCACCACTCTACTAAAACTCTAAATTCAAGATTACCAGTGACCTTGAAAGTCCTACACTTTATGATCTCTCTTCTTTGAATCCTTTTACCACTCCTGTCTTCTATATTACTGTCTCCATCATGATTTTAAAATTATTTTCCTACCTCTTTGACCACTATTTCTTACTTTCCTTTGTTGAATAATTGTCCCTGTCTTTAACCAGGCTGTTTTCTTAGACTCTCTTCTGTGACCTATTATTTTCTGTTTATAACCTCTATTGGTGGTTATCAATCTTAGCCTTTCTCCAGAGCTTCAGTTAAGTACCATCAATCTCCTATTGGTTAGTTGTATATTGATATACTATAGACATTTCAAAAGTAGTTATTTCAAAATAGAAATTATAATCTCCTCCTCTAACTATGCTTACAATAAATTTCTCAGTTTTTGTTGAAGTTACTATCATTCATCTGGTTACCAAAGTAAAAGTTCATAGTGATCCTAAATTTGTCCCTCGTGGTTATCCCCCCATTTTATTGACCCCCTCATGATTATCATCCAAATAGTCATCAAGTCTTCCAGTTTCTACATCTATGTCCTGTCTCTCATTAAGATACTGTGGTAAGAATAATTGGTATAAACATTTATTCAAACCAGTAGGTATATTCTCTCATAACTATTAACAAAGGGTAGCAAATAGTCATCTCAGTTTAGAGTTCATGGGTCAAAAGTGATAATTATCAGTGCTTGCAATCTCTTTTTTATTTTAGTTTTTAAGATACTCCTTGTAGGTGTAGCTTTTTTTGCCATGATTTTTATAGAGAACTGAAGATATCTCTTTTCACTGTGTTTTATTTGTCTTGGCCTATCAAATCAAGCACTCCTACCAAACATTGCTATGCATGTGATTCTGCTTAGATTTTACTGAGAAGGCCAAATCCTTTGACTATCTGAAATAATCAGACTCAAATGTGAGAGGGTTTTCAGCCTTACCAAAATCAATTATTCCCTTTTAGGGTCTCAGAATTAATCCAAATGCTCAAATATAAACTATTTTGCTATTTTATACAAAACTTGTATGGAATGATCAAGTTTCTTTAGCTAATGCAAATATGCTTTCTCTACAATCATCACATTTCCATCCAGTAATTTTTATTCCTTCCAAACTGACTAAGCAGGTTGATAGTCCCTAGTCTCATGTTATACAAAAATTGATTGATTCAACCCAGATTTAGACATTGTTTAGACTTAGTTTACTCTTTTGGATTGATTAACTCCTCTGACAATGATAGCTACTTCAAGTAAGATGTATAATGAGTTTATTCAGTTCATTCACTGTACAAAATGACCGTACCCTTCCAGAATAATGCCCTCTATATATTACTTTCTATTCATTCTGTCCTTCTTTCTGTTCCTTGAATTGGTCACTATATCTTTTACTATTGTGCCTTGGCATGCCATTATCATAACTGAATCACACTGCTGCCTCTCCATTCCCTCTCTGGATATCTAGTGTCCTTTAAAATTCAAATTAATCTTCTATATCAAATGTTAACACTTTCAAGATATGTCATTTTTAGATTGTCCCTCTTTAAACTATTATGCACATATTTACTTCTTGTTCTCTCCCTGTTGAATATAAGATTCTTTACATTAACTATTTCCCCTTTATCTTTAGATATCAAAAGCACTTAGCACATTTTATTACATACTATGCAATTTTTCATTGTTGTATGAGTCAATGGTGATCAAGGGGAGGCAGAGACTATGGACTACTTTTTCTTATAGCTTAGTAGTAAAGGGGAAAAGTATGTACAATGGCAGTTAGAGGTGAAAGAAGGGGCAGAAAACATTTTGAGGATATTTGTAGTCAATGGGAAAAAGCCAGTAGTGAAGAAGAGAATGAATATGAGAGAGAAATACTTTATTCAAATCTTACATCCTGTAATTTTGTGACCTATACAAAAGAATATTAGGGAAGATGGAAAGGGAGGGGAGGAGATGTAATGGAATGGCATTACTTGAACCAAGAGAAGGTTAGTATTGTCAAAAAGTTGGTCTCTTCAACTGCTTAGCTTAGAAAATTCAAGAGAGTGTGAATAAAAGCAGATTTTTCAGGATATGAGAAAATATCAATACTGTAACTGTATAGATGATAATTTGGAGAGGAGAGTAAATGAAATGAATGAGTCAAGTTAAGAAGACTTTCTAATAGTCAAGGTGAGAGGTAATGGGAACTCAAATTAGAAAGAGATTATCTGAATAGAGAAGTGTATAAGAATGGGAGAGATAATATAGAGTAATATCAGCAAGACTTGATGCCAGTTGGCATATAGGAGAGAAAATGCATAAAGAAATGATCCTAAGATTATTAACCTAGTTGGTTAGAAAGATGGTGATTGTATATACCATAATGGCGATAATTATACAGTGAATAATTTTGGGAGAAATATAATGTGGTGGAAAATGTGGACTATGTCAATGGAATGCCTAAATTGGTTTACAAGTTTGTTGGAGAAATCAAATGAGATTTATATGAAAATAATTTTAATATGTAATATGCTTTACAAATTTTATGTTTTATTTTATTGATATAATTATGGTTGTTATTCATTGAGAATTTGATTTAGCAAGAATGTAATTCAATAAACTGATCAATATGCCTGAATTTAAAATTCAATTCAATAAACATTTATCAAGTTCACACTATATTCAAGGCATGTGATTATTAGACATAATTATATAAGTTAATGTAAACATCATGTTTAAAAAACAAATACAGAAAATTAGTGGCTTTCAAAGTAATTCAATATTTCTATATACATTTCCAAACTTAAAATATAGTATTTCATAAATAAGTGGGTCTCATTGAGACAGTTTATCTTTAGAGAAAATACCTTTCTATAATCCTTAGCAGTGGAGAAGACAGGAGATTTTTTAAACCTTTTCAGACCCAGGCTGCCACTGCTACTCTAGGCATGTGGTGACCAATTATAAGTTTTTAATGAATGAATGCTATCATTTAAACAATCTGCTTTCTGGGAAATTTAAAAAACCAGAGCATAACAACAGAATTTTCCTTATTTAGACTAATTGAATTTGTTCTCCACATTCTTCAGATCCTTTTGTTAAGATCTAGGACCCTTATAGGTACAAATTTAAGAAGTCAACTTTAGGGGTAACTTTTATTATAGCCATTCACTATGCAAATTATTACTTTTTAAAAAGTGAAATGTTACCTGAATTTTCTATTATACCTCTTATTTCTCCCACATTTTCAACACCTAACAGAATCTACATAGTTTAGCAAATGGATGTCTACAACTCCCTATTTTAATTGGAGACAACTTTAATATCTTATTTGGATTTTTCAATAAAAAAATGTGATCACATCACATATTTTGGGTCCCATGTCTCTTCATTTTGCTTTTGGCTAAGTTTTCTAGTACAGACAGCTTTTGAGCATTTATTAAACAAAACAAGATGCAACTTCACTAAATAACACTTTTTACATTCTTGTAAAGTCACACAGATTTCACTCAGTACAGACTATGGCAGCCTGCCTGCTCTGTCATACAAACCCAGAAGACAATATCGTACTGAACTCTGACCTCAGTATTGGCTAATAAGATTTTTTTTGGATAAAATGTTTGTTAGAATTTCATTTTCATGGTCTTGAATCCATTAGAGTGTAGCCATCTTAGTAGCATGGGAACGATGTTTGCATGTTTGCAATTTTCTATTAAAATCTAAAAGTGTGTGTGTATTTGTACGTGTTTTAAATAGGTCACAACAACCAAAACAACAAACAGCTATTCCAGTTCTTTAGATGGAATTTTCTTCTGTCCAATTCTAGTTTCATCCTTTGTATCTCATCAAATATTAAAAGGATCTCTTGACTTAATTGTAGTAATAGTGATAAACACACACACACACACACACACACACACACACATACACAGGGGGGGAAAAAAACCTCTTCTCCAAGAATTATCCTAGGTCTTGAAAGGAACAGATCCACTAAGGCAACTTATTCTTCTCAGAAGATAAGCTAAAACTGAAATAATTATTAGTGGATTTAGAGACCTGAAATATATAGCATAATCTTTATTTTCCCCAGAGAGATAAACAAAAGCACAGATATTGGAAAATATTGTATATGTAAAATACTTTTTCCCTACTCTAAACCAAGTTGAATGAGGTGAGATGGGTGGTACCTTTTGTAAAGAGAATTATTAGATATATGACAGTTATGTATTAGAGTTGATGAAAAGATTGTCTATTTTCAATGTACAATATTAGAGTCCCTATAGCATCACAAACAATTCCAAGATTCTCAGATCTGTGACATTCTTAGATTTCTGGAGGAAGAAGAGTCCACCTATTACACTGTCTATTTTTCTACTGAATAAATATTAGTGACCTTATCTTAGGAAGAATAAAGTCTGGTAAAATGTTGCAGAAAACTAACTGTATAATATGACTTTGTAATGATTAAAAAATACAATGAGATTACCTCGGTCTCTTCCAAGCAGCTTTACGTTACCTATGAGGGTATGGGAATTACAAACATTCTTATTGGCAAATGAGATTGTTTTTTAATATAAAAAACATGTGCAAAGCCCTGTTATTCTCAAAACAGTTGTGAAAAGTATGCAAATGTCTTAGGTCTCAAATATTAAGGTTTTCCATTTTCTCCTCCTAAATCCCTAATGCATACTTCTTTCCTTTCTGGTATGGGTAATATTATGAACCTTGGTGTGTTATCAAATTAAATTAAGATGAGAGTTAATTTTCCTTTGTTCCATATTCAGAAATTTGCTCCTACAACTTTTAGATTCAGATTCTTTTTTATTAGTGTATGTGTATATATATTTGTATTAATTATATTATATTTTGTATATAAATACATATATATATATATATATATATTAGAAGAATAGCACATATTCTCCTAAACTAAAATAAATAGCATATCTATTCAGGAAAAATTTGTAATTTGTTTTGTGAATGAATGAGTTTTGAGGTGTATTTTTTGCTTTATTTACTTTTTTAAACAATTTCAGCAATGCAATATTGGGTCAAAATTCAGTTTCATGTTCTATGTATCTAGACAGAAACTTATCTCTAGCCAATTTCATGCTCTAGACATAGCATATTTATTGAGACAGTGTGGTAAAG
>NC_058130.1:488530507-488542956 GCF_016433145.1 Gracilinanus agilis | reverse complement strand
TATAGATATATATATATATGTGCATGTAAAATGTATATATATATATAATATATAACTGATTTCTTCATCTGGAAACTGTTTATATCTTTTGCCCCTTTATGAATTGAGGGATGAATTTTATTATCATAAATTTGTCAAGTGCCTTTATATATTTTATATGAGACCTCTATGCTAGAGGCATCAATAAATGTTTTTTTTCTCAATTTTCTGCTTTCCTTCTAATTTTGGCAATATTTGCTTTATTTATATAAAATCTTTCAATTTAATGTACTCAAAATTATCAATCTTTCACAAATCTCTCCTCCTTTTGTAATTTCTGATGATAATGATTTTGTCTTACATTGCCAAAATAAAGCCCTTTATATTTAAAAATAAATACACATGACTCAGGTATTTGTCAGCCATTTATTTCTTTGTCAATACATCAATGGTTGAACCCATTTGGCTATGATCCATTGAGGGATTTCTTTATTCTCTTCTTGCATCTTAGCCATTTCATAAACTCTTTCAGGAGGTAAATATTGTATTTGGTTTCCAAAAATCAACTACTTAAGTATAGGTCCAGATGAAGCTATTCAATAGTTCTGATGAGAAGGGTCTGTGTTTTGTTTTTTTAAATTAACTATCAGATGGAAAAGTGTCAATACAACCACCTTAAAAAGAGTTATCCTTTTTTGTGTCTCCTCTCACCAAGCTAATTCAATCTTACACTGAATTCATATAATTAGAATGATCAGAAAATTGGACATTATATTGTAAGCCTCTTTAAACTATGTATGTAATACTGTGTTCATTTCTAGGTATTATATTTTAGGATGCATGTTGACAAATTAGATCATTATCAAAGGTGAATAGAATTCAGTTCTAAGCTGCTCCTGACAAAGGGACTGTTGACCAACTGCCACCACTGGGCCAGAGACTTTGAACACCAACAGGAAGGTAAAGGTTTTAACAAGTTTAATTATATTTAACTAAAATAGAGGTGGGAAAGGGATTTCTATACTTAAACCCTAAAAGACAAACCCACAGTGGTAAGGGGAGGATTTCCCTACTCTAATCTAGTGATCTAAACAGGCAGGGCCCAAGGAGCAGTGCAGTCTCTGGGAAGCTGATTCAAGCCTGGTACCAGCCAGACTTGAACAGCACAGCTATGGATCAGAGGGGTGGCTTTGAGGGTTCTCACAGTTTTCCAAAGAAGTTCACAGGATGCCAAAATCCTAGGTGGTCCAAGATACCAAATAGAGTGAGTGAACTTGAGGTGCTGTCCACCAGGTCTCAAACTCCTCCTCTTCTTGGTTCTGCTCTGTAGGTCTTCTCCTCTTGCTGGAAATCCACTTCCACTCAGGATCCCAAGGAAATCAAGAAGCAGGGTCTGAGATCTCCCTGGGCTGGCAACAGTTTGCCCACCACTAATGGAGTCTCTCTCTCAGGGCACAAGGCATCTACTTCCTCCTCCTTCATTCCATCATAGAATGCTCCAGGCTTCCTACTAGGTCAACCTTAATACTTAATTACTAACTAATCTTCCTCACAACAGTATAAAAAGATAACCATATTTTTGCTTTATATCAAAGGAGTTGGAGATATGGGTGAACATTTTGTGTTTTAATTAAATATTTTATTTTTCAAATTACATATGAAACAAATTTCAGCATACATTTTCTGATTTTATAAGATTCAAATTGTCTTTCTTCCTCTCCCCTTTCCCCATTCCTGGAGATGATAAGCAATTTGATAACTTTTATACATGCATTATCTTGCCTAACATAATCCAATACTAATCATTCTTGTAAGAGAATGGCTTGAAGAAAGCCAAAACACCAAAATAAAAACACAAATAACATAAAGTGTAACACCGTTAGTTTTGATCTGCATTCTCACTTAAACAGTTCTTCCTTTGGCAATAAATAACATTCTTTATCATAATTTTTTTCAATATTATCTAGGGTCACTGCATTGCTGAGAATTGCTAAATAATTATACAATATTGCTGTTACTAGGCCTAATCTTCTGGTTCTACAGGTTTCACTCTGCATAAGTTCATGTATATCTTTAAAGCTTTTTTTTTTCAGAAATCATCCCACTTATTTTTATAGCACAATAGTATTCCATCACTTTTATATGTCACAATTTGTTCAGTTATTCAACAATTGATGGACATCTCCTCAATTTCCAGTTCTTTACTACCACAAAGAGAGCTGCTATGAATATTTTTGAAAACAAGTAGGTTCTCCACTTCTTTTTTTCTAATCTTTGGAATACAGATATAATAACAATATTATTAGATCAAAGAGAATTCAGAGTTTTATACTTCTTTGGGTATAGTTTCAAATTGCCCTCCAGAATGGTTGACTCATTTTGCAAGTCCTCCAACAATGTGTTAGTATTCCAATTTTGCTACATCCTCTCCAACATACCAGTCTGGTAGGTGAGAGGTGGTACCTTAGAGTTGTTTTAATTTATATTCTCTAATCAAGACTTATTTAGAACATTTTGGTATGATTATTGATAATTTTGATTTCTTCATATGAGGATTGCATGTTCACATTCTTAGTTCATTTGTCAATCGGGGAATTAATTGTATTCTTATAAATTTGACTTACTTATTTTTTATTTGAGAAGCGAAGCCTTTATCAGAGATATCTATATATGGTTTTTCCTCAGTTTTTGTTTTCCTTCTAGTTTTTGTCACATAGTGTTTGGGGGAAAAACCTTTTAAATTTTTTAAAATCTAAATTACTCATGTTTAAATATAATATTTTCTATCTTTCATTTGACCATATATTCTTCATTTCTCTATAGGTCTGGCAGGTAAACTTTTGTATGCTCTCTTAATTTGCTTATTATATCATCCCTCCTTTATGTCTAAATCAAATACCTATTCTTTGTAAAGGATGTGAGATATTGGACTATATCTAGTTTCTGACATGCTGTTTTCCAGATTTTCTAGCAGTTGTGTGTGTGTGTGTGTGTGTGTGTGTGTGTGTGTGTGTTTGTTGTGTATGTGTTTTGTTTTTGTCACATAGTGAGTTCTTATCCCCAAACCTGAGATCTTTGGGTTTATCAAACATTAGATTGCTAAGGTCATTTACCTATATATATTATTTATCTAACTTTTTCCACTTATCCACCATTCTATTTCTTAGATAATACCAGATTGTTTTTGATGGTTATTGATTTATATTATAGTGTGAGATCTGGTACTGTTAAGATACTTTCCTTCACAATTTTAAAAATTCATTTCTTTGATATTTTTACATTTTTGTTCTTCCCAATGAATTTTGTTACTGTTTTTTCTATTTCTATAAAATATTTATGTAGTTTGATTTGTATGGAAACAAATAAGTAAATTATTTTATATAAAATTTCATTTTTATTCTATGAGTTCAGTCTTCCCATGAGCAATGAATATTTTTCCAATTGTTTAGATCTGACTTAGTAGAGTAAAAAAGGTTTTGCCATTTTGTTGATATAATTTCTGTGTTTATCTTGGCAAGTAGACTCTGAGATATTTTATATTGACTAGAGTTATTTTAATTGGAATTTCTAATTCTCTCTTGTTGCTGATCTTTGATGATAATATATAGAAATGCTGATCATTAATATTCTCTAGCTTTGCTGAAATCATCAATAATTTCAATTAGATTTTTTATGGATTATGTGTGTGCCATTCATGTTTCTGAGAGAGGTAAAAGCTGCTTCACAGAATTCCATAGTGCCCCCCAGAAATCCAAGGTTGGGGGCAGTTAAGGGCAGTTGGAGTCCAGATATAAAAGCCAGGTCACCCCTCTTACAGAGGTCCTGACTCTTGGCACTTGGCTCTGGGCAAACACACTCTGTGTAGCTCCTGGGGCTGAGACAATCTCTGACAGCCAGGGCTACTTTACTTTGATAGCTATCCTCAAAGATAGACCTTCCAGCAAGATCACCATCTACCTTCAGTTTATCTGTTTAGGTTTTAGAAGTAAGATTATTTAGGGGCTTAGATAGGAGTTCAGCCATTCCAGATACATCCCCCCCCAACCCCGAGGAATGTGTTGTTAGCCTGCAGTTAACAGTTTTAGACTGATTAACTTCCTGCTCTTTCCTTAAACTGATTCCCTTCCCCTGTTCCCTGAAATCATTAAATTAACTTAGTTTGTGAAGATTGAGCTGGTATTCAGTTAACTGGATGTTATACTTACTACCTTCCTTTCACCAAACCAAGTATTTTATCCAAGTAGGGGCTGTAACTGCCTGTGCCCTGGGGCCTGTGGTCTGATCTGAAGTAAAATATTTCTAACCTGTGAGAGAGTAATACAAACAAAGTTATCATCACAAGGGGTTTAGTCTCTATCCACTTACCATCTTGGCCGAGGATTTACCAAGCTTGTATAACCTCCATAACCAGCTCTGAAAGTATTCTGTTAATCAGTTTCCAAATGATTCCAGTGAGGGAGGAGGTTAAGGAGTACTCCATGGGCTCCTGCTCCTTCTATCCAGTCTAGTTTATCTGCATCTCCTCTGATTGGGGGTGAATCCATTGCCATCTGACCCCCTAATCCAACATATAGGATTCTCTAAGTATACCATCATATCATCTATAAAGTCATAGTTTAGTTTCTTTATTGCCTACTTTAATTCCTTCTAATTACTTTTTCTTCTCTTTTTGCTGAAGGTAGCATTTCTAGTACAATATTAAATCATAATTATGAAAATGGGCACCCTTGCTTTACCCCTGATTTTATTGAGAAAATTCCTAGTTTATCCCTATTACAGATGATACTTGCTGATGCTTTTAGAGATATGTCACTAATCATTACCATTTTTGAGGAAAGAACCATTTATTATTATGCTTTCTAGTGTATGAATGGGTGACATTTTATCAAAGGCTTTATCTACATCTTTGAGATGATCATATGAAATCTCTTCTTTTTGTTACCCACAGTCTAGAATTTTATTTAAAAAATTTGGTTCTATATTCATTAAGTAAAATGGCCTACAATTTTCTTTTTCCTTTTTTTCTTCCTGTCTTGGGGATTAGTACCATATTAATATCATAAAAGGAACTTATAAGACTCCTTCTTTGCTTATTTCCACCAAATAGTGAATATAGTATTAGGATTAATTGTTCTTCATATGTTTGATAGAATTTACTTGAGAATCTATCTTTCCCTGGGAAATTTTTCTTAGGGAGTTCTTAGGTGGATCACATTTTTTTCTATTTTTTGAGATGGGGGAACTTAAGTATCCCATTTCCTCTTTTCTTAATTTCTGTAGTTAATATGTTTGTTAATTTTAATGTTTCATTTAGATTTTTGGATTTATTGGCATATAAGTGGGCATAATAACTCTTAATGATTGCTTTAATTTCCGTTTCATTGGTAGTAAGTTCACCTTTTCATTTCTGACCCTAGTAATTTCATTTTTATTGCTTTTTAATTAAATTAACCATTCTTCCATCTATTTTTCATGAAAATTACACTCAATAATTTGTTTAATGATTCTCTTATTTTTAATTTTTTAATATGCTGTCTTCTTGTCATTTTTCAATGAAATTATTGTTCTATCATTTGCTTTTTCATCCATCTCATTTTTAGCATTAGATTATCTGGTTTTCAATTAATTTTTAATTTGTATTTCTTTGGACAATTACTATTCATAAATTTATTGTATTTTAATATTAAAAGGGTTCATTGAACATTACTGATTTTCTGCATTTGATTTTGAAGGGTTTTTTTCCCTAATATATACTTAATTTTTGTGTAGGTGCCATGTGCTACTAAAAGGAAAAAACATTCCTTTCTCTTCCTATTTAGTTCTCTCCAGAAATCTATTAAATCTAAGTTTTCTAAAATTCCATGTAGTTCCTTATTTTCTTTCTTGTTTATTTATTGTTAGATTTATCTAGTTCAGAAAGTGAAAAGTTGAGGTGGTCCTCTAGATTGGTTTTACTGCTTATTTCCTCCTGTAACTAGTTGAATTTTCCCGTTTAAAATTTGGAGGCTATACAATTTTGCACATGTATGTTTAGTATTGATATTGCTTCATTGTCTATAATTCCTCTTTTTCCCCCTTTTAATTAGATCTATTTTTGTCTGAGATATGATTGTTCCTCCTTTTTTAACTTTTGCTGAAGCATAACAGTTTCCTTTCCAGGCCCTTAACTTTACTTTTTGTGTCCTCCAGCTTCAAATGTATTCCCTGTAAATGACATATTAAAGATCTAGTATATTTATCAATATGCTATCTTCTTCCATTTTGTGGGTGAGTTCATCCCATTCATGCATACAGTTATGATGACTAACTTTGTATTCATTTCCATCTTATTTTCTCCTTTGATTCTGCTCTTTCTCTGTCCTTTTACTCTCACTCTCCACAAGTGTTTTGCTTTTAATCATAGTCTCCCACAATATACCTTCTCTTCTATTAATATCTCCACCCATTTCTTATTCCCTTCCTACTTCTTTGTAGAATAAGATTGGTTTCTTTAGGCAAATGAGTATGGTGTTTTTCTCTCTCTGAGCTAAATCCAATGAGAGTAAGATTTAAGCATTTCCTGAAACTATCCTCAACTTCCTTTCCATTATAATAGTTTTTATCATGAGTCTTTAGGTAAGATTATTTACTATCATTCTACCTCTCCTTTCTCCTTTCTTGGCTATCATGTCGTCCTAGTCAATCACACATACAACCACACACACAACCACACCATCTGTCTACATATACTCCTTCTAACTAAACTAACAGTTCAATTTTACAGAATTGCAAATATCTTCCTATAAAGGAATATAAACAGTTTGACCTTACCGATTCTCTTAAATTTTTATCTTTCTTTAACCTGTTTATGCTTTTCTTAAATCTTGTATTTGAACACCATGCTTTTTGGGTCAGATCTTTTCATCAATAATGCTTAGAAATCTTTATTTTATTAAATGACCTTTTTTTTTCCCTTGGAAAAATATGCTCAGTTTTTCTGAGTAGGCGATTCTGGGTTGTAAACTTAGTTTCTTTGCCTTCCAGAATATCATATTTCAGGGTTCCAAATCCTTTAATATAGAATCTGCTAAGTCATCTGTAATTGTAACCATGGCTCTATGATATTTCAATTGTTTTTATTTTTCCTACTTGAAGTATTTTCTCCTTTTCCTGAGATGTCTTCATTTGGGCTATAATATTCCTAAGACTTATCACTTAGGGATTTATTTTAGGAGGTGATTGGTGGATTTTTTTCAATTTCTTTCTTACTCTCTTTTTCAAGAATAATAGGTCAGTTTTCTATGGAGATTTCATGTAATATAATGTCTAACTTTTTTATCATTGATTTCCTATAGTCTAAGAATTCTCAAATTGTTTCTGCTGAATTTATTTAACAATATTTTTCCATAGAGATATTTCATTTTTTTATATTTTTCATTTTTAAAATTTGTTTTATTGTTTCTTGATATCTTGTGAAGTCATTATCTATTAGTTGACAATTTCTAATTTTTTTTTTATTTTCATGAAAACACACTTCCATCTTGTAATATCTTATTCCACACATTCAAATCCTTTAATGTGAAGGCTTCTCAGTCCTGTGTATTATTGATTATAGCTCCAAGGTATCTGAATTATTTCCTTCTGGCTACTTAACAGTATTTTCTCCTTGGATTTCAGGCTTTCGAATTTAGCCATTAAACTTCTGGGAGTTATCATTTGAGGATTTCTTTCTGGAAGTGATCTGTGGATTCTTTGGTTTTCTATTTTATTCTCTCATTCAAAATATCAGCCCAGTTTTCCTTGATAATTTCTTCTATTATGATGTCAAGGCTCCTCATACCACCCCCCACCCACACACCACAGCTTTAAGGTAGTCTAATAATTCTTAAATGATCTTTCCTGAATATATTTTTCAAGTCAGTCATTTTTTCAATGAGATATTTCATATTTTCCTCTGTTTTTTTTAGTCTTGTGATTGTATTTTAATGTTTCTTGATGTCACATGAAATTTTTAGTTTCTAGTAGCCCAATTCTAATTTTTAAGGACTGATTTTCATCCATAAGCTTTGAACTTCTTTTTTTATTTGTCCATTACTTCTTCCATTGCTTTCATTTCTCTTCCCCATTTTCCCTTTGCTTCTCTTAAATTATTTTCAAAATCCTTTTTCGCTTTTCCAGCATCTGAGTCAAACTCATATTATTCTTTGGAGCTTTGTGTATATTTGTTTTTTTTTTCACTTTCCTTCACTTTCCTGTGCCTTTCTCTTTGTCTCCATAAAAATCTTCTACTCTTAAGTATTTTTTCTTATGTTTATCCATCTTCCCAGTCTTTTTCTTGCCTTTCATTTTTATTTCCAAGGTAGGCTCTGTTCTCAGGGAGGATAGGGCATTTTCTTGAACTTCAGTTCTTCCTTCATGTTTCAGTTCTTCCAAGGTGGTATGATGGCTTGTGGCCTGAGTGCACTGAAATCCACCTACCTCTCCTGACTCATTCAACCCCTGAGACTGCTAATGGCTCAAATTCTAGACTCAAGGTTCAAAGGGTTCTTTTTTTTCCCCCTCATTTTCCTAGCCTTTTTATTATATTATATTTTTATCTTAAAGATGATCTCTGTTCTCAAGGTAGAGAGGTCACTATCTTGAACTTTTGTTTTTCCTTGTTGCTACCCTTAGCTCTACTTTTGAGTTTTTATATTTTTCAATTCTTCTAAGGTGGTATGATGGTTTCTGGCCTAGGAGCTCTAAAAGCCACTTTACTCTATTGATTTAGGTTATCTCAGAAAGTGCTGTTGGCCATGGGATTTACAGCACTTTGAGATACCTTGTGCTGGCCCTGGTACCTCAACTTGGGCTTGAGTAGGGGCATTGGGACCCATTTGGCTTACAGAGGCTAGGCCCATTGCAGACTGGCTTGTGCTAGGGCTTGGGACCTCTCTGAAGGAAAAATGCAGGAACTCTGGGCTTCCCTTTAGACTTGTTGTACAAGCTGGATGCATTGTGTACTCCCTTGCACTAATGCTTGAGGCCTCATTGATGCTTGGGCTAGGGAATGGAACTTGAAGTGGTAGGTGTGGGAATATTCTACTGATGGCTTTGGCATTGTATCAGGATCTAAATGGTGGCTTGAGCCAAGGTTCAGAACCTTGAGGAGTAGGGAAATGGTGGGGGGCTTTCTATTGACTTGTATAGGTGCTCATTGTGACAGTCTTTTTGTGAAATGTACTACCCTCTCACTTCAGTCAAACAAATAATCTCTGCCTACATTACAAGTTGTTTGTTTTTTTTTTTGTGGGAAAACTACTTTACTCCATTAAATTCCCTTTTTTTCTGTAACCCCAGGATCCATTTTGGAACATTATTTTTAGATAAGTAGGAGAGGATTCTCAGAAAGGTTCAGACTTTCCATGCCTTTTCTCTTTTTTCTTGGCTCCTCCTCAAGAAGGATGAACATTATAGAAAGGAAGATATTGGGTCAGTATATTGGAAACTTCATTAAGAACTTATCTTGAAGTAAAATCAAAGGAAGTAACGAGTTCTCCATCGTTGGAAAAATTTTTTTATTGTAGCTTGTAGATATGCTAAAAGAGGAAAGCATAAAGTTATCAACTAGATTATATAAATTCTGAGGTCTCATAACCCATATTATAGTAATTAGAGGTATGATATGAAAACAGGATTGGGAAAAAGATTAATTGATAACTTCTTGTAATACAATTTCTTAAATAAAAGTTACATAGCTTAGCTCCTTACTAAATGAACAGTTTAATCTATATTACTAAATATTTTTATCAAAACTTATTCTATATATAGCCAAATTCATTTGACCTTTCATATTTTTCCCTATCATATTTCAACTTTCTTGTTCTTGAGCTTGAAAAATGAGATATGGAAAGTGTTGCTTTATAGACTGGAAGGTCGCAAAGCATATAGGAAGTCAATTCATCACAATTGATTACATTCTTAAGATGTGAAATTAATTAATTAATTAAATGAATAAACATTTAATTGATATTAAGTTGGCAGCTATTTGAGAAATGCTATTTTTGTATCTATTTTTAATTATGGTGAATTAAAGGATCTGCTATAAATGTGAATTCCTTTACTTTCAACATTTTCCAGAAAGAAGTTAATTCTCTATTTCAAGTATAGAGGCTTTAGTTCAGCTAATTTTTGGCCTGCTTATTGGATGGGAAAAATCACAGATAGAAAGTGGTTCACATAGATATGAGCACCATAGAAATTTCAAAACAAATTTCACATGTAAAATGGCTTCTAATGCAATAAAATTAGAAAAGCAACATTTGAACTGAGAAGGAAAACAAGCTTCTCCAATAAACATGTTTATACAAGATAGATAAAAAATGATTTACATTTATGGCACTCAAAACAAATTATAAGTAAGCAATGGTGAAATAATATGAATAATAAGGTTTTTTTTTCTATTTAAAATATTCAGTTTTCACTTTTTAAAATTTTATTCAGAATATTTTACCATGGTTACATGATTCATGATTTTTTTCCACCTCTTTTGATCTCCTCTCCAAGAGGTGACAAGCAATTACACTGGGTGATAACATGTATCATTGTTTGAAATCTATTTCCATGCTATTAATATTTGAAATAGATCTTTTAATATCAAAACCCTAATCATATCCCTGTTGAACCACATGATTAATCATAATTTTTCCTTCTGTATTTCTGCTCCCACAGTTCTTTCTCTAAATGTGGATAGTGTTTTTTCTCATAAGTTCCTCTGGATTTTCTTGGATCATTGCATTGCTATTAGAAGAAAAGCCTATTACATTCTGTTGTGCCACAATATATCAGTCTCTGTGTACAATGTTTTCTTAGTTCTTCTCTTTTTGCTCTGCATCAATTCCTGGAGGTTTTTCCAGTTCACATAGAAAACCTCCAGTTCATCATTCCTTTCAGCACAATAGTATTCCACCACCATCAAATACCACAATTGGTTCTGCTATTCCCCAATTGATGGACACCCTTTCATTTTCCAATTTTTTCTACCACAAAGAACATGGCTATAAATATTTTTTGTACAAGTATTTTTCCCTATTATCTCTTTGGGGTAAAAAACCAACAATGGTATGTCTGGATCAAAGGGTATGCATTCTTTTAAAGCCCTTTGAGCATAATTCCAAACTGCGCTTCAGAATAGTTTGGCCAATTCACAACTCCACCAGCAGTGTATTAGTGTCCCAATTTTGCCACAACCCCTCCAAAATTTATTACTTTCCTTGCTGCCATATTGGCCAGTCTGCTGTATGTAAGGTGGTATGTCAAAGTTGGTTTTATTTGCATTTTTATAATCAGTAGGGATTTAGAAATTTTTTACGTCCTTATTGATAGTTTGATTTCTTAATGTGAAAACTGCCTATTCATATCCCTTGAACAATTGGGGAATGGCTTGATTTTTTGTAAGTTTGACTTAGTTCCTATATATTTGGGAAATTAAACCATTGTCAGAGAGTTTTGTTATAAAAATGTTTTCCCAGTTTGTTGCTTTCCTTCTAATTTTTGTTTACATTGGGTTTTTTTTGTCAAAAACCTTTTAAATTTTTTATAATCAAAGTCATTTATTTTACATTTTATAATGTTCTCTATCTCTTGCTTGGTTTTAAATTCCTTCTTTTCCTACAGATTTGACAGGTATACTATTCTATGTTTGCATAACTTATTTAAGATTTCACTTTTTATATTTAAGTCATTTACCCATTTCAAATTTATCTTGATATACAGTGTAAGGTGTTGACCTCAAAAACATACCGTTTTCCAATTTTCCCAGCAGTTTTTGTTATATAGTGAGATTTTGTCCCAAAAGTTGGAATCTTTGGGTTTATGTTACACTAGTTTGCTAAGGTAATTTATTCATTTTCTATTCCATTGATCCATCCTTCTATTTCTTAGTCAGTACCATATTGTTTTGTTAACCACTGCTTTATAGTACAGTTGAAAATCTGGTACTGCTAGGCCCCCTTCCTTCACATTGTTTTTATTATTTCCCTTGATATTCTTGATCTTTTGTTCTTCCAGATGAACCTTGTAATATTTTTTTAAATTCTATAAAAAAGTGTTTTGGTAGTTTGATAGGTATGGTACTGAATAAATAAATGAATTTAGGGTAGGGTTGTCGTTTTTATTATATTAGCTTGTTCTACCCATGAGCAATTGATGTTTTTTTTTTTCAAATGTTTAGATCTAGTTTCATTTGTGTGAAGAGTGTTTTGTTGTTATGTTCATATAATTCCTGAAATTTGTCTTGGCAACTAGATTCCCAGATTTAGAGGTCTAGAGTAATTTTAAATGAAGGTTCTCTTTCTAACTCTTGCTGCTAGGTTTTGTTGCAAACGTATAGGAATGTTGAAAGTTTCTGTGGGCTTATTTTATACCCTGCAACTTTGCTAAAGTTATTGATTGTTTCTAATAGGTTTTAGTTGTTTTTCCTGGATTCTCTAGGTATACCATCATGTCATTGG
>NC_058130.1:488462450-488512370 GCF_016433145.1 Gracilinanus agilis | reverse complement strand
TGTGAATTGGTTTCAAGGAAGAAGAGTTGTAAGGTCTAAGCAATGGGAGTCAAATAACTTCTCCAGGGTCATAATGCTAAGAAATGTCTGAGGCCAGATTTTAACACAGTACTTCCTATCTATAGCCCTAGCTCTCTATCCATTGAGCAATACACCTGCCCTTTTTAATTTATTTTTCCATATTATCCTTAAAGTCTAAATTGTGTACCCATTTTGATCTGGTATGAGATGTTGGTCTATACCACATTTCTAGTTGAACTTTTGTTCAATTCACATTTTTTATTCCTACAAAGTTTTGTTTATACCTATGTTAACTTCATTGCTTTCATCTGAGTTTGTTTATTGATCTTTCCTATTCCCATAGTAGTTCTTTATGGTCAGCTTCTTTTTAATTATTTGATCATTTCCCACCCAATTTCTTGATTTTGAACTCTATGTTAACATTGAGCTATATTCCTGCCATGTGAGATGAGAAGAAATCTGTATAAAGTTTCAGACTTTTTTCCCCACACAGTTCTTTACAGAGCTAGTTCTAGGGGTTTGGAAGATTTTAGTGATTCTGAGGTGGTGTGATCTAGGGAGAAGTGTGATACTTGTTCCCTTGTTCTATATTTTCTTCCTCACATGGAAAGTCCCCTGATACATTGGCATTGCAATTAATACTCCTCTTCAAGATTCCTGATCCATTGGGACATGAAACAATACTATTTTTCATGATCCCTGATCCCTTTTGTCCAAAAATAATTTTTCTCCCCTTTGACTGAAAGTGTTCCTTTCTATGATCTATGATCTATGATCCAGAAGTTCATATAGGCAATGGAGCTGCCAAATATCATCAGTTCTTCATACACAGTGCTATCACAGGAATCCCCGATAATCTTATTGTGACAAGTTTCCAGGTTCCCTCACCACATCTGATTGAAGGCCTCCTAAGACTGCTGTTGCTTCTGTTTCCAGCACCTACTCCAACCACTGGTATTTCATCTACATGGGTTCCAGACAAGCTTCTACTTTCATTTCACACATCTCTCCATGAACTTTCAAGTTGTTTTGGCCTGGAAGAAGGACTTACCCTGAACTTTTTTTGTCTCTGTAACTGCAGAATTAAATTTGAAGTGTAATTTAAAGTTCTTTGGAGGGAATGTTGGGACAGGTTGGCTAAGAACATCTAATACTCTATCTTGGCTATATCCCTAGAAGCCTCTCACTTTTTCCTTTAAGGGAATCACCACTCTTTTAAGGATCTATCCTCCTAAATGTTATCCACCATAACACCTCTCTTGATTTAATTTTCATAGTCAATCTGTTGCCAAATCTTGCTATTTCTACCACTGAAATATGACATATAATGATACCTTCATCCACTCACAAAGCCACAATCTAGTATAAACTTTTATCAAATCTTATCTATTTTTTCATTATTCTACTATTTTAATTTTTTTAATTTAAATTCATCTGTGACATTAAAATGCCCAGATTAACTCCCTCCCTTCCTTTCCTCCACCCATTTCAGATAGCATCATCTGATGAAAACTTATATGTATGGATAAAACTATGTTCTGCATATATATATATATATATATATATATATTTGTCAGTTCTTTCTCTGAAGGTGGATATACTCAAGTCATTTTGCAAACAATATTTATATTGATTTATATGATATTTATTTGGCTCTGCTCATTTTACTTTTCATAACTTCATGTAGGCCTTTTAATTTTCTTAAATTAACCTCTTCACCATTTCTTATGGTGCAGTAGTATTCCATCACAATCACATGCCACAACTTGTATACCCATTCCTCAATTAGTGGGCATCTCTCAATTTCCTCTTCTTTGCTAGCACAAAGAGACATAATATACATATTTTTGACCATATGATTTCTTTTTCTTTTTCCATGATCATTTCAGAAAATGAAACTAATAATGTTATTGCTGTGTCAAACAATGTACAGTTTTATAACTCTTTGGGCATAGTTTCAGATTGTCCTCCAAAATAGTTGGATTAGTCCATGGTTCCACCAATAGTGTATTAGTGTTTCAATTTTTCCACATCCTTTCCATTTTGCCCTTTTATTATTTTAGCCAATTTGATAGGTGTGTGGTTGTATTTCAGAGTTGTTTTGATTTGCATTTGCATAGTCAATAGCAATTTGGAGTATTTTTCATATAGTTATATGTATCTTTGATTTCTTCATCAAAAAACTCTCATTTATATCTTTTGACATTTTATTAAATGGGAAACAGCTTATATTTTTATGTATTTGATGAAGTTCTTTATGTAGTTTAGGAATGAGACATCTAGTCAAGAAACTGCCTATAATTTCCCCCCAAAATTACTTCTTTCTTTCTAATCTTGACTAAATTCATTTTATTTGTAAAAAACTTTAATTAAAAATTATGCATTCAAAATTATCCATATGATCTTACAATTGCTTACATTTCCTCTTCTCTTCCCCCATTAAAAACCATAATCTACTATGTTCCAAAGATGATTTTTCTGAACCATTGATTTGGTAACGTCAAGCTAAGTAAATTTCAGTGGACATATTACCTGTATGATCAAATATAAACTCTACTGATTGAAATTTAAAATCTTCTCTGAATCCATGAAAAAATAGATAAGATTAGATTTGTAAAAAGTGCTCTACTCCTTCAAGAGACTTATTTTCTAATGATTTCTTTGGAACACCCTTTAATCATTTACCACTAAGAGGAATCTCTCTCTCTCTCTTTTTTTTAACCATGGAAAATTCTTTTCTAAGAAGAATCTCTTAAGAGGTAACCCCCCATTTTCCATCAACACCTCTGTTTGTTTTTGACTCCAAGGAACATTGTCTTCTCTCAGAATAACCTGATTGCTGGCCACCTCATCATCATATTGTCTGATTAAGATTTGATGCTGAAAGAAAAAAGAACTGAATCAATCAACATGATAAGATCATGAGACAATTACCTTCACAACTCCCTTGGTTGTCTTTCTTCTTTGAATGGAGAAATGTAGTGTAAAGATAGATACTCTTTCCAAATTTTTTTTTTATTTAGGGTTGAGAAGTAACCTTTCAGGACATTACAGGTAACTTTCTACTTTTCATCAGCAATTTTTCTTGATTTTAATTCCATAGAACATTTTGCCCTAAGGCTGGGAAACTTTTTCCAGTTTCCTTTTTATTTATTATCTTTGCCCACTAACTGTATGTGCCTGGTATCTACTAAGATACTATCTCCTTAGTATCCCCACTGATTACACCCGGTCCATTGTAGAGACTCAGTGAATGTTTATTGAATTGAATTGAGCCCAAATTACTTAGGCCCAACATGGTTTAATATTTTATAACAGCCATGTTATTTAATATTTTGATCCAGCCATACCATTACTGGGTTTGTACCCAAAGAGATCATATATAAACAGACTTGCACAAAAATATTTATAGCAGCGCTCTTTGTGGTGGCAAAAAACTGGAAAGCAAGGGTATACCCTTCAATTGGGGAATGGCTGAACAAATTGTGGTATATGTTGGTGATGGAATACTATTGTGCTCAAAGGAATAATAAACTGGAGGAATTCCATGTGAACTGGAAAGACCTCCAGGAATTGATGCAGAGTGAAAGGAGCAGAGCCAGAACATTGTACACAGAAACTGATATATTATGGTAAAAATTGAATGTAATGGACATCTGTACTAGCAGCAATGCAATGACCCAAGACAATTTGGAGGGATTTATGGAAAGGAACACTATCCACATTCAGAGGAAGAACTGCAGGAGTAGAAACATAGAAGAAAAACAACTGCTTGGACACTTGGGTGGATGAGAACATGATTGGGGTTGTAGACCTGAAAAGACCACACCCATGTAACTATCAATAATGTGTAAATAAGTCTTGACTGACCACACCAGTGGAAATGTGAATTAGCTACAGCTGGGGGCGGGGAGGGAGTGAGTAGGGGGATGCGGAGGTGAAGGGGGTGAAGGGTAAAGTAAAAGCCTGACTTATGTAACCAGGGACATTTTTTCTAAAATAAAAAATTATTTTAAAAAATATATTTTATAACAGATCTATAAACATAACCAAGTTCCCTTTTTATAATCCCAGCAGGTCTCCTTTGCAATGCCTTTCCAGTAGATCAAGGATTTATTTTATTTTTTTTTTCCTAGAGATTACAGATTATTGAAAATCTATGAATTTGGCTTGTGGAAAATAACTTTAAAGTTTCTTAATTAATCTTTGAATTGAATTTAGAATTTCCTACAATTATAATTTTTAAAAATTTCTTTTCCACTGAGAAATGAGCCATAGGCTTCACCACATGACAAAAAATTTCAATGATGCACAAAAGATTAAGAACTCCTGGTTTAAATATTTGACTGATTTATTAAGACATTATCTCCTCTTCAATTTACGATACACTTAAATGGAATAGGGTGATTTGATTTATTCAATTAAGTCCCACTCTCACATTTTCTAAGATGACTGTTTCATCCCTTTACTCAAGGCCTTCCAATAATTCCTTATTTCCTTCTAAATAAATCACAAAATCTTTAAACTAGCATTTAGGCTTCTTCTTGCATTTCTAGTTTTATTTTATAACTGAACTGCTTATTCTGCACTAGATGCAAGTCATGCTTTTTGTTCCATTGCTTACATTATTAATCTTTACTTAGCTAATGATTATTTTGGCCCAAATATGCAACATATCTTTTGACGTTCTTTAGGGCCCAGCTTAAGTGAATCAATGAAGCTGTTAAATATCACCGTATTTGGAAATAATCTTTCAGGACAACAAAATAGCTCATTGGATAGAACACTAAACCTGAGTCCAACATAACTGGGTTCAAGTATGACCTCTAGCATGTCTAGCCATATGACCTTTGCAAATCATTTAACTTCAATTGACCTAGCCCTTATCACTCTTCTGCATTGTAACTCATACTTAATATCGATTCTAAGACAGAAGGTAAGAATTTTTTTTAAAAAGAAATAATCCTTCATTCCAGATGCTTTTTTCTTCTTTTTAAAAAATCATATTGTTTCTTAGTTACATATTTAATATATGATTATTTCATATTTGTATTGCATTATATCTTGCCAATTAGACTGTAAAGCCTGCAAGGGCAATATTTCCAGCAGAGCACTCTATTGGTGTGCTCATAAATCACACTTACTATTCCTTTCTTGATCCAAAAGTTTGTCTAAACTATTGTTTTTATATGTAATAGCCATTAAACCACTACATTATCATTAGTAAACCTTGAAGGTGAATAATTGCATTTAAATGGGATTACTGATTTGAAAGTAAATATTAACTATCCATGAATAAAATACCATTAAAGAAATCATTGTATTTATTATAGAAATTAACATCCTTATGATATTTTGAATATATTTTAGAAATGATTAGAGATATGCTTCTAAGATCTCAATTATCATCTTTTATTTTCCTTCCTAAAAATTCTCTATGTTAATATATATTTTTTTCCCTTTTGTGGAATCCAAGAAGAGAAGAAATTCACATCTCTAATTGCAAATTCTCTTGTTTTACTAAGAAATAAGACAGATACAGGCAGTGAAGAGGCAAAGAAATAATTCAATTTCTTCTTAATATTGTTTTTACTGAAAGTTGTTAAATAAAACTACAGAAAATTAGTGGGTTTCATACTGGAAATTTTGGTGAAACAAAATGTTTGCAATTTATGAACTAAAAAATAGAATTTAGAGTAATTATCCTTTTCTCTTCCTATTCCTTTTTTATTTCTTCATAATTTGAAACCTTTTTCTGTATCTTGACTGGCCATTGAATGGAAAATTAAGGGTTTATCTGTGCCACAGATGAGACAGGGAAGACTAATTAGAAATTTATGAACGATGTTTCTGTTTATATTTTTATTCCCTTAGCTAATTATTTTATTAAAAGCTCCTTACTTGATTAGGGCCTTTATTGAAATAGTTTTTATTGGTAAGTTTTATTTTCACAAGTCATATCTCCAGTTTAAAATCTCTGAGTCTTGTATTGCAATATAGGAAGAATCAGAAAATACACATTTCTAATCAAGACAGAAGTATTTGCAGAAACAAGTGACGAGTTTTGAGGATAGCATTATAAAGAAAAGTGTAGGCAATTAGCTTCTTATTTTCCTATGCATTTACCATGTATTTAGGTATTTCTGTAATAAAAAAGAATGGCCCCATATTTCTCACAAACACATATACTACTAAAATATTATTTATATGGTAAGTGACAGGCAAAAGAAAAAAAAAAAGTAGGATAAGGTGGGCAAATTTTGACTTGAATTTTCCTCCCCATTCAAATTTCATTCATAGGTAGAATGCTCTTCCTACCAAAATGGTTTTATCTTGTTCTTGGAAGAAAGTATCCAAGAGTTAAATCACTAAATCTGAAAGAAAGAGGGATCCTTCTTAATACTTTTTATATTTACATGTCATGACTATTTTTATTTGCATGTGCTTTTTAAAAAGTTAATTAAAAACTGGTGAGAAGCCTAAGAAGTACTTAAATAGTAAACTTTTACTAAGCTTCTTCTTTATCCCAGGCACTGTACTAAGCACTGAGGAAACACTTAGAGTTAAAATTCAGTTAATGACCTAGCCTTATACCTGTCTTCTTTCTGTTGTAATAGTAAATATTGGTAGAAAAACCTCAATTTTTTTTGCTTCAAAAAATAGATTAGTGAGAAACTATAGCAATCCTTCAGTGATCCAAGGAAAGGAAGAAATGCTAGTTAATATAAATGGCATGTTAACTATTAACATATAGGTAATTGCCCTGTAGAGGAGTAGGGGGAAATCAGAAGAAGGAAGACAAGAAAGATCATAAGATGTCAGATTATGAAAATTTTTATCTACATGTAAAAAAGTGACATGATGGCCATAGAAATAGGCCCATGCAGAGAAGAAAAATGGATGGCTGTATCAATTAACATTGACACAAAATATTTTAGGAGGGAGGGAGGAAAGAGGGAATTGACACGTGTTCCAGAATTGCATAGTGAGTTTTTACTGATCCAAATGGGATGCCTGTCCATGCCTCTTTGCCTTTCTCTTAATGAATTCCATTTTTGCCTTGCTAGATTTCTTACCACAGGTCCAGCAGCTGCAATTAGTCGTTTAGAGCTGACTAGTCCTTATTATCTTGAAAAAAGTTAGGGCTAAAGGAGAGAAGCATTATGTCCTAGAACTCTTAATTTAAGATTCTGAATATATTTTCTCATAGAAATATTTACCTGTAAGTATTAAGCTCTATAAAACTAGTTGGTACAATGTTATAATGCTATGGTGGAGTGAAAGGAGAGTCAGATTTTAAAGTGACAAGACTAGGCCAATCACTCACCACTCTAAGCCTCAGTTTCCTCATTTATAAAATGGGAAGTTCTGATTAGAAGATCTCTAAAATCTTACCCAGCACTAAATATAAATGCTATTAAAGATCTGATCTTGATAATACACTTACCAACTTGACCATCATATCTACCATTACTTCTATGGGAAAATGAATTTTGAATTTCTTAAAAATGTCATTTTTAATATGAATTTTGCTTTTAATAAAAAGCTTAAATATTACTTTTTAAAGTATATGTGACACCTTAACAATTAGCTGATTTGTTATTATAATTTTAAATTTCTTACCTACTATCTTAGAATCAATGCTATATATTGAATCTAAGATAGAAGAGCAGTATGGACTAAGGGGTTAGATGATTTGTCTAGAGCAATGATTCCCAAAGTGGGTGCTACTGTCCCCTGGTGGGTGCTGCAGTGATCCAGGGGGGCAGTGATGTCCACAGGTGCATTTATCTTTCCTATTATTTGCTGTTAAAATAAAAAAATTAATTTCTAGGGGGCTAAGTAATATTTTTCTGGAAAAGGGGTGGTAGTCCAAAAAAGTTTGGGAATCACTGGTCTAGAGCCTTACAGATAGGAAATATCTGAAGTCAGATTTGATAATGTTCTGTTTCTAGGCTTTCTCAATCCACTGAGCCACCTAGCTGACTCCTGTAAACTCTTTTAGAGCCTATGAAACTCTAATATTGATATATATTATCTTATATTGATATATATCTTATATATATGTACACATTTTAGAGCCTTTATATTAATTCAATGTAAATATTATACTAAAATAGAATCGAATTAAATATGTAATATCATTAAATATTTATCATCATTTCTTGATTGTATAATGTTTAAGCTTCATTAAGGCACTATGAAAAGAAGACTGTAATTTTACACAGAAGATCTGTATTCAAATCCCAGTTTAGACACAAAGTACCTTGTATAACCTTATGGAAGTCAGTTAAAATCTCTGGGCCTCAGTTCCTCATCAATAAAGTATAGAGGTTGGACTAGATGGCATCTAATATTCCTTTCTGTTCCAAAAATAGGATCCTTTGTGCTAAGAAGTTGGGGATGGGGGAGTGGGTGGTAGATATTAAAAAAAAGATTTAAGGTGTTTTCCCTCAAAAATATATCACATGAATGGGGATAAAATATACATGTATTTGTTCTCTCAGTTTCCACATTAAATCATCAATTTTATCTGAGTAACATTGCTTATATCCATATGGTCTCCTTTATTACCATTGCAGCCATCCTAACACAATTTTTAATAAATATACAATAACATCACAAGAGCTTTTTCTCACTCCAGTTCATCTTTCATACTGTTACCAGATGAATTTTCCTTATTCACCAATTTGATCATGCCAGTTATCCAATCACAAACATTTCCATGAATGGTTATGTCATTTTCTTATTCATGGAATTGTATTGACTCCCTAATCCTTCTGGGATCAAATATAAAATCCTCTGTTAAGCATTCAAAACTACTTGCCACTTTTCTCCTCCTATCTTTCCAGTGTTCTTTCATTTTACTCCCTTTCAGAGTGACATTGACTTCCTTGTTGTTCTTCACACAAGATATTCTGTCTCGAGATGGGCATTTTCCTGGCTCTTTGCCATGCCTTAAATACTCACCCTTTTAAACTCTATCTCTCAGTTTCCCTAGCTTTCTTTGAGCACTGTGGAAAATCCCATTTTCTTTGAGAAGGTTTTCCTGATTCCTCTTCATGCTAATACTTTTGCTTTATTAATTTTCTCTTATTTACTTTGCATGTATCTTGTATTACATTTTTTCATTATGTGGTCCCTATATTAGGATATGAGTTTTAATATTTTAAAGGCACTGCATTTTGGATTTTTAAATATTTTCCAGAACTTATCACAGTTTCTGATGCATAATATGCTATTACTGATGAAATTGTTCACTTGTTCCCTTTATAAATTCCTTGGAATAGAATTTGTAATTTTCTGTAATATGATACAACTCAAAGAAAGTATTAGTAAAATAATCATTTCTTTACATGCCTACCAACTTGATTGTGATAAGGTCTGAAATTTTATGGGCTTTTGTTTGTTTGTTTCAGCTTGTCAACTGCCTAACATGATGCTTAACATTTTTTTCCAATTTATTTATTTATTTAGAACAGTGGCTCCCAAACTTTTTTGGCCTACAGCCCCCTTTCAAGAAAAAAATATTACTTAGCCCCCTGGAAATTATTTTTTTTATTTTAATTGCAATTAATAGGAAAGATAAATGCACTTGTGGCCATCACCACCCACCTGGGGGCAGTAGTGCTCACTTTGGGAATCACTGATTTAAAATATCTTTCCATGGTTATATGATTCCCACCCCATTTCCCTCCCTCCTCTAAGAGTTGACAACCAATCCCACTGGTTTTTACATGTATCTTTGTTGAAAACCTATTCCATGTTATTCTTATTTATAATAGAGTGATTTTTTAACTCCCAAATCTCAATCATATCTCCATCAAACCATGTGATCAATTATGTTTTCCTTTGTGTTTCTGTTCCCACAGTTCTTTCTCTGGATGTGGATAATGTTCATTCTCATAAGTTCCTTGGTGTTGTCCTAGATCATTGCATTGCATTTACTACTAGTAGTAAAGTCCATTATATTTGATTGTGCCACAATGAATCAGTCTCTGTGTACAATGTTCTCCTGGTTCTGCTCATTTCACACTGCATCAATTCCTGGAGATCTTTACAGTTCACATAGAAATCCTCCAGTTCATCATTCCTCCAGCACACTAGTTTTCCATCACCATCAGATACTACATTTTTTTAGCCGTTCCTGATTCGAGAGACACTTCCTCATTTTCCAATTTTTTGCCACCACAAAGAGTATGGCTATAAATATTTTTGTACAATTTTTTAAATCTCTTTATAGTACAAACATAGTAGTGATGTTGCTGGATCAAAGGGCAGGCATTCTTTTAAAGCCCTTTGGACATAATTCCAAATTGCCTTCTGTAAGGGGGAAAAAGGGGTTTTTGAAAGGTTGAATATTTTAAAAGGTTAGGTCACCAGGGATTTGAATAATAATCCATTCCCAATTAATGAATAATCTAAGTCAAAATGACTTTTATGGAAGTTTATTTACAAAATATAAGAGAGAGTGGAAGTAGAGAGATGAGAAGAGGGTAGAATAAGAGATCTGTACTCAAGTTTGGGCTTTACTCCAGCAGGGCTCCAGAGGCCCAGCCAGAGCCTAAAAGTCAATTAACAATGATTTTAGCCACAAGGGCTTCTCCCAATCAAGGGAACCTCATGGAAGCTAGTACCCCCTGGGAGGTTAAAGTAGTCAGCCTTCTTCACTCACCACATGTAGTTCTAAGAGAGAGATTGAAAAGCAGTCTCACCAAGGTCTTAAGGTCCCAGGTCCAGGTCATGAACAAGAAGTGCTCCTTCAGGTCCTGTTCACAAACCAGAAGAGCCCCCTGCTCACTGAACTCTCTTTTTAAAGGGGACCCTTTTGCATCACTTCCTGTGCCTTCCTCTTAGTTTACATGTCCAATCACAACAGCTGCTTTTCCTAGGACTGCCCAGGAGGCAGTCATTAAATTCTGATTTGTCACTCACTCTAGCACATGTGGGTTACAGCCCACCCAACTTGTAAGTTAAATGGAGATGTTTGCACCTTTGGTGATTAAATCTAAAGATGGGCAGGATATATTTAATCTCATTATTGCACTTCCAGAATGGTTGGATCAATTCACAACTCCATCAGCAATGCATTAGTGTCCCAAACTTGCCACATCCCCTCCAACATTTATTATTTTTCTTTCCTATCATATTGGCCAAACTGGTAGGTATAAGGTAGTACCTAAGAGTTGTTTTGATTTGTATTTCTCTTATCAGGAGGGATTTAGAACACTTTTTCCTGTGGTTTTTTCATAATTTTGATTTCTTCATCTGAGAACTGCCTATCCATATCCCTTGCCCATTTGTTGATTGGGGAGATGTTTATTATTAATAGTTATACAATAATCATATATTTCATTTGGTGTAAGTGAAAATTAGAAAATATGTGAGAACATAACAATTATATTTTGTCCATGAAAAGGAAATAATGAATGTGACTCCCTTTTCACAGAAGTGGGGACTATGAGTTCACAGTATTGCACAAAACATCTAACTCAATATGTTGGTAAATTTTTGAGAAAAGTTATTTTTAATGACTTTCTAGGGAGAAGGGGCAGAGTGTATTCAGGAATAAAAAATATGCATAAAGGAAAAAATTAAACATTATTAAATTATTTAAAAAGTAAAAAGAAACAAATGAACATCAATCTGATTAAAGTAAATAATAGAATATATAAAATTTCCATGGAGTTTCTTTTGATAACCCCAGGACTTCTTCACACAGTAATTTCTTTTTTTCTCTGCTGAAAAATTTTAACTAGCTATCCACAAACTCAATCCAAAATGTTTCTGTATTTACACCCTTTAGAAAGTGCATTCAATTTTTTTCTCTTTTTTGACTTTGACATTGGGTCAGCCTTTCTCTAAAAGCCCTGTGTTGAAATGGCCGTCTTCCTGTATTTCTCATTGTTGTTCTTCAGTGAAATTGTCACTTGAGGGTCAAATTAGAGCTCATTCAACCAGAGCCACGGCAGGGCCAGTCATCAGCCTCAGGTCATTCCTTCCACTTGAGATTTGCAGTGCAGCCACTTGTAGTTCATTTCATACTTTTACAAGACATTATTGCCTTGTGGTTGCATTGTGTAGAGAATTGGAGTTCACGTTAGCTCTGTTATAAGTATTATTTCTGGTTCTCAGTATTTGGTTTTCACTGTTGCCCTCTGTTTTTCTACTTTCGCACTGGAGTTTTACACATTTAGGTCTTCCATGTAATATTTCATATACATCATATAACTTAACCAGCCTTGCTAACATAATAACTTGGTCTTTTTAACCACTATCCCTATCCCTAAGGAAAATAGTATAAAATTGCTGATTCAAGCAATTTGTATGGGAACATCCTTTTATTAAGTGGATAAACACTACTTATTTCTGTGTGCTGTGCCAGCAGAAATTAGGATTTCCCGACAGACCATAGGCACAGTTATTTGAAAAACATCAACTCCAACAATGGATTTGCAGACTGGATGAGTTCAAGGAGTTAATTATTACAGATTTATTTTTTTTCTTTCATACTGTGTATACCCTGAGTGTTCTGAAATGAAGAGAAAAATGTAATCTTTTGAAAATTCACTGAGGAATTTTATTTTTTGAGGAAGGCAATATTCTTCAATTTTTTAATTCATGTATCTTATGTTGACTGTATATGTAGGTATGCATTTATATGAGTGACAGAAAGTCAGACTAAGAGAGAATGTGTAGGGTGCTAAAATATTCAAATATTTCTCTAAATACTTGTATCCACTAATATAATATGAAATTTACTAGTATCTTCATTTCATACATAAAATAATGAGAAAAGAAATGATAAAAGTGAAAAAAACATCTTTTATAGAGATTTACCTAAATACTACATATATGATAATATTGAATTTATTTTCATATTGTAGTACAACAAAAGCTGATTCACTTTGTTAGGTAAATCTAACATGAAGACTTAAGAGTAATTTATAGTTAGGTAACATTTTAAGGATTAGCACATAACTTTCTCCAAAATAATGTATTATGTGTATTTTATAGTTGAAGATATTGAAGCTCAGAGACTACTGATTTGTTCAACATCATCTGGCTTGTAAGTAGCATATTCAGTTCTCAAAATTAAACAAAAACAGGTCTGATAATCACTTAATCATGGTGCTTAGGTTAGAAGGGACCTTAGAGATCATTTTATATACATATATATATATATATAATCCCAGAGAAAGCAAAATCTCATGGTTGAAACACTGAAGCTCTTTTACTATAAATATTAGTCTTTTCAAGCTATTTCCCCTATACTTATATTATAACAGAATAACAAAATAAACAGCTAACAAGTCTTTTCCTTTACATATGGAAAATAAGCCTCTTTCTTACTGTTTCTCACTACAGGGAAATGTGTTTATCCTTACCAAAAAAATTATTTTTGTATGTTAGATCATAGGATATAATTTGACCATTTGTGATTTGTGAAGTGGAGTTCAAAGTACTATTTATGAATCAATCTCCAAGACATTTTCAAGAAGTTCAGAATCTGAATTATTGTCTTTCTCTCTCAAATCTTACCCTAATGTTTGAAGATTTCCACATCTAGGTGGTTGTCCCTTCAAAACCCCAACCCTCCTAGTTCTTCTGACTTAAATCTTATTATCTACTCTATCTTAGCTATACCTGGGGTTAATCACATCTTCCATATCACCATTAACAGTAGGTGCTCACTTCTTTTAAACAATAACATTTTCCTACGTAACCTTATTCTATCATTCTATCTCTTTGTTTAATATGTCCTAACCCTATTTCTCATTCTCATTCTCATTGGTTGCCTCCAATATCCCTTCCTTTTAATAATTTCTTATCTTGATCTAACAACTTTTCTACCTTTCAAAGCGCCTAGCCTACAGTAAGCGTAAAATTAATTAATTTTCATTCATTCCTTCATTATTCATATAATCTTAATGCTAAAATTAATCTAGTCAATGTGAAATTTTCCTTTACTTTCAAATCTATTGCCCATTTATCCTATCCCTTGCCAAGCCTGGATTATTTGGCATCATCCATTTTCTTTGCTCTTACTTTCTTGCTGCTCAATTGAGCAGGGGGAAGTAAACAAACATTTTGTTTGGTCATTCTGCAGTCAATCAACAAGGATTTATTAAACACCAGAAAAAGTCAGGTTTTCTGCCAAGTTATTTAAAATGGGCCACAGAGAGCTCCTTTCCTTAAGGGTATCACAATCTAGGTTCTCCAAATTCAAAAATACCTTATTTCAAGAAGGCAATTCTGTTATCTATAAATGATCCCTCATCTCACTCCCCAAAGTAGTTATTCCAAGCCTCGTTTCTCCTCAAGTTTCCCACAATACCTTATGTCTATACTCCTTGAAGAACTTGTCGCTTACTTTATTAAAAAAATCGAGCCTTTCACAGTGAGCTCTCTCCTCTTTGCATCTCATGATCTCAAAACCCCTTGATATCATTCCCCACTCTCGTTACCTTTCTCTAATTCTGATAATGAGATTTATCTGATGTTTTAAAATGCCATGTTTTTCTATATGCCCTTGCACCCTGTGCTCCTTTACCCCCAAATATTATCCTCTATATATTGCCTTTCTTTATAATCTTTAAACTCTCCCTATCTAGTACTTATTTGCCTACTGACTTTAAACTTGCCCAAGTCTTCTCATTCATTAAAAAAAACACCCCTCTCTCCTCCCTACCATTCTCTCTATTATTCTCCTTTTCTCAACCAAATTCATTGTTTAAATTCATTAATTCCACTTTTTCTCTTCACACTTATACCCAGTCCTTTGCAATTTGATTTCAAGCTCATCATTCAAATGAAAATATTGTATTCTCAATGAGCAATAATCTCAGATTTATAAATTATGATATTTTTTCTCAGTCATCTTTCTTAATTTTTCTGCTGCTTTTGACATTGTTGACCACTCTCTCCTCCAGGATAATCTCTTTTCCCTAGGTTCTGCAACTCTGCTTTCTCATGATTCTTCTCACATTCTGCTTCTATGCTCTTTTCCAGTTTCCTTAGGAAGTTCATCACTTATATCATGCCTTCCCCAAGCATAAATGTTCCTCAAACTTGTGGCTTAAGCTCTTTCACTCTGAGCCTTTTCTCTTACTAATATCAGCTCACATGAACTTAATTGCTATATGTAGTGGAAACAAATGACATCCAAAAATAAGGGAACAATTGAAAAAATCACGTTGTATGCATATATAATATATATGCTCCTTTGATGTAAGAAATCACAAAAGGGACAGTTTCAGAGAAAACCTAGGAAGACTTATATAATCTTATAGACACTAAAATACAAAGAACCATGAGACAATTGTCTCCAATAATACTACTATGAAGGCAAATAATTTTGAAACATTTAAGAAACTGGATCAATGCAATAGCCAATCATTATTACAGAAAATTGGTGATAAAACATACAACCCATCTCCTGACAGAGAGATGATGGACTTGAGGTGAAGAAGGAGAGAACTTTAGGTATGGTCAATATAAGAGTTTATTTTGCTCAACTATGCATATTTGTTGCATTTTTATTTTTACCTAGTGGGGGGTGGAGAAGAAAGAAGGTTTATTGGTCAACGAAAAAAATAAGCTAAACTATGATCTCTTTGCAGATAACATATTCATCTGCAATATATACATATATATATTAAGTCTGAAGCTCTTTCTTAAGCTTCAAATTTGTGTTACCAATTAAATATTGGATATTTCAAATCAGATGTCATAGAGTCACCTCAACCTCTATGCCGTCTAAAAGAAAACTCATCTTTATCTTCTCCTCACTGACTTTTGTGTTATTGAAATGGCAGAGTGGAATTCCAGCTGCAAGATAGGGGGTCAGGCAACAGCTCAGAATTCCAGGGGCGGGGGGCGAGAACTCTGAGAGAGGGCAGTTTAAGGCAGTTAAGGGCAGTTGGTTCCTGGGTTTGGAAGCAAGCAGGGCACTCTGCTGATCAGAGTTCTTGGTTGCTCTGGAGGACACATGTATATGATTTTAATGGAATACTATTAGGCCATAAGAAATGATGAACAAGATGATCACAAAAAAGCCTGGAAAGGCTGGAATGAACTGATGAAAAGTTAAGTGAACAGAACCAGGAGAACATTATTCCTAGTAACAATAAGAAAGTATAATGATCAACCATGAATGACAACTATTAACATCAATGAAAAGATCCAAGAGAACTCAAAGGGACTAATGTCAAAAATGTATTTAATCTTTATGGAAAGAATAAACAGAATCTGAATGCTAATTAAAGCATGACATTTTTTTAGTCTATTTACTCCAAGAATTTTCCTTTAGAGTAAATATGTCTTCCTTCCTAACACGATGAATGTGAAAATATGCATTTTATAATAGCACATGAACAATATATATCATATTATCAGCCCACTTTGTTTTTTTTTTATATTTTATTTTTTTAGAAAGATTTTCCATGGTTACATGATTCTTATTTTTACTTTCCCTTTCACCCTCTTTTATACCCCCCATATCCAACTCACATTTCAACTGGTTTTAATATGTGTGATCAATCAAGACTTATTTACATATTATTGATAGTTGAATTTGTGTGGTCCTTTAGTGTCACATCCCCAACCATGTCAGCATCCACCCATGTGTTCAAGTGATTGTTTTTCTTCTCTGTTTCCACCCCTGTACTTCTTCTGCTGAATGTGGGTAGCATTCTTTTCCATAAATCCCTCAGAATTGTCCTGGGTCATTGCATGAGCAGCTAGTACAGAAGTCCATTATATTCTATTTTACCACAGTGTATCAGCATCTGTGTACAATGCTCTCCTGGTTCTGCTCCTTTTACTCTGCATCAATTCCTGGAACTCTTTCCAGTTCACATGGAATTCCTCCAGTTTATTATTCCTTTGAGCACAATAATATTCCATCACCAGCATATACCACAGTTTGTTCAGCCATTCCCCAATTGAAGGGCATCTCTTCACTTTTCAGTTTTTTGCCACCACAAAAAGCGCAGCTATAATATTTTTCTACAAGTCTGTTTATCTTTGATCTCTTTTGGAGTGCAAACCCAGCAATGCTATGGCTGGAACGAAGGGCAGGCAGTTTTTAGAGCTCTTTGGGCATAATTCCATATTGCCATCCAGAATAGTTGGATCAGTTCACAACTCCACCAGCAATGCATTAATGTCCCAATTTGACCACAACCTCTCCAACATTCATTATTCTCCCATTCTATCATTTTAGCCAATCTGATAGGTGTGAGGTGATACCTCAGAGTTGTTTTGATTTACATTTCTCTAATTATTAGAGATTTTGAACAATTTCTCATGTGCTTATTGATAGTTTTGATTTCTTTATCTGAAAATTGCCTATTCATGTCCCTTGCCCATTTATCAATTGGGAAATGACTTGATTTTTTATACAATTGATAAAGTTCCTTGTATATTTGAGTAATTAGACCTCTGTCAGAATTTTTTGTTATAAAGATGTTTTTCCCCAGGATCTTGTTTCCTTTCTGATTTTGGTTGCATTGTTTTTCTTTGTACAAATCTTTTTAATTTAATATAATCAAAATTATTTATTTTACATTTTGTAATTTTTTTTCTAACTCTTGCTTGGTTTTAAAATTTTCCCTTTCCCAAAGATCTGCAAGGTATACTATTCTATGTTCACCAAATTTTCTTATAGTTTCCTTCATTATATTCAAGTCATTCACCCATTCTGAATTTATCTTCATGTAGGGTGTGAGATGTTGATCTAAACCTAATCTCTCCCATATTGTTTTCCAATTTTCCCAACAGTTTTTGTCAAGTAGTGGATTTATGTCCCAAAAGTTTGGCTCTTTGGGTTTATGATAGACAGTCTTTCTGACGTCACTTACCTCAAGTCTATTCCACTGATCCTCCCTTCTGTCTCTTAGCCAGTACCTTATTGTTTTTGTTTGTTTGTTTGTTTGCTTTACACATTTATTAATATTCATTTTTAACATGATTCATGCTGCTACTTTCCCCTTGACCCCCCGCACTCCCCCCAACCATGGCCGATGCACATTTCCACTGGTTTTACATGTGTCATTGATCAAGCCCTATTTCCAAATTGTTGTTAGTTGCATTGGTGTGGTAGTTTCGAGTCTAGATCCCTAATCATGTCCACCTCAACCCATGCGTTGAAGCAGTTGTTTTTCTTATATGTTTCCTCTCCTGCAGTTCTTCCTCTGAATGTGGGTAGCATTCTTTACCATAAGTTCCTCAGAACTCTCCTGTGTCATTGCATTGCTGCTGGTACAGAAGTCCATTACATTGGAGTTTACCATAGTATTCTTCTGGCACTGCTCCTTTCACACTGCATCAATTCCTGGAGGTCTTTCCAGTTCACATGGAATTCTTCCAGTTTATTATTCCTTTGAGCACAATAGTATTCCATCACCAGCATATACCACAATTTGTTCAGCCATTCCCCAATTGAAGGACATACCCTCCTTTTCCAGTTTTTTGCCACCACAAAAAGCACAGCTATAAATATTTTCTTACAACTCTGCTTATCTATGATCTCTTTGGGGTACAAACCCAACAATGGTACAGCTGGATCAAAGGGCAAGCATTCTTTTATAGCCCTTTGACCATGATTCCAAATTGCCTGCCAGAATGGTTGGATCAGTTCACAGCTCCACCAGCAATACATCAATCTCCCAATTTTGCCAAATCCCCTCCAGCATTCATTACTCTCCCCTTCTTTCATTTTAGCCCATCTGCTAGGTGTGAAGTGATACCTCAGAGTTGTTTTGATTTGCATTTCTCTAATTATTAGAGATTTAGAACACTTTCTCATGTGCTTATTGATACTTTTGATTTCTTTACCTGAAAATTGCCTATTCATGTCTCTTGCCCATTTATCAATTGGAGAATGGCTTGATTTTTCATACAATTGATTTAACTCCTTCTATATTTGAGTAATTAGACCCCTCTCAGAATTTTTTGTTATAAAGATTTTTTCCCAATTTGTTGTTTCCCTTCTGATTTTGGCTGCATTGTTTTTGTTTGTACAAAACCTTTTTAATTTAATATAATCAAAATTATTCATTTTACATTTTGTAATTTTCTCTAACTCTTGCTTGGTTTTAAAATCTTTCCTTTCCCAGAGATCTGACAAGTATACTATTCTGTGTTCACTTAACTTATTTATAGTTTCCCTCTTTATATTCAAGTCATTCACACATTCTGAATTTATCTTGGTGTAGGGTGTGAGATGTTGATCTAAACCTAATCTCACTGTCTTGCTGATGTCATTTATCCCCAGTCTATTCCATTGATCCTCCTCTCTATCTCTTAGCCAGTACCATATTGTTTTGATGACTGCTGCTTTATAGTATCAAATAGGGAGATACATTTGTCTATTTCATGAAAGGTACCCAGAATAAGACTCAGACAAAAGAAGGATTAACTATTCATGAAGATGTTCTCCAAAAACTCTAGATGAGATCATGTACATTGCTTGAAATATAGTGTCAGTGAAAACAGTCATTGAAAAAGAATTATTTGCCCATCGAAATAGTAGGAAAAAACAAAAAGATAAAATGATAGATAAATATATATTACTCATATTACAATATCCAATTAATTGGATGAAAATAAATTGAATTAAGTATTGTCATACATATATCTTAGAAAAATATTATTACTTAATAATGAACTTGGATTAAATTAAGTAAAATTAGTTAATTTGGCTAGTTGACATTTGTGAAATTAGATCTAATTTCAATAATTTCAAACTGCTGCAACAAATGATTATTTTTAAAATAAATGTTATTTTTTTCCATATTACATGTCATTACAATTTCTTAATATTTGTTTTTTGATATTTTGCAGTCTATGTTCTCTTCCTCCCTCTTGTCTCTTTCCCCTCCCTAAAAGGGCAGATATTGCTATATATTGTACATTTATTACCACATAAAATATATTGTTTGTCATGTGGTGAGGCAAGATATGTATTGTTATACTAAAGAAAAGTTCATGAAGGAAATTAATCAAAGAAGATATATTTCAATTTTTATTTGGACCATATCTGTCCCTTCTCTAGCAATGGATATCCTTTATTATTATGAATCTCCTGGATTTTTCCTGGATACTTGTTTATAATAGTTGTCATTTACAGTTTATCAGCATACATTATTGTTGTTACGGTGTACAATTTTCTCTTGATTCGGCTGACTTCATTTTGCATCATTTCAAATGTCTTTCCTGTTTCTTTTCTTTTGGTGATCATCTTGTTTGTCGTTTCTTATGGCACAAGAAAATTCCATTATGACATGTACCACAGATTTTCAGCCAATCTGTAAACAATACACATCTCTTTAGTATCAAGTTGTTTTCCAGCACAAAAAGAGCTATTATAAATATCTTGGAACAGGTAGGTTCTTTTCCCCTATTTTTGATCACTTTGGGATATAGACCTATTAGTGGTATTGCTGGGTCAATGAATATGCCTAGTGTGATGGCCCTTTGGGCAGGGTTCCAGGTTGCTTTCTACTACGGTTGTACCAGTTTATAGCTCCACTAGCAGTGTATTAGAGCTCTAATTTTTCCATGTACTATTCAGAATTTATCATTTTCCTTTTTTGCCATGTCAGCCAGTCTGATAGTTGTGAGGTGATACCTCAAAGTTGCTTTAATTAGCATTTGTCTGATAAAAAATGATTTTTAGCATTTTTCCATGATACTAAAGAGAGTTTTAACTTTGTCACCTGAGAATTTACCTGTTCATATCCTTTGACCATTTGTCAACTGGAAAATGTTTCATATTCTCATAGATTTGACTCAAGTCTCTATATATTTAGGAAATGAAGCATTTGTCAGAGAAACACACTCTAAAGATTTTTTCCAAGTTTTTTGTTTGCCTTTTAATCTCATTTGCATTGCTTTTGTTTGTAAAGACACTTTTAATTTAGTTTAAAGTTATCTATTTTATGTCACAGCATTCTCTACATTGTGTTTTCTACTAAATTCTTTTGTAATCTATAGATTTAACAGGTAAACAATTTTTGATGCCCCAAAAGTTTATTTTTTAAACACTTTGACACCCTAGCAATACCATTTTTGTGGATACCAAAGAATACATAACCTCAGAAAAAATAACACAACCCTAAATCTTAAATATTCCTTCCTGTTGAACCAAAGGTACTACCACTAACCTTATTCTCCAAGGAGGCCATTGACAAAAAGAAAATCCCCATATATGCCATAATATTCATAGCAGTACTTTTTCATGATAGCAAAGAATTGGAAGCAAAATAGACATCCATTGATTAGGGAATGGCTAAAGAAATCTGATAAAATATAATAAAATATTACTATGCTATAAAAAATGGTAAGTCTTATGAATACAGAGAAGTGTGGAAATATATGTAGCAACTGAATAAGACTGAACTAAGAAGAACCAAGAAAACAATATTTAAAAGAACAACTATAAACAAACCAAAAGTATACATTGCAAAATTTCAAAGAACAACTCTGAATACCACATTTTGGAATTATTTTTAAGCAGTGTATAATTTTCAAGGAATTTTAGCTTTCTAGATTCTCTTATTAAAATCTTAGTTTCATTCATTCATTATTTATAGTACCTGTCCCAAATATATGTATTTGTATATTAACTCAATGAACTGGTAATCTAATTGCATGATAAATCCTGAATAATAGGCATTTAAATTCATTTAGTGTTTTTTTTTTCCCTGAATTTGTTGTTAGGTTGAACTCTTGGCCTAATTATGGTTCTGAGGAGATCCTTTAATGTTTTGAAGCTTGATAAAATCAGTCTAATGTTGTGTGCAAGTTGGAGCATATGGAGGAATGTATTATTTACATGGACTCCTTTTTGATATTTGAATCCTCTAAGTCATGATCAATAATAATGATAAATATTTCTATTGAATCTTCATGTCCCAACTTTATTCTGTACAAATCACATTGTTGTTATAATTCGTGTTCATGGTTGAATTTATAAGGAATCTTTTAGAATCTTATTATATGTTTAAGAGAATCTTCATTTGAAAGGGGCTTATACAGTTGAGTATTGTTCCATTAATTTTTCTTAATGATGCTAATTTTTCTTAATGATGCTAATTTTATGAAATGCTAATTTTTCTTAAATTATATAGTGGGCTCTTATCTTGACAATATCTTTAAGACATTTGTATGATTCTGCTATGGAACATTGTTTTCAAAAGTCTGATTTTTTTCTTATCTTGCTTTTATCACAGATAATTTTAATAAATTGGTTCCTTAATTTTATAAAGATTTTATAAAGATGAAAAAAGTTGGTATATGTTTGATAATTTTGGTAGTTTTACTATCCAGTATATAAAATAATATATTTTTGCATCTTTTTCTATTAAAAATTTTCCATGACTTTCTAATTGTGCTGCTTCTAGTATGAATTTCCTTGGCACATAGTATTGTTATCCAGAACCTTATCTTCACTTTGTCTTCTCAAGTGTAATTTCATCTCATAAGGTACTTCAAGGAAAGCAATGTTGGAGCCTTAATGTGGTTGTTCCTATGACACCAATTATGCAAATCAATCATTATAGAAATACTAGAGAATTTGTTTCATACTGTTATTTCTTTTCCTGATAGTTTCATATATAAAATTTCTTAAGATAACGTAATTCCACCAGAACCATTGATGTTAATGTGGAATTATCTTTTAATTTTCTTTCACCAATCTATAGTTTCTTATATTTCATGTATGTAATATTCGTTTTATTCAGTTATTCTTTTGTATCACATTTTAGGCATCTACATGGTAATATAGATCATGCCAGATTTAAGATCAAGAACATCTGAATTTAAATTCTACCTCAGGCCCATACTAGCTACCTTACCCCAGACAACTCACTTAATGATTTTAAGCCCTAATTTTTTCACTGGGAAATGGAACTATTAGTATAATCAACCTTGTGGAATTGTTTTGAGAAACAAATACATAACACATATAAAATGTTTTTCAAGCCTTATAGCAATTATATTATATTATAACAAGGTACAGCCTTTCTTCATTTACCAATACCAAGGAATGTCAATAGAGTAGTAAAGTTTCTCATCTCTTTTAGTGTCCATCTCAAAGGAAATATTTTATGCAATTTAGATTTTTGCGGGAAATATTAACAATCAAGGCAAATTATTTTTATCTATTAAATTCCTTATTTATCAGCATCGATCATTCAGTTGAATAGGTCAGGTTGCATCTGCAACAAGTCTTCTATTTATCTTTATCTGTAGCATTGCTTTTAATTTAGTATTCATTTTTACTTCTGACATAATTTGACAATACCTTAATTTGACATAGAGGATTTATTTGGAAATGAATCAGATATGAAACTAATCATTTCCTATTTTTGAGACATTGCCAATTACTTTTTTGTGATGCTATTTTTTAAAATTACATATCCAAATATTTCTGATACTTTTCTGTAAGAAAATATTCAGTAAATCCTGGTGTGAGGCATCTGAGTAGTCTATTAACCTTTTTGATCTTTTGTTTCTCAGACTGAGATATTTTCCAACATGTATTCCCTCATCCTTTCCTGTGCTGACCTTCATATAGAATTTATCAACTATTAAAATACTTGAATTAGTTTTTAGTATCTCATCAAGTCATTTGTGGAATATTATCTTCCTCTACCTCTGGAAAGGATGTTGTAATACAAGATTCAGTGATTTTTCATAGTCTTTGATACCTTGTGATCATGAGTATCACATGACAATAAAGTAGCCATTAGAATATTTTTTTTCTTATCTTTAAGTATCAGATGAAATCCATCCACAAACAACTGGATTTTCCCAAGGAGAAAGTACTAATCACACTTTTATTTAACTACACCTTCCTTTATATATATATATGTATATNATTAACCTTTTTGATCTTTTGTTTCTCAGACTGAGATATTTTCCAACATGTATTCCCTCATCCTTTCCTGTGCTGACCTTCATATAGAATTTATCAACTATTAAAATACTTGAATTAGTTTTTAGTATCTCATCAAGTCATTTGTGGAATATTATCTTCCTCTACCTCTGGAAAGGATGTTGTAATACAAGATTCAGTGATTTTTCATAGTCTTTGATACCTTGTGATCATGAGTATCACATGACAATAAAGTAGCCATTAGAATATTTTTTTTCTTATCTTTAAGTATCAGATGAAATCCATCCACAAACAACTGGATTTTCCCAAGGAGAAAGTACTAATCACACTTTTATTTAACTACACCTTCCTTTATATATATATATATATATATATATATAATATATATAATAATTATAACTGAATATGAAAGAATATGAAAATGAATATATATTATATATGGATTATAATTAAAGAATATGAATATTGATATTGGTAAATTCTTCCTAAAGCTTAGTAATTCATTAGTTACTATACAAAGATATCAACTTTAGAATTCCTTCAGTTAATATTTTAAACAGTCTAAAAATAATCCTCATTCCACAGATCTAGCACCATCATTATAACATGCCACAGGTATGACAATCCTTCACATTTTTCAGAATGCAATGCATCACATTCTAATTATATTGTTATTGAACTTCAGTATACTTACATCAGCCTATCTTCAAAAATAAACAATTGTTCATTGTTGGTACATCATTTTTTTCTGTTTGGTAAAGCCTATTAGACTATTCTCCTGGAATAAATTTTGGAAAAAAAACTAGGGTCATAGCCATAATACAATGAGGAGTCAGACAGGTAAGAACAGTATACTAGTGGAATATCATTAGCTGTTCAATTTTTGGGGGGGTCAATTATAGCATTTGCTTCATTTAAATAAAATAGAAGCCAAGATAATGTATTTAAAATGACTGGAATGGAGAAAGAGTTTGAACTTAAAGGGAGTGGAAGTTTGGATAGCTGTTACTGAAAAAGTGATAGAGAGTAAATGAGATGCAGTATACCACCCAGTTGCAGTATATACAATAATTCAATTTTTGTGTTTGAAAATCTGAGCTCTCATTTACACTTTTTCCCTTGGAAAAGTCATTTAAGTGCTCTAAGCTTCATTCCATTAACTTGGGAAAGGGTTAAAAAGAAACTGATATTATTCTCCCATAATTATTTTGAAGAAAATTATTTAAGAACCATAAAGTACTATATAAATGGAAACCATTATTGTGGGTCTGATCAGGTAGCTCTTGCTCAACAAAATATCAGTTCTCTCCTACTTCTAGAATAATATTGAAACTCCTCCATCCTTTAAACTCATTGACTTTCTGGTTCTGACTATATATACATACATATATGTATATGTATATATGTATGTATGTATTATATACACACACTCTGATTCATGAGCATTCTGATTCATGACATTTTTGATATTGTTAAACTAGATGTTTTGTAGTTCTTGCTATTTCAACTACTACTATTTCCATCCCTCTAGATAGGCTATCATTCCAGTCTGCTCAAAGTTACTTCCTATATACCAGCTTTCCTAGAACTCAGGAATCTATGTTCAAATTCTTATTGTAATCTAGACAAGTATTCTTTAAATTTCTAATACAGTTAGGATTTCTTGATTTTTAAAATAAAATTCTTTTGAAAAGTATAAACCTTGGGGGCAGCTGGGCAGCTCAGTGGATTGAGAACCAGGCCTAGAGATGGGAGGTCCTAGGTACAAATCTGGACTCAGACACTTCCCAATTGTGTGACCCTGGGCAAGTCACTTGACTCCCATTGCATACCATTACCACTCTTCTGCTTTGGAGCCAACACATAGTATTGACTCCAAGATGGAAGGTAAGAGTTAAAAAAAAGAAATAAAAGTATAAATTTCAAGATTCTACAATGTTCTGGATCTTGGTGTAGTTATAGTGATATTAAACAGGTTGACAGATGTATAGGAAGATCCCGAGGACTTCCCTCTCTATGAGAATATTCTTTTCAATAGGGCTCTATGTTTGACCTTCTTCATGATCTTAACAAACACTTTGTCAAGCAGATATCACCATGTTTTATGTCTTAATTGGTAATAATCAGTACATTATCAAAGACATTTATGTCTATTGTATGTGTAAGTCATCTTGTATGTGTAGTCAATATATTTAAGATACGTTATTGCATTAGAAACTTTGGCATATTTTGTTCCTTTGAAGGAAATACTTTTATTTTTTCTAGTCAACATACAATAGTTGAAACATGTCACCCCTGTACCTTCTAGTCCATTCTTTTCCCTATCATTATTTGTATCATCTCCCAAGTGCTAACTCAAATCCCATTAGTGCATGAATTACTCTATTTTCAGGTCACATGATCTAGTTAAGTAACCCTAAAATGGTAACCAATATGTTTACTCCAGAAAACTCCTCCTTGCAGGTAGAAAAATTGTCACTTGTTATTAGCTTCATTTGCATCGCTTCTCCTAGTTTTCAGGCCATGTGACAGCCCTCATATCCCTGCCTGCCAAATTGAATTAATTTCACTAGTAAAATTTTATGAAACACAGTATCACATGCTTTATTAAACTCAAGATATATTATGTTTAATGCATTTCACTCCATCTACTAATCTCATAATTCTATTAAAAATGCAATCAACTTTTCCGGGTATGAATTATTCTTCATAAGATGCTACAGCTTATTGCTTATGATTCCATTATTCAGAAGATGTTTACAGATTTTTATCTCTTAATAGTTGTTCCATTATTGCACTGCATTGTGGTAATTACCAGCTACCCTTTTTCTCCTTTGGAAAAGTTGTAAAGATTTCTATTCAGTCACTAACTAGCTAGCTGATAGAGTTGCAAATTTGATGATAACAATTCTCTCTCAACTATGCCTCTGCATTTCAATGCTCCTTATGTTAATTGGCGTTTGATATCTATCAGAAGTGAGAAAAAATTTTTTTTGGTGGGAGGGAGAGAATAAAATCATGTTTCATAAGAGAGTAATGACTATAATTAGGCCTCTATCTATAAACACAAAATGTGAAGATTTGAAGCAGAAATATCTCAGTAACTCAATTGAACTTTATAAACATATTTTTTTAACCCTTGTACTTCGGTGTATTGTTTCATAGGTGGAAGAGTGGTAAGGGTGGGCAATGGGGGTCAAGTGACTTGCCCAGGGTCAGACAGCTGGGAAGTGGCTGAGGCCTGGTTTGAACCTAGGACCTCCTGTCTCTATATAAACACATTTTTGAGACAGAGAACTAAAGTAGAAACTAATAAAGATACCAAATTTGGGTAAGATTGAGGCCCCATCTTCATGGAATTTAAATTTTAATTGAATAAAAAAGGAACATGAAACACAAATAAGTGAATTTGAAAGGATGCATCACAAAAATTCCTCTGAAAGGTTTAAGTAGAGCATGCTATATGGTTGCTTTAAGTAGTTTCCAAAACTGAATGCATCGTAATTGTGATGTTTAAACTTGGATCTTAATAAATTGTGAGAAAGTGCATCCTCTATTCCTTTCACAGGTGAGCGATTATGGGTATGGGGCATTGAATATACTTTCAGATTTAGCTAATATGTAGGGTAAAATTTTGCTAAAGAGATTTTTTAAAATTCTTTTTTTTCCTTGTTATAATGGATACCTCTCTTGGTGTGAGAGCACCCATGCATCTGTAATTCTTTTGAAAACATTTTAAAGGGTGATCTATATCATTGGATGTATTGACATTTAATGAACTCATAAAACCACTAAAGTAAAATGGTAACAAAGTATTAAAAAGTGTTTTGGGGAGAAGAGTATCGAATATGGGGAGGTAGCATGTTGGCAGATTATAAATGGTCTTGAAAAGCAGGGTGAAGTATTTGAACTCTACTGGTTAGGAAGGAAGGGACCTCTAAACATTTTAACTGAGAAGTATTAGGTACAGATTTATATATAAGGAAGACAAATTTAGCAGAAATGTGAAGAATTAATTTAAATAGTAAGAGTAGATATGAGAAGAACTTTTTATAGACAATTACTATAGTTCACATGTATGGAGGGTAATAGAGTTTGTACTGCTCTGGCATGGATGAGAATGTTGGGAAGGTGAATGATAGAAGACATTTATCAGAGGTAGAATTGACAGTGCTTCCTAGCTGACTGACTAGGTTATATAAGATGGGGTTGGGGGGTCAGAGGAACACCATAGTTTCTACCAAGAAAGACAGAATGAATGAATGGTCCTGCTGCTGTCAGAAACAATTGAAGATCAGTATTGGAGGACTTGTGTGTACAAAGACAGAAGACTGAAGGAAGCAAGTGGTACATCCAAGTGAATAGATACAGATAATGACAACAAACTTCTGAATCAAGAAATAAAGGAATGAAAAACATTTTTCAAATATTATGAGCCAAGCATTGTGCTAAAGATTAGGGATATAAATACAAGCAAGCAAAATAGTTCTTGCCCTGAAGGACCTTCATTTCTAATATACAAATGCCTATAATAAGCAACTGTCAGAGTGTTTGTACGATTACCATCTTTGAAGGATTTATTTTGTTTTTCATCTTGTCTCTTTATCTCTACTACTTTCAGTAGAAAAGAACGTTATAAATAATAGACACTTATTGTGTACTTATTAGATAGTATCTATATAAAACTTTTAATAGATGGATATTTCCTGAAAATGTAAGCTAGAGCAGGGCTGGGGGGAAATAACAACAAAAACAATGACAACAACAACACAAAAAACAACAACAAAAAAACAGACCAGCAAATAAAGTAAGTTTTAAAAAATCAATACCTAACTGGTCTTCACAGAATCTCTCTCATTTGGAAAAACTGATAAATGTCACTCTACAACATTATCTCTGTATTGTGCTAGAGATCACAACTTTGTAAGCAATATCCTGTTTTCATATCTTATGACATCCTGTAATTTATGACATATTTTTATGATAGCAAAGATGTCATCTATTAATCTATAACAAATTTAGAGAGTTTTGTTTGGCTGATTTAAAAGCATTTTCTTCCAAAGTGCCTATAAAATAGAAACTATAAATTGGCTAGCATGGATTGCCCATGGCAATCCCTTTTTCTAATGAAAATTTTCATTGTCAATGGATTTTATACAGAGCCTTTGGAGGTTGTTCAAATCGCCAGCAGTCAATTTAACCATGCTAATCTTTCTACCTGAGGGCCTAATTCTTAGAAAAGGTTTTGGCATGTTTTCATAGACTACTCATAATAATTATATGGGAGAACTGCAGATCCTACTTTTCTGTATTATAATCACCTCATTTTATGTTTTGAAGTATAAAAAAAATCCCGCTTCCCATCTTCCACTCCTATTACACACCATGTTCCCACACACAAATAGACATAATCTTCTGGAAAGTTCTGAGCATCCATCTGAAATGAATAAATATTCCTTTATTTTAAAAAATACCGATTTGAGTATATGTACATTTTAACTGAGCTGGTGCCTCTGTAAGTCTATGCACAGTATCCATCTTACACATTGTTTACTGTTCTACAGGATATACATGGTTGCCATAGCAACAACTTTGAATAAATGGGATGCCTAACTTATCCCACTATAGCAAAGAAAAACAACTTAACAAAGCTTTTCCTGCTTTTATATTATACTGTTGCTGTACACACATTAATGCATTAAGGGGTTTAGACTGATAGAGGAATCTATTTTTTTAATCATTCATCTTTGAGAATTTAACCTCTTAAGCCACACTGTATTACACTTGATAGTGCCTGTGGTCCATCTATTATTCAGTTTAAAATTGGTGAAAAAAGAAAAAAATTACAACTGTAGTGGTTAGGTAGTCCATTCTCCAGAAGACTGCAGCTAAGTCATCATAAGTCAGAGTATTTTTAATTATTGTTAGGTAAAGGTATTGAAGAAAGCTGATATCACAACAATTAGGCTTTGGTTTCTAATTACATAGCACCCCAAATCACAAATGTCTGTTTCACTCCTATTCTCCCTTTCATGCATGCTAAGCACCCCGATTTTTCCTGTATATAGATATATGTATTTCTATGAATATTAAGAATAAGCTTCATTTTCTTCTCGGAAAAAACAGCTTAGCATTTATTGCCTTTTAGGTAACTCATGTCCCATTTCTCTTTCTTTTTCCTATTTTACATATGAATACAATTTTTAGTAATTATTTTCTGACATTTTGCAATCCTTATTCTTTCCCTCCCTCTTGCACTCTTCTCCACTCCACAAGAAGTTAGACAATATGACATAGGTGGTACATACATTTTCATACAATATATTTTTCCATGTTTGTCATGTTGTGAAACAAAATACTTATTGCTTACACTAAGGAAAATTTCATCAACGAAATAAAGTGAACAATGGTATGGTTCATTTTTCACAGTTGATATCCGTTCACATCATGAGTCCCTTGGAGTCATTTTAGATCCTTGACTTGTTGATAATAAATAAACCATTCACAGTTGATCAACAGATACTATTTTTGTTACTGTATAACATTCTTCTGGTTCCATTTCCCACTTTTTTAAACCTTCTTTATTTATTGATTCTTCTTTAATTCATTAAGTTCAAGAGGGAAATCATTTCATTAGCCCTGAATCCTCCCTTCATCAATGAAGACTGAAATCCACTTAACATTTCACTAGATGGTTTTATAATTCACATGACCCAAGAAAAAATGCCCTAAATTCTAGGCCTCTCCACATTTCTGACCTAGTCCTTTAATAATGTACACAATGAAGTCAGAACTGAGGATTCAAATAGTAAAAGGAGCACATTCAGAAAAAAAGTAAATATGGAACACTTTCTAGAAGTAAAGAGTCCTAACAATGGGAAAGACAAGGACATAGAGTGAATCAAGAAATTTTTAATACAGGACCAAAAGAGTTTATGTAAATCTACAAAGTTTCACATACCTGCCACCTTCTTTCCAATAATCCGGTAATCAACTTTAGTTTGAAAGGTTGTCCCCAACAGACTTTGATGTACAATTGAGAAGCCTTTGAGATTCCAGGCACAGTCATTTCTATACCATTAGAAAATATCCGGGCATGGATTTATTTTAACCTACTATTTTATAAATTTATACTCTTACTCTTTCATTCAAATTGACATAGTTATTAACTAATTACTATATGCAATTGTCTGTTCTCCACCCTAGAAAAAGACAGATTAAAATGAAATAGTCCTTGTCCTCATGAAACTTAAATCCTAATGGGAATTATAGCATTATACAGAGAAATCAATGCAAAATCATTTCAAAGAGAGAATGCCAGAAATTTTAGAGGGTGGGGTCAGAGGACCAATTTAGAAATAGGTCACATTAGAGAAACATCTATGTTGAGGCTTAAAGAAAGCTAGAAATTTAAAGTGGCAAAAATAATGAAGGCAAGAGTTCTAGGAATAATTTGTATTCAAGTATGGATAAAATAATAGAATATTGAATTTTTTAAATTAGCAGCCCACTTTGAACAGAAAATATCAAGCAAAGGCAAATATTATAAAATGTGTCTGAGAACACTTTATCCTACGATTAATAGAAAAACATTGAAAGTTTAGAACTGAAGTGTTACACTGTTAATAATATATTAATTCTAAAGAAGGGGCCATATGATTTTAGAGAAGCAAGCAGATGTTAGAAATCTTCTAGAGGTCTATAAACTCTTCATGGACAAAAACTATTTTTTCTCTGTATCCCTGGTAGCTAGCAAATAAATTGCATATAATAGGTGCTTTAAAATGATTATTAAATTGAATTATTTTGAAATTATACCACTATTTAATCAGTTTTCACTAATAAAAGTTGCAATGGATCCTTAACATCTCATCCTTTGACATCCCTTATATCCTTTTTAAAGGATATACATCAAACATATTAGATACCTTACTTGGTCTTTCTTTGATATGCTATAGATTCCTTAGATTTTGGATTTACTTTAATATGTTGTAGATTACAAAGAATTATTTGTTTTAAAAAAACTTATGTTTTAATAACTGATTACACACTTTTCTCCAGTTTTCTAACTTTACACCATAAAACATGAAATGAATGTTTCAAATATTTTATATAGCATATAAAGACATAATATCAATTTTGTAATTAATGATTTTACATAAATTTAATATCCTAATTTATTTCAAAGTAATTACCTTTCTTAGGTAAGAATACTTCTTGATTCAATCAGTCAATCAGAAAGACTATGAAAAAAGGAACAATACCTTCTTGAATCAAACAAAGTCATTACTGAGAAACTTAATTCATGCACTGAGGATATTCTTCAAAAGAAAAGTATCTCAGAACAAGATAGAGCTATGAGATGGTCTAGAATGAGGCCATACCAAGTTAAACCAAGAACAAAGAGCCCCAAGGACCATGTCACCACCCCTACTCAATCAACTGCATTAACTTCCTATTACCTTCAAGATCAAATATGGAATCTTCTGTCTGCCTTTTATCCATCAAGCTTCTGTCTTGTACAGGACAAACTAGTGTCTTTTCTCTCTTCTTTTGTACCTCTTGTCTTCACTGGTTTCATTCAAGACAGCTCAAAACCTGACTTTTGAAAGAGATCTTTCCTAGTCCTCTCCTTTGATAGCACATTCCTTTTGAGACTGAGAATAAAGATTGCTTTTGCCTAGCACAGTGCCTGTTACACACTCTGCATTATTTACTGGCAGACTGGCTGGCAGAGAGGGAAATACTGAGCATTACTTTTGACTTTACATATATCAGTGGTTCAAAAACCCATAGTAATGCTACTAGGGTTCAGGCCTGCCCTAGGGATGAAAGAATCTAAAGAAAAGTTCTCTTCTTTCCCCAATGTCCTCTCCTGGAGCTTATTTATTCACAAATACTATGACAAAATGAATTGCTTTGTTGCCCAAATATTTTCAGTAACTTCAATTTTGCCAAAATCAGAAAGAGGCCAGGGGTAAAATGGAAAAATATAACTGTAAATTTGGTTGAGACCTAAAACTCTACCTAAATTTAGATTTTCATTGGTGGGACCTTAGAGCAAGTTGTCCTATCATGACCGTGTATATTAAAGATAATTATATTGTCCCTGTACTTGAAATGAATGAAATATGCATGTGTCTATATAAGCTTATGTATTGTATACTAAGATTATATACAGAACAAGACCTTGTCAGGTGTAAATCCCTCTGACACTTAATACCTAACTTAACCTCTCTCAAAATCAATTTGTTTATCAGTACAATGAGGATGCTATTAATTTGGAGCCACAGACTTATAATCTGGGATTTACGCTTTGACAGAGAGTAAATGATGAAATCCATATACAATGCTTTGCAAAATTTAAAAATATTATATATGTAGACTCATGCATATGTATGTAACATTCATGTTAATTTATATAAAATATAATTTAATAAAACAAAGGAGGTATGACTAGACATAAGTTTCTCTGAAAAACATCTGTTAGTTTATTGTCCTGAAAAATTAGCATGCATCACTATCATAGCAGGCAAAAAAACAAACACGGCTTTAGGCTTTACAGTGGTTGTTCAGTTGATCGATACATAATCAACTCTTTGTGATTCCATGGACCATAGCATACCAGGCCCTTCTGTCCTCCACCAACTTTTGAAGTCTCTCCAAGTTCATGTTCATTTTTTCCATGACCCTATCAATCCATCCTGTCTCTGCTGTTCCCTCCTTCTTTTTCCTTCAATTTTTCTCAACCTCAGAGTGTTTTCCAATGAGTTCCATCTTTTCATTTTATGGCCAAAGAATTTAAGCTTTGGTTTCAGTATTTGACCTTGAAGTGTTTGAACTGCTATCTCTAAGTATTGATCAATCTCATCTCTTTGCTTTTCAAGGAACTCTAAAAATTTTCTACAGCACCAAAATTCAAAAGCATTGATTCTGCAGTGCTCAAACTTTCTTTATAAGAGACAATACATCTGTGTTGAGAAAAGTGATAGGTCCACTGTTGTCTACTCTTTTCAGACATGGCCGGACTCTGGTGTTTAGCTTGAGAACCATACCTTTGAAAGTATATTAATAAACTAGAGGAGGCCAAACAGTGATAGAAAGCCTGGAGACCACAGAATTCAAGCATCAATTGAAGGGATATATTGATATGCAGTCTGTAGAAATGAGGAAGTGAGGAAATGAGAAAGCACAACTATTTTCATTTATTTGTAAATATATTAGATATGCTACTTGACCCAGAAGACAATATTAGGAGCTATAGTTGGAAGCTGCACAGAAATAGCTTTAGCTTTCTTGAGAGGAAAACTTCCTAACATTTATTGTTATTCTAACTGGGCAGGAGTAGCCTGGAAGCTTATGTTTTCCTCTTTTTTCAAAGGTTAGGTGACAACCTGCCTAGAGGATTCTTATTGGATAGAATAGAGGGACAGTAACAGAGAAGGAAACAGAGAGACACAAAGATGCAAAGATAGACAAACTGCAGATTGTTTATTCCTTTTCCCATTCATTCATTCTGAAGAGCCGATCTATCTCATTATGTAATATAGTTTCTCCATATTTACTGCTATTCAAGTAGAGATATAGATTGAGATAATAGAGAAATAGAAATATAGTTAATAGGTATCACATTTTTAAATTAACCTAATTCCTTCACTGTATGCCTGAATTCTCTTAGTGGAATTTCTTTTACTTTCCTTTGTTGACATCAACCTCACTATTTGATATGTATTAGCAACACACTCAATTGTTTGCTACATTAACTGATTTTGCATTTTCCTAGCTTGGATTTTGGGTTAGGAACCTCTGCTTAACAAGCTGCTGCAAGAGCTATGCAGCTGCACCCTCCTGGAGAAAGACAGTGATGATCTCTCTCTCCTCTTTGAGAGCCACTTAGAAGTGATCCTTCCTGATCAAGAGCTACTTAGTGAACAGTTAATGTGTATCTTCGTACATGCTGTGCAGAGTTGCCTTTTTCCCAACAGTGTAAAATCCTTAACTTCACACACATCCCTAGCTCTGTTGTAGAAAGCACATTTAATGCAAGTATAGGTCGCATTCAAATGAGTACTGCTGACAAGCCTGTTTGTTTTCCTGATATTTACAGATAGGGAATGATTCATACGAAACTATAATTGGAATTATTTTCATTTTAGTAAGCCTTTCAAATTTTGAAAACATTTAATGCAATCTCTTAAAAATTCTTGTTTTAAATATTATATATTACTGTGAACATTTAATAAGATAATGCTGGTTTTAAATATCACCTTGCATAATAGACATACAGGGCAAGTAGGTAGCACAGTGGAGAGAGCACTGGGTCTTGAGTGAGGAAGTTCTGAGTTGAAATCCAGGCATTTAGTAGCTGTGTGACCCTGAGTAAGTCACTACTCCTGTTTGCCTCAGTTTACTCATCCTAAAATTGACCTAGAGAAGCAAATAGCAAACCACTCTAGTATCTTTGGCAAGAAAATGCTCCCATAAAAGTATCTTGAAGATTTGGATATGACTGTAAAGACTGAACAACATGAATAATAGGCATAAGCTGATTTTGCTTTCTATAGCAAGATATCAATCATCAAATACTAGGTTTTAGAAATATTTTATGCATTATATATATATAAAGTATATGTTTATGTTATATGTGTGGACATATATAAATTGTATACACAGCACAAAATATCATGTACTTATGTCTCAGTGAATGCTTATTCTAAGTAGAAATGTTTTTTTCTTCTCTAAATTTTCAAGTCTTCTGCCAAACCTGTATACAGTATATGATATGAATTTAAATGCTACACCTTTTGAAAAAGAAATGGAATATGCTTCAGAACAAATTGCTGAGAATAAAACAGCTTTAAATGTGACCAACATTTTAATAAAAATGATATCCTTTTTAGATATACAGGGAGAAAGATTTATATTAGGTAAGCTGGTAGGTGGATCAATGGATTATATATGGAAGAAGAAAGGAATGAAGGAAGGAGTGAAGGAAGGAAGAAAGGAAGAAATGAAGGAAGAAATGAAGGGTTATATGTCAAAATGCTGGACCATGAGTCAAGTCTCACTGAACCGAAATTTGGCCATCAAATCTTATTGGCTGTGTGATCTTTAATTTCTCTTAGCATTATTTTTCTCAATTTTAGAGTAGAAATAGAGTAGTTTTAATGCTTAAATGAGGAAAGTACATATAAAGCACTATGCAAATTGTAAAGAGTGATATGAATACGAAATACCATATTTTATATAACTAGTTACTAAATCATATGAAACAAAATAATTAATTGATTTTTAGTATTTTTATTTGACTTTCACCTTTTTACACACATATGAATACACCAAATGTGTTTATTATGTTCACACATATAGATGGCCAGAGTGATCCACTAGTATATATATGAAGACAGTAGAAAGCATTTTAGTTTTCTAGAATTTCATGTGATCCTTTTGTGGCAAATACTTGGGATGATATGGACTAGAATCACACAATTATTAATTATGACTTGGTTGGAATTTGCATCATTGGAGTGAAAATGAATTTGAGAAAAATGAAACTTAATTAAGTATATGCAATTAAAATTAGTAGATAGTAGAGTATAAGATTTGGACTCAAGAAATCCTGTTTGAATCCCATTTAAATGCTTCCTAATTGTGTAACCAGTATTTTCAGTTTCTTCTCTCTTAAGTTTCTTATCAGTAAAGTTGCTCTTATCATCAAAAGAAATAGGAAGGATACTTAAAAAAACTTATTTTGAGAATAATACTAGCAATTGTTTTTATTATTGATATGGTACTTGAGTACACATATTTTAAAACTGTCAGACCAGTCCTTATCAAAAGTTTTCTGGTTTTCAAAATAGTACAATAAAAACAAACAAGCAAAACAAACAAAACAAACAAACAAAAACAAACAAACAAAAAAAAAACACTGAAAGCCTTCAGACTACCATGCAAGTGACCATAGAAGAACAAAAACTCCTCTGATTTTATATACTGGACTGGCAGAACAAACAGAAGGAGGGGTACAGCAATACTCTGACCCAGAACAACAGAGAGAGATAACAAAGAAGTCTCATTTTATTGGCATATGAGGAGAGAGCCCTGAACAAGCATCATTGAATTCAGTTGTGATATAATGGAAAGGTCTCTGGAAAGAGCCCTGCCAGCTTGGTCCAGCCTCTTCAGGGGAAGAGCAGAAACCAACAATAAACAGAACACAGCAGTAGGAGTAAAGAAGCCCTGGATAGTTCAGCTTGAACAAAGACTGGTCACAACCAATTGTGGTCAGTAGTGGAAGGAACTCAGCCTCACAAGGTCCACCCTCAGAAGGATTGGGCAGAAATGAACTCAACTCAGTTGAATGGAACAGCTATAATCCTTCACATAGTAGAGCTACCAGGCCATCTCCACAGGATGTGCAATCTGGAAATGAGATTATTGAGCTGATCCCAAGCATATCACAGGCATGTTACAGACACTTTCCATTCGAGGAATGGAGAGAGGCTTCAGCATACAGAAAAAATAGGGGAGAAAATAACCCCAAAATGAGGGAAAGAGAGAGAAAAAGCCCGATGCCAGAAAAATATTTCAATAAGGAAGATGGCCAAAATGTGAGCTCAGAAGAAAACTGCAATATATAAAGGAAAATGTGAAAATAGAAAACAGTATGGTAGAAATTACAACACCTCATAACTTATACTAAGGTAAAGAAAAAATAGATAAATGATTTAAATATAAAGGGTGATGCTGTAAACAAATTAGAGGAAGACAAAAATAGTTTACCTGTCAAGCCTACGGATAAGGGAAGATTTTTAGATAAAAATAAGACATAGAGAACGTTATGAGATATAAAATAGATAAATATGACTACATATTTATGACTAAATATTCAATTAAATATTTCTGTTAAAACAAAAGTATTGCAATGAAGATTAAAGGGCAAATAAAAAACCTGGAAAACATATTTATAATAAGTATCTCTGCTAAAGGCTTCAGTTTTCAAATATATAGTGAATCAAATCAAATTTATAAGGATATAAAGTATTCCCCAATAAACAAATGATCAAAGGGCATGCATAGAACATTCTCAGATAAAGAAATTAAAGCCATTTTAGTCATGAAAAGAAAATGCTTCAAATCACTCTTGATTAGAAAAAAATCAAGTTAAAACAACTCTGAGGTACCACCTCACACCCATCAGACTAGCTAATATGATGAAAAAAAGAAAATGATAAAGTTTGAGGGCATGTGGAAAAACTGGAACACTAATACACTATTTATAGAATTGTGTCTGATATCACCATTCTGGAGAGCAATCAGGAAACATGCCCAACTGGTCATAAAATTGAGCATACTCTTTGATTCAGCAATACCACTACTAGTTTTGCATGCTGAAGACATTAAAAATAGAGGAAAAGAACCTACCTGTGCAAAAATATCATAACAGCTCTTTTGTATTGGCAAGAAAGTAGAAACTGAAGGAGCACCTATCAATTGGAGAATGGCTGAATAAGTTGGGATACATACTTGTAATGGGTTACTACTGCATCAAAGGTAATAACAAACAGGATGATTACCAAAAAAAAAAAAAAAAAAAAAACAAACAAAACTATAAAAATTTGTATGAGGCAATGCAAAGTGAAGAGAGCAGAACCCAGACAATGTTTTAAGCAACTGTGAATGAGTTAACTATTGCCAAGGTGTAACATGGAGATGGCAGGGTGGAATTCCTGCAAGATACAAGGTCAAGCCTCAAGTCAGAATTCCAGGGCTCCCCCCACCCAGAGAACTCTGAGTGAGGGGGCAGTTGAGGGCAACTGGTTCTTGGGGTTGGAAGTGAGCAGATCACTCTGCTTGCTGATCCCAGTTCTTGATTGCTTTGGGTGAGGCTTGACCCTGTATCTTGCAAGAATTCCACCCTGCCATTTCTGTGTTACAAAGGTAAGGATTCAGGAGAACTCAAAGGGAATCATTAAGCAAAAGGTTATCCACCATCATTGAAGAAATTGACAGAATTTGGATGCAGAATGAAATATAACATTTCCACTTTTTTTCCTCAAAAAATTTTCTCTAGTGTAAACAATATGTCTTATCTCACAACATGTACGTATGAATTATATGAAAAATATGTAAAAGCTATAGCATATTACCTACCTTCTTGGGGTGAGGGCAGGGCTAAAAGGAAGGGAGAGAATATGGATTGCAAAATGTCATACAATTAAAAATAAAAATTATATCAACATTTAATATGGGAAAATTATACAGACCAATAATGTGCATATATAAACGCATACACATATGCACATATTCACACATGTGTGCTTACATTTCACCAAGTGCAGAGAATATTATATAAGTATGGACTTCATATGCATGTCTATTCATGTGCGTATACATACAAAACTGAAACATGTTTATGTTTTTCTATCTTACAAATAATAGCCACAAAGGATGGATCAGTGTAAATAGATTGCAATCTGGGTGGTTTAAGTAAATTCTCCCATCACTAACATCAGAGATCCACAAAAAGTATCTACAAGACAATTATTTCCATTTAACAATTTTAAAGCACCATTGTTCCAGAGCTTATTTTAGACCACATGGTATTACTTTTAAGTGAATTTAGACAAGTTTGACTAATCTCACCCTGCCTCACCCCCCACCCCTCCAACCCCCTGTAAAACCATAAATACTATTCTGTGACTAAAAGTTCTTTCTGATGTTCCTGTCTCCTCTTCAACTCATAGCTCTCCTTCAGCTAATTTGCAACAGCTTTTACATCTGGTAGGTGTTTTTGTCCATGATCCACCAAATAATTCCTAATTCTTCAACCTTCTTTCATTTTTTTTCCTGTCATTTATAATAAGACTTTGAATTTATATTCACTCTTTTTTTTCCCAAAGAGCTGAAAACATTTTAAATGCTCACCAATCTTAATAATTTCCTCTTATATTCTAAGAATACATTTTCCCTCTTCCTTTTAGGGATAATGAAATGGAAGGGCATAGAGTTAAATATTTAGCTGCAAGTCACTGAATAAGTTGCTGCCTGAATGAATGAATGAATGATAAAAATAAGCTGGATTGATGAGAGATATCATCTTCAAGTGGAATCGCCTATATTTTGGAGTTGGGAAAACTCAGTTATTGATTAATGAAAAGACTTTTGACAATGCAATGATGTATTGAGGAAATCAGTAAGAAATAAGTTTTATCACTGTCAGTATAATATGTTGTTTTCATATTGGACCAATAACTTAAATGCAAGAAAGGGAGTTTCTTGAGCCATAATTGAAGTACTATATGTATTTCTTATTTCTGTAGTGGAGTTTGTAGCCTTGCCGCATTTAGTCTCCTAAATCCTAGTGGTATAATTGCCAAGGACTGTCATCACCATCACCATCACCATCCCAAATATAATGCTTACTTATATGTTTTTAGGAAACAAAAGGGTAACATTATAGGAATATTTTTTTCTTCATTGCTAAATTTCTGTATTTGAAAAACTTTGTCATTTTGGGTAAAACTTATTCTCATTATGACAATTTTAGGGTATTTAGCATTACATTGGGAAGATTGTCTCATTTTTTCATCACACTGAAACATTTATTCTTCATCTATTTCCTCACCTCTTATAGGCTAAAACTGGCACAATCTGTACATATAAATGTTTTAAGGTTCTTTTTAAAAAAAAATCCTGATCCTTTGGCTGGTCAAATGCTTCAGTAATTCCTAGTAATACAATTAAGTTAATCCTGATATGTATGCATGATGCTGCCAGTTACTGAGCTCATGATTTCATTTAAAGGTCTATAATCATTTGGCCAGCTTCAGGAGAATAAATTATGGAAGATAAGTATGTTAATCTGACTACTTTCCCTAATAACTTCAACAAAACTGTTAAAGTGAGAGGTTTTGCTTAGCAGGGTCCATGGACTTTAATCTTAAAACTTCTAACTATCTTGGCTCTCTATTCAATTACATTCTAGATATTTAAAGTGTTACTCTCTGGAGGTGGGGGGGGTGAAGAGCCCCTGAGGAGCTGAGTGGATTGAGAGTCAGGCCTAGAGACAGGAGCCCTAGGTTCAAATCTAGCCTCAGGCACTTCCTAGCTGTGTGGCCCTGGGCAAGTCACTTAACCCCCATTGCCTAACCCTTACCACTCTGCTGCCTTGGTACAAAAGCACAGTACTGATTCTAAGACAGAAGGTAAGGGTTTAAAAAATAATAAAAAAATAAATGAAAAATAAAGTGTTACTCTCAATATTTTTTCTAAAAATTAAAGTATTTGTTTTCAGGAGCCTTTAAGAAACACCCACATTTTTCAAGTCATCAAAAGTAGCATATTACATTGGGAAATGTATTTGTCTCCCAGAGAAAAAAGGGATAGCTTTTTAGAGCACATGTGATTGTAGCAGATCAATAAAACAATATTTGATCCTCTTTAGAGGTGGAGGCAAATAATATATCAGCCAGAAGATTTGTTAACCAAATATTTATTACTTTGAAATGTTTGAAAGATTCTGAAGAGAAATTAAAAAATAAAGTTCATTATAATCATAATCTGATTTTAAAACTGTGACCGAGAGTCTTTCCAATATGTCATGAAATATATACAATTAGTAAATCAATCAATAAATGTTTATTAAGCACCTAATATGACAGGTATTATTTTAAGTGTAATGGATGCATATGCATAATTAGGGCAGTCCCTTTCTTTAAAATGTTGACATTCTACTAGGTGGATAGAATATGCTCATATATAACTCTTTATAGGACAAAATAATCAGTGATTTTGGGGAAAAGGCACTAGATAGAAATGAAGAGGCCATATATCAGAACCTTGAAGTAAACTTTGGCTTCTAAGAAGCAAACGTAAGGAGAAAGAGTATTCAAGATGTGGAGGAAAATTTCTGTGAAAGCACAGAAGTGGGGATCAAATTTTTGTACATGTCAATTTGTCTGGAATGCAGGAATCATAATGGACACTAAAGTGAAATCAGTCTGAAAGCACAGACTATAATCAGGTTCTAAAGGATAAAGGAAGGAATTTGCATATTATAACATTGGACAAATCCTGAAGCTTCTTGATCAGAATGATAGGTTAGGCCTTTGTATATAAAATTTCAAATTGGCAGATATAGAGGATGCCTGGAGAAAGGAGAAAAGATAAAGGGAGGCCAATATAGAAAAATAAAATGCAATAATCTAGGTGGACAAAGCCCAGATTTATATGGACAGGGTGTGAGTAAAGACAAGGAAATGAATATAAAATATTTTGAGAAAGTTGAATCAACAAAGTTTGGCAACTAATTAGAGAAAGTGATTAGAAATCAATAATTAAGAATTAATTAGGACACTATTATGTACTGACATAATTGCATACAAAGAATAAAATAATCTCTTTTCCCTATGAACTCATTTTAGGAGGACAAGAAATATATATCAGAATTTTCAGAATTAATGTGAAGAATAACAAATGCAAAGTAATTAAGTGAAAACTTATTTGATATGGGAGAAACTAACAATTTTGGTGATTAGGAAACAGTTACTATGGAAGGTGGTGCTAAAAAGACTAAAAGGATTGGATGAAGTACAGTTGAGGAGAAGAATAATTATAGTCATGCAAGAAATCATTTATAAAGAATAGGAGGCAGAAAATTAAATGTAACAGATGAAAAATAGAGAAAAAGAAGGAAGAGTAAGGAATCCCTAATAACTAACAAACCTAGACATCAAGGCAGTGGGAAATAATCTCTTTCCTTGACAGAAAAACTTAAATTACATGGAAAGGTATGCTTAAACATAAAGGTGAGTTTTATTTTGGACATTTGGGTTCAAAATACTTTTTGTTCAATCATTACCTACATCCAACACTTTTTGACCCCATGGAACATAGCTATACAAGAGGTTTTCTTGACAAGGTTAATGGAGTTCTTTGCCATTTCCTTCCCTAGTGGATCCAGTGCATTCTTTTGTCAGGTAATCAGAAGTTGTGACTTGTCCTGAACTAGAAAGTGTCCAAGTTCAGATTTGAACTCATAACTTCCTGCATTTTATCCAATGAGCCTCCCAGTGTTTGCCTCCTAGGAATACAGAGTTTAAATCATTTGTCCAAGGCCATACAATTAGGAAGTATCTGAGGCTGGATTTGAGCTCATTTTTTCCTGGTGTCAGGCCAAGTTCTCTTAACCATTGAGCCAGAGTGGCTCCTTTATGAAGAGCAAACATGAAATACCTGTTTTTTAAATATCTACAAACTAGTGGACTGTTGACAATTCATAATCAAAATGCAAGAAATAAAAGATTTCTTCATATATAGATTTGACAGGTTAATCTACAGAGATGATAGTTGAATCCATGGAAACATGAAATAAAACATAAAGAGAGAATCAATAAAGAGATAAGTAGAGTCTGGGATAATAGGGGAAAAGGAGAAATCCTCAGAGAAAACTTAAGTGCAATATGTCAAACATTAAACTTTCCCCAAAATCTACTTTCTGTGGAAGTTAACACCATCCATCTAATCTCTTGAGTCCAAAATCTTAACACTATCCTTAACTCTTTATTTAAGATCATATCATATTTGCAGTCTATTGTTATATGTTACTATTTCTATCTCCCCGACTTCTCTCACATTTGACCCCTTATCTCCACCATCCAATTACCATCTCAGTATGAGCTTTTTACCTTCTCTATAATATTGTTGAATAGTCTTCCAATTATTCTATATACTTTTTACCTCAATGATCTTTCCACTATAGTCTGTATGCCATATTGCTTGCATAGTGATTTTCTTTAAGCACTGTTGTGGCCAGTGATATCCCTACTCTAATTCTAGGGTTTCCTTATTGCTACTAGGATAAAATATAAATTCCTCTGTTTAGCTTTTAAATCCTTTGGCAACCTAGGCTTAACCTATCTTTCCTGCCACATTATATATTTTCCCCCCTCAGGGCCTCTGGAATCCAATCAAATTGGCCTTCTCTGTGTCCCTTATACAACATTTTCTATTTCCTCTGTTTTTGTTCTGAACTTTCTTCATTGCTAGAATCCATTCACAGTTCAAATGCATCTTGCAAAATCTCTCTTCCTTCAAGATGCATGCAGTTCAAATATTACTTTCTACATAAAGCTTTTACTTAATCCTTTCCATTATTAGTGTTTTCCATTCTAAACCAAATTGCATTTAACTATATTTATGTAGGTGTATTCTCTTTATATTTATTCTCTGCATTCTTTCTAATTGTGCTCATTGTCTTCTCACTTGAATGTAATCTCTTTGCATACCTCACCAGCATCTACAATAATTTCTGGCACATTTTAGAAACTTAAATGTCTTCTGATTAATTAATCATGGAAAGTTTGTATTCCTTAGAAATTTTTACCAACAATTGTATCCACATTATTATAACACCTACAATTATATATATGTATATATATATGTGTGTGTGTATACATATACATATATATGAAACAATTAAACTATGCTTCAAGAAAACAATATTTTAAAACAAAAAACAAAGAATTTTCAGCCACTATTCATATTGCAAAAATAATACTGCACAAAGTGATTCAGAACAAAGTTATTTTATGAAATTAATATATTTAGTAAATTGATATTATTACAAAAATTCAAATATTTCCATTGAATAAGGTGAAACAGACCCAAAGCTACATTGGTCATTTTGAGTTATGTCTTAGTGACCAGTTTCTTCCAATATCCAATACTCATAAAAGAGACAAGCTTCCATGCTTACATTTTCTGACATAGACAAAAGTGACAAAGCAAGAGATGTTTTAGATGACTTCCGATCTGCATCCCTGAAGGAAATAACCAAATTGATGAGATCATAGACCTATTTACAGATTGAAAGGAATGTACTTGTTTGATATTTGTTACAATAGTCAGGGAGTATGAAAAGTAATACTGAGAATGTGGTACTTATTTTTATCACTGATTATCTTACTTTTGTACCCCCAAAAGATGGGGTCTCTAGGTGGTATAATGGATAGAACTCCTGGCCTGTTATCTGAAAAACTTGAGATCAAATCCAGCCTTAGATACTTGCTGTATGATGCTGAGCAAGTCACATAACTTCTCTTTGCTTCAGTTTCCTCAACTGCCAAATAGGGATACTAATATCACCTATCTCTCAGTGTTGTTGTGAAGATCTAATGAGATAATTATTTTAAAGTCTTTACCACAGTACCTGGCATGTAATTAAGCCTATATAAATGTTAGCTATAATAATTATCTTGTTTTTACTGTTCACATTTTGCATGTCTTCTTGCAAAAGTTATAACTACTGATCTAAGGATTTCTATAAGTAGCAAAGGATTTTGAGTTAGAAGTGACATTAGACATCTATTCCTTCAATTCTCACTTTTTTTGCCAAGAACAACAAATCTTCACAAGTCTAAAAAATGAAAAAAAAACAGAACTATATATTTTGTAATATCCTCAGAAAAGAATATTTAGTGATGGGACTTTATGAATAGGATTGCTTCTTATCTTTTTAGTTCAATGATAATGAAAACAACACCAAAAATACCTCATATATCCAAGTTGGCTAAAGTAGGGTCATCTGAGATAACTTAAAATGCTAATGTCTGAGTAAATAATATAACTACCAGTGTAAATAGGTTAATATTTAGCATGGAAATGGTTGTTCCATTTCAATGAATTAGTAAAAAAAAGTCAACCTATAATTATCTATTCTGCAAAAATGAGGATGTAATGATAAACTTTTTTATCTGAATTAGAGATAATATCATAGCTTGAAACAAAGGGAGAAAAAATAAAATTGACACAGAGCCAGTAAAAGCTAAAAAGCAAAATACTTACCCTTACTCCATCCCTATCCTCAACATGTTTTAGAAACGAAGCTATCATTGGGCTAAAAGAACGAAAAAAAAAAGTCCAGAGATGCTTAGGTTTCTGAAAATGGAGCACATATCATTTCTAGTTGCCTAACCTGAATGAAACTAGAATCCAACTGAAATATTTGGAAGTCCTAAAGTTCTTGAGTTCAGACTGATTTCCTCCACCCAGGAGATATGTAACAAAAGTTTCAGGGTTCCGGGTTAAGATGGCGGCAGAGTAAGAAGCAGCTCTTAACCTCTCCTGACCGAAACACACAAAACTCCTCAAGGGGACATAAAAACAAGTCCAGACGAACGGAGGAACCCCACAACAGGGCACAGCATGGAAGGTACATGGAATCGAGGCATTTCCAGGCTATAAAGGGGTGAAACAGCTCTCACTAAATTGCGGGCTGAGCAACCACCCTACCCCCACCCCCTCCACACACAACATCTATAGTGCCGAAACCAGCTAAAAAGAAATAGATCAAGTTTGGGGCGCCCATCGAGTCATTGGCAGCTACGGGGCCTGTTCCTGAGAGCAGCAAGATTTAGGACCCCAGTAAGCCAAAGAACGCACGCAAAATCTGAGCGCGGGAGCAGAGAGTAGACGCAGAGCGCAGAGCGCGGGCTGAGAGCACAGGCACGGGCGGAGGCGTGGGTGGAGGCAGACACAGCCAGGAACTAAAGCTCTGAAAACCTGAGTGGGGAACCAGTGCAGACGGGTATAAGACTGTGGAAGCAGCACCCTGAGACTTGTAAAGGAACCTCCTGCAGAGGATCAAGCAAGGGGGTACACCAGGGGGCTTCACCTTGGAAAAAAACAGAACTCAGACCTCAGGAGCTAATAGACCGCGGACAGACACTGAGCGCGAGGATAAACCTGAGAAGCTGCTGGGCTAATGATGGCTACCCAGTCTCAGGAAGCTCAGAAGAGAAAGAATAACAACAAGAAAAAGAAGCCTTTATCACTCGACAACTTTTACACAGAGAAAATCCAGACAACCTAGCAAACAGAGGAGGAGAACAAACAAGCATCCAGACCCTCCTCAAATAAGGAAAACTCCTCACAAGCTATGGAAGAGTTCAAAACTGCGTTTTTGAGGAAAATGGAAGAGATCTGGCAAGAAAATAACTGTTTAAAAGGTAGAATCTTGCAATTGAACACCAGAAATGACCAGATTGAAAAGGAATACCAGAAGATTATGGCCGAAAACCAGAAAATTATGGCCAAAAACCAGAAGATTATGGCCGAAAACCTAAAGATTATAGCCGAAAATCAATCCCTAAAGGCTAGAATTGAGCAAGTAGAAGCTAATGATCTCTCAAGACAACAAGAACAAATAAAACAAAGTCAAAAGACTGAAAAAATAGAAGGAGGAGACTTCTGGTTAAGATGGCGGCAGAGTAAGGAGCAGCTGCTCGATCTCTCCTGACCGAACCACACAGAACCCCTCAAGGGGAAATAAAAACGAGTCCAGAGGAACGAAGGAACCCCACAACAGGACGCAGCATTGAAGGTACGCAGAATCGGGGCATTTCCACACTTTAAAGGGGTGAAACAGTTCACACTAAAACACGAGAGGAAGAAGCCCCTCCCCCAACCCCCACACCGCACAAGTGGGTAAACAGGACTGGGGCAACCAGAAAATCACTGGCAGCCCCTGAGCCCGTACCTGTGCGCTGCAAGACAAGGGACCCCAGGTGGCTGGGACTCTCCCTGAGCGCCCACGTGGGTGAAGGCACCGCCTCCGGGGCCAGGACAAAGGCCCCTAAAACGCGGCCTTTCCCAAGCACTGAAGGCATCGCCTCAGGTGAGAATAAAGATCTCCAGCCCACGGACTTTTACTACCTTCTGCGGGGGTGAAGGCAGGGCCCTAAGAGCATCAGTGCAGGCAAAGGCAGTGCCCTAGGCTTGAATAACGATCTCCAGCCCAGGCTTGGACCTCCAGTGAGGACCCGGTGCAGACCTGAGCGTGGCTGTGGAAGCAGCCCCAAAGACTGCTGAAGGAACCTCGGGCAGAGGGGCAGACCAGGGACTACCAGGAGGCCTAACCCCGAGCACAAGGAGACCGGAGCCCCCCCCCCCCAAGCTTGCAAGGCCCAGGCAGACCCGGAGTGCAAAGACAAAGCGGAAAAGGGGCGGGGCTAACAATGGCCAGCAATAAGGAAATCCAGAAGAAAAAGACCATCAAGAGAAACTCTGGAACACTGGACAACTTCTACACAGAGAAAATCCAGACAACAGAGGAGGGAAAACAAAAATCCAAACCTCCCCAAAAAAATGAAAGCTGGTCACAAGTTATGGAAGAATTTAAAAATGAAATGCTAAGGAAGATGGAAGAAATCTTGCAAGAAAATAACAGTTTAAAAGGCAGAATTTCGCAATTGGAAAGTGAGACAAGACAACTGAAGACCAAAAATGACCAGATTGAAAAGGAAAACCAATCCTTAAAGGCTAGAATCGAACATTTAGAAACCAATGATCTCTCAAGACAACAAGAACAAATAAAACAAAGTCAAAAGACTGATAAAATAGAAGGAAACATGAAATATCTCAAGGAGAGAGTGACAGACCAAGAAAACCGGTCTAGAAGAGATAACTTGAGAATCATTGGTATTCCAGAAAAGGCAGAAATTAATAAAAACATGGACTCCATACTCAAAGAAATTATTCAGCAAAATTGCCCTGAAGTTCTACAACAAGAGGGCAATATAGACATTGAAAGGATCCATAGAACACCCTCTAAACTGGACCCAGAAAAGTCAACACCCAGAAATATAATAGCGAAATTAAAGAGCTTTCGAGTCAAAGAAAAAATCTTACAAGAAGCCAGAAAGAGACAATTCAAATATCAAGGAGCACCAATAAGGATCACACAGGATCTGGCAGCCTCAACACTAAAAGAACTCAAGGCTTGGAATACAATATTCAGAAAGGCAAGAGAACTGGGCCTTCAGCCACGAATCAACTACCCAGCGAAACTAACCATATACTTTCAGGGGAAAGTATGGGCATTCAACAAAATTAAAGAATTCCAAGTTTTTGCACAAAAGAGACCGGGACTAATTGGAAAGTTTGACACTCAACCACAGATATCAAGAGAAAGATGATGAAAAGGTAAATAAGAAACAGAGGGAAAAGAAAGAAAACTCATAGTCTTTTAAGCTTGACTCTTTAAGGGCATAAATAAGATCTAATTATCTGTATTACTAGGTGGAGAAATGCTATGTATAATTCTCTGTAGTGAACTCTATACACTATTATAATATTCACTATTATAGCAACCAGAAGAATAATTCATAGGGAGAGGACAGGATACTAAATGGTCTAAGATGACATGGGGGGTGGGAAAGAGGGGAGGAAGAGTAGGGGACACCAAGAAAAATCCGAGTAAATAAGAAAAATAAGATATTCTATTACACACAAAGAGGGCATGGGAAGGGGAGGGGTTAAATACTACCATAAGAAGGAGAGGAAGAGAGCATTAAGAGGTAATAATCAAACCTTACTCTCAGTATAATCAACCTGGAGAAGGAAGAGTAGCTTTATTATCCATCTGGATAAAAAAACTCCATCTAACCCTACTGAGAAAGTCAGAAGGGATAAACCAAAGGGAGCAGGGGAGTGGGGAGGCCAAAAAGGGAGGGAAGAAGAAGGGGGAGGGAATTTATTTGGTCTTTAAAAAAACAAAAATAAGGGAACATCAAGGGAGGGGACAGAAAGGGAAGTCAATCAAGGGAGGGGATAAGGGATACTGGCTGAAAGCAAACCACTGGTGTAAAAGAAAATAGTGCAATAAGAAGGAGTGGGTCTAGGGGAGGATACAAAAAATGTCAGTGAATACACAAATAACAATTGTAACTCTGAATGTGAACGGGATGAACTCACTCATAAAACGGAAGCAAATAGCAGAGTGGTTCAGAAACCAAAATCCTACCATAGGTTGTCTACAAGAAACACATATGAGGCGGGTAGACACACACAAGTTCAAGGTTAAGGGTATGAGCAAAATCTTTTGGGCATCAAATGAGAAAAAGAAGGGAGGAGTGGCTATCATGATCTCTGACAAAGCCAAAGTAAAAATAGGTATGATTAAAAAAGACAGGGAAGGTCATTACATCCTGATT
>NC_058130.1:488410620-488452462 GCF_016433145.1 Gracilinanus agilis | reverse complement strand
TTTTTGTGGTGGCAACAAACTGGAAAAGGAGGGTATGTCCTTCAATTGGGGAATGGCTGAACAAACTGTGATATGTGCAGGTGATGGAATACTATTGTGCTAAAAGGAATAATAAACTGGAGGAGTTCCAGGTGAACTGGAGAGACCTCCAGGAACTGATGCAGAGAGAAAGGAGCAGAGCCAGAAGAACATTGTACACATAGACTGATATACTATGGTAAAATTGAATGTAATGGACCTCTGTTCCAGCAGCAATACCATGACCCAGGACAATTCTGAGGGATCTATGGTAAAGACTGCTACCCACATTCAGAGGAAAGACTGCAGGAGAGGAAACATATAAGAAAAACAACTGCTTGAACACAAGGTTTGGGGTGGACATGATTGAGGGTGGGGACTCGAAACTACCACACCAATGCAACTACCAACAATTTGGAGATAGGTCTTGATCAAGGACACATGATAAAACTAGTGGAAATGTGCATTGGCCATGGGTGGGGGGATTGCGGGGGGTGAAGGGGAAAGTAGGAGCATGAATCATGTAACCATGTTAAAATGAATATTAATAAATGTAAAAAAAATGTAACTAAAGCAATTTATCATGTGATTATCTCAATAGATGCAGAAAAAGGCTTTGACAAAATGCAATACTCATTCCTTTTGAAAACACTAGAAAGAACAGGAACATAAGGGACATACTTCCAAATAATAAATAGTATTTATTAAAAATCACCAGAAAAAAATCTATGATAATAAGAGAAATGCAAATCAAAGCAACTCTGAGATACCACCTCACATCTAGCAGATTCGCTAACATGACAGAAAAGGAAAGTAATAAATGTTGGAAGAGATATGGCAAAATAGGGACATTAATACATTGCTGGTGGAGTTGTGAATTGATCCAATCATTCTGGAAGGCAATTTGAAACTATACCCAAAGGGCAATAAAAGACTGCCTGCTCTTTGATCCAGCCATACCACTGCTGTGTTTATGCATTAAAGAAATCATAAGGAAAAAAGACTTGTATAAAAATATTTATAAAATGCTTTTATATTTATAAAAAACATGATGAATCAGGTGGTTTGATGGGTGTGTGATTGGGGTTTTGAGGTTAAAAGTTCACTCTAATGCAAATATGAATAACATGGAAATATGTTTTCAATAATGACATGTATATAACCTTGTGGAATTGCTTGACAGCACTATAAGGGGGGAGGGAATAGCAGTGGGAAAAATCATGATTCGAGTAACTATGGAAAATATTCCAAATACTTTTTTAAATACTATTTAGTTTGACAATATCAAATCAGTTGATTTTAGTGATACAGGAAAAAGATCTTGAAATAAGGCATCAACTTAATCAGCAAGACTAAATTGCTATTGGTTTAAAATCTTTATTCATCAAATAAATTTCTATACGTAACAAGAAGTTCTATATATAACAAGAAGAAATATAAATTTCCATATATAACAAGAAGTTTTCTGGCAAATCATTAATTAGTCACTTTTTCTTCTTTTCTTTCTGTTATGAATATTACCTCTAAAATATTTATCATATTAGAGAAAGTTACTGGATCTAATAATATTTTTTTAAATCTTTCTGATAGGGTCAAGAACAAGATAAGTAACTCTAAGGATTGATTTAAACTTTTTACATTGATAGCTTCTTTATTAATATTAATGTCTTTTATAAATCTGAGTCTGAAATGTTAACCTACATAATATGTTCAGCATACTGGATAATTAGGGAATCCCCACACCCCCAAACAATGATATTAACTAAAGTTGACAGCACAGGACTAATGAGGTGGGAAAAAGTAGTGTGAAGAAAATTACAAGGGAAATATTTTGACTATGATAACAGTGATCAAAATGGACAGACTCTCCACCTAAACTACCTTGAAGTGGAACTTGAGGGATAAAAAAAATGCGTTTTCTTATCAAACACTATACATGGACAGCCTCAATTTATGTGCAACAGTAACTGGTCAATGAAAGCAAAAAAAAAATGTTAAAAAACCTATATGAGAAATTTAGTTCTGGCCACATATGCTTCCTTTTATTCAAAAGATAAATACCTCTTTTTGGACTCCTTTTATGGCTCACTATCCAAATCTTTTAATCTATGCATGGGTCTAGCCTAAAATCATAAACAATTTATGATACAAGAATGAAACTCAAAGAAGAGATATGGCTGAACATCTAGCTATTGGTGTGTTACACATAGAGATAATTACTATGTTCATGAAAACTGATGCAATTATCAATAAAAAAGAATAAAGAGAGAAGAGAACCTAGGATAAAATGCTGTGAAATACCAACAATTAGGAGGATTCAAACAGGTAGGAAGAGTTAGACTAATAAAAATCCCCAGAGGACAGAAAGTATCAACGAGGAAAGAGTCATTAGTTTTACCAAACGCTGCAGAGAGGTTCAGTAAGTTCATAATAGAGAAAATATCATCAGACTGGGAATTAAGAGATATTGCAGAGTTTTGAAGATAACAGTTTTAGTTGAGTGGTGAAGTCAAAAACAGAATCCAAAGGGTTGAGGACTGAGTAAAGGGAGAAGAAAGGAACAAAAAAGCAATTAGTAAAATCACCTTTAAAATTGAGTTTGATGAGAAAAGAAGAGATATAGGACAATATTTTGACAGAATAATAAGATCTAATGAAGGATTTTCTTTCTTTTATTTGTTTCAGAAAAGGAGGAATTGATAATGTTTGAAGGTAATTTGCAAAGAACCAACATATAGGGAAAAAGTGAGGTTGAGACACAAAAATTGAAGATGTAGGCAATTTTGAAATCTGCTTAACTATTATGAGCAATGCAAGGATACAAGGCAATTCTGAGGGACTCAAGACAAAAAAAGGAGTTTCACAAATCTAGAAGGAACTGATGGAGTCTGAATGCAGATTGAAGGATTTCATTCTTCACTTTATTTCTTCCATGACATTTTCACTAGTACAAGTGATATGTGTATTGTTTCCCAACATAACATACATGAAAATATATATTCTATGATAGTGCATGTTATAAAAAATGAGTAATCTGAGTGGATCAAACAAAGGCAATTTGGGTGGGAGGAAGAATAAAAGGGATATAGGTGATTATAAGGTGAATGGAGGAGGAAAGAAGGTACAGCAAGGTATGTAGGAGATAAAGGAAATGGGGTATATAGGAGAGGGCAGCTCAAACAGGTTTATTCCCAGAGGCTTGAGACAGAGAATACAGGGAGGAAATTAAGGCCACTAAGAAATGTTTAGGTTTTTGGCTGGAGGGTTTCTCTTGTTAGTTTCTAAAGTCTCTTGAGGGAGGAGTCAAGAGGGCCCCTCCCTGCCAGTCAAACTGATGGCTGGAGGAAGTCTTGGGTAGATACTTCCTGCCAAGATTGATGCCCCCAATTCTCTCAAGAAATAAAAGAAAAGGATTCCTTCTTTCTTTAGCCCTTACCTCAATTTTTAATACAATGATTCACCAGAGGCTTGAATAGGCAACAAGGGTATTTATTAATACCAGGGTCAGTCAGAAGGGGAGAAGAGTTTAGGATTTTCTAACTGCTGCTAGGGAGAGGGATGATGGTGGGGGGTGGGTCGCAAGAGAGGTTTAGACTGAGAGAGCCTGCTCTCCCAGTTGGGAGATTAAGCTGCCTCTTAAGTAAATTCCTTATTGAATCGCTAAAACTAGGGGTAACTTATTTGAGGATACTCTACTTATCTACAGAATCCAAAACCTACAATGTTCGATCACTAAGCCCTCCCTTCCACCCAGGACCCACAGGAAATTCAGGGGAAGGGGAGGGATATTGATGGGTAGATCAAGGAGAGGTCCAGAGAAATGAGATAGGTCTAAATTTCCCCAAGACAAGATAAGCACAAGCCAAGGCCAAAGTAATTAGGTCAAGGCCAAGCTGAAAGGCCTAAGCCAACAGGCTAAGCAAAAGCAAAAGCCTCCAGCCACAGCGAAAGCCAGAAGGCAAAAACCCTTTCAGTTGGAACTTCACCTCTATTTATAGTTTCAAGTTCTAACTGACTTTCTGAAGATTCTAAGATGTTTAACTGACTTTTTGTGACTCTTAGGAATTACAGAAGCAAAAAGTTTCTGTTAGCCACCTTGCATTACATGCATACACAACTTAAATCATATAATGTGCAGCCTTGGTGAAAGGGGAAATAGTTAAAGGGGAGGAAATGTCAAAAATCATTATTAAAATGTGAATTGGCATATAATCAGAAAAAATTAAATTATAAATAATTATATTCTTCTGGGAAAGTGTAAGAAGGAAAATTTTAGGTATTTATCGATATATATTAAAATATGTGGCCGCCAGGAATCAACAATTTAGGTTGATTCCGTAATTAAATCAGACCCAAGTCAGCATCTGGTTGAAGAGTTTATTTACAGTCTGGTAGGTAATAAGTAGGAATAAAGAGAAAAAGGAGAGTCTAGTCCAGGCCAAAGGCCTGGACGGAGAGAGAGGAAGGTTACAAAGCTTAATAAATGAAGCTGTAAGCCACAAGGCCCAACAGCCAGATAGGCAGAGTTTAGAATTGGCCCAGCTAGGCCAAGGAAGTTAGCCTAACTTACCCACGTGAAAATATAGAGCGTAATCTGTCTGTGGTCTCAGGAGATGCTTCTTCTTCCAGTTCGAGATGGCAACTGCCCCCACAGGAAGTTCACTAACTTACTTAAAGAGATAGTGTCTTTCATCACTTCCTGTGGTCCACCTCTAATTCAAATGGACAAATGGCAGTTTCTACATTGATTTGGACTGCCCAAAGGGCAGTCCCTTATTCTTGATTTGTTACTTATTGTCATGTGTGGGTAACTCCTCTCCCCTCCCCACTAAGGGAGGTTAGGGTGACATCATTAGCACGCCTGGGTTGAGTAGAATTTTGACTATTAATGGGCTGGAGTTAATTCTATTTACACAAAAGTCAGGTACTTAGTCGTCATTTATTGAGCATTACTATCTGCTAGTCACTGTACAAAGCATTAAATTTTTTTTAAAAAGTTTCTTTTTCTCAAAATGGTTGTAAAAAATAAGATAACATGCAAATGATTTTGGTAAAATAAAAAATCATGCAATAAACTGGGGAGTACGCTCAGAAAGAATGCATTAAGATTAAGGAAAGCAAAGAAAGTTGAGAAAGTGTGAAGATTGGTTAGCCATAGCATGGAAATAGATCACAACCTTTTTACCAAATGAGAAAAAAGTAGATATAGTAACAATGAATATAATTAGAATGAATTTTTATCACATAATCGCCTAAACAGATGTAATTTCTCTCATAAACAGAATGTTAATTGAAAATTATTTTTTCACTCAAAAAATTGTACTAGAAGGACACATGACAAAACTAGTGGAAATGTGCATCGGCCATGGGTGGGGGGAGTGTGGGGGGCGAAGGGGAAAGGAGGAGCATGAATCATGTAACCATGTTAAAAATGAATATTAATAAATGTTTTGGGAAAAATAAATAAATAAATAAATAAAAATGGTACTAGAAATAAACTGTGTCTATTTCTCATAATAGGTCTTTTGGAATTGTTTTGAATCATTGTCTTAGTCTGAATTACTGTCTTTCACAGGTGATCATGCCTAAAACATCGCTTACCGTCTGTAATATCTTCTAATTCTGTTCACTTCATTTTGCAAAAGTTCATATAAGTAAGTATTCCCAGGTTCTGATCATCATTTCTTAGAGTATAATATTCCATTACAATTGTATATCACAGTTTGTTCAACCATTCACTAACTGATGGGCATCCCTTTAATGTCTAATATTTTGTCACTATAAAAAAAAACACTACAAATATTTTTGGACAAACAAGACTTTTACTTTTTCTTTGAATTTTTTGAGATATAGACCAAGTATTGCTATAACTAGAACAAAGAGAATGCACGGTTTTAAAGCATTTTAGGAGTAGTTCCAATCGTTCTCCAGAATGGTTGCTCTATTTCCACCAACTGTATATTTGTGACCTAATTAGTGTCTCAGTTTTTACATATCAGCTTCACCAAGAGTGCATTATTGTTCCAATTTCTCCACATCACCTCCAACATTTGTCATTTTCTTTTTATTTCATGTTAGTCAATTGGATATGTGTGAGATGGTATCTCAGAATTACTTCAATGTAAATTTCTCTAATCAGTAGTGATCCAGATAATTTTTTTCAGGTGACTATGGATAACTTTAATATTTTTCTTCTGAAAATAGTTCTTCATATCTGTGACTACTTTAAATTGGGGAATGTTTCTTATGTTTTATGAATTTTAATCAATTTTAAGTATCTGAGGAATGAGGCCTTTATCAGAGAAACTTGCGGGAATTTCCACCATTGTTTCCCACTCTCCTAATTTGACTGCTACAGTTTTGTTGTTGCAAAAACTTTATTTAATACGATCAGATTTATTAATTTTACTTCTTATAATCTTCTCTCTATATTATTTGGTCCCAAACTCTTCCCTTATTCAGGGAACTGACATGTACATTTTTCCATGCTTCCCTAAATTATTACTATAAATTTACTTTTGTGTCTAAATCAGTTTCTCATTTTGAATTTATCTAAGTACAGAGAGTGAGATATTTGTCTATACTTAGTTTCAGCCAATGATTTGGAGTATTTTTTTTCATGTGGCTAAATAGCTTTGATTTTTTCATCTCCAAACTGCATGTTTATATCATTCAACCAATTTTGAGAAAGTTCTCTATGTAGTAAGATTCCATTTTAAAATTACCATAAGCTTCATAAAACATGTGCAAGTATTGCTTCCAAGAAAAACTCAGGAATTACATGAACACAATTATAAAATATCACAAACAAAAAATTCATATTTAAATAATTGCAGAAATCTTCATTTTTCATGAGTAGACAGAACCATAAACAAACAAAGTCACAATTTTACCTAACTTAATTTATTTATTCAATGTCATTCCAATTAAATTACCAAAAATATATTTTATTGAAATAAGGAAGTAATTTTTAAATCATCTGAAAGAGCAAAATGTCAAATAATCTAATTAATAAAATAAAGTAAAGGAAGGAGGTATAGTAGTAACATATCTGAGAAACTATCATGTTAGTAATTATCAGAACTATGTGATATTGGCTAAAAATAGAAAGGTGGATCACTGGAATAGAATATATGCACACAAAGCACAGAAACAAATTACTATAGAAACCCTGTATTTAACAAATATAGTGAGTCAAATTTTAGAGATAAGAAATTGCTATTTGGTCAATATTGTTGCTTTACAGTTTTCTCAGTAATTTTTGTCAACTGATAAGTTTTTACCTCAAAAGTTTGGATCTTTTAAACCCACTGATAAGTTGACTTCCTTCAAATTTTTTCTATTGATTCTATTTATATTGTTGACCTTCTGTTCTTCCAGATAATTTTTTAAAGTATTTTTCCAATTCTATAAAATAATTCATAAAAATTTTTGATTGGTATAGCACTGAATAAATTAAATTAGTTACAATTATCTTTTTATAATAATATTGGCATCTCAGTGAGAAATAAATATACCTTTAAATGTTTAGATTGTTTTCATTGGTATGAAGACATTTTAAATTACATATACAGTCCCTGAGTTTGTCTTGGCAGGTAGACACCTAAGTATTTTACAGTGTCTAGTGTTATTTAAAATAGAATTTATCTTTATCTCTAATTATTATTTCTTTTTTTGGTAACATAAGAAGATGCTGATATATCTAAATTTTTAATCCTGCAATTTTGTTAAAAATGGTAATTGTTTCAGCTAGTTTTTAAAAAAATAATTCTCTAAGTTTCTTTACACCATTTTATTTGCTAAGAGTGCCAGTATTGTCTTCTTCATCCTCTTTTTTATCTATTTTTCCTTGTTATTCTAGTTAATATTTCTAATATAATTTTGATTCATAGTGGTGTTAAATAATATCTTTGCTTCACCTCTGATCTCATCAGGAAGAATTCATATTTATTCACAAGACCAATAATGACTCCTCTTAGTTTTAATTAAGTAATACTTATTATTTTAAGGATATCTCCATTGATTTCTATGCTTCCTGGGGTATCCTTTTAATTTTTTTCAGATTATATTTTGATGCAATTTTTAGTATTATTTTTCTGATATTTTTCAATTTAAGGTCGCTGCTTCCCTACCCCCTCTTTTTCTTCCTCAAGAAGACAGGAAGATATGATGCAGGTTGTACATAATAATATATTTCCATATTCATCATGATATAAAACCAGAGACATATTGCTTAAGCAAGACAAAAAAATGGAAGAAATAAAGTGAAAAATGCTGTGTTTCAATCTACATTCTGACTGTTTCTTCTATGGCATTGGATATTCTTTTTCTCATGAGTCCCTTAGAGATATCCTGGTCCATTGCCTCAGTAATGGTTATCATTCACAACTGAACGTGATACATTGTTGCTACTGTGTATAATGTTCTCCTGGCTCTGATCACTTCAATTTTCATCACTTCATAGAAATCTTTCCAGTTTTTTGGTAATCATCTTGTTTGTCATTCTTTATGGCATAATAGTATTCCATTATCAACATGTAGCTTCTTCAGCCATTTCCCAATTGATTCCTTCATTTAATAGTTCTTTGTCAACACAAAAAGAGCTGTAATGAATATTTTTTGCACAGGTAGATTATTTTCCCCTATTTTTAATTTATTTTGGATACAGAATGAGGAATGGTATTGAAAGGTCAATGGTATGCATAGTTTTATGAACATTTGGGCAAAGTTCCAGATTGCTCTCCAGAATGGTTCTATCAGTTCCCAGCTCCACCAACTGAGTATTATTGTCCCAATTTTTCCATATCCTCTCCAACATTTGTCATTTTCCTCTTTTGTTTTTTTAGACAGCCTGATTATTGTGAAGTGGTACCTCACTGTTTTTTTATTTGAATTGAGCTAATGAATAGTGATATGAAGTTTGTTTTTCTCCCCATATGACTAAAGATAGTTTTAATTTCTTCATCTGAGAATTCCCTGGTTATATAATTTGATCATTTTCAATTGGGGAATGCTTTGTATGCTAATACATTTTATTCAGGTCTCTGTATATGGCTTGCCTTTTAATTTTGGGTACATTGATTTTGTTTTTAAGGCAACTTCTTAATTTAATGCTGTCAAAATTGTCTATTTTGTATTTCATGATGTTCTCTGTCTTATTTTAACCTTAATCCTTCCCTTATTCAAGTATTTTAAAATAATGTGCATTGTATTTTATCAAAAGCTTTTTATGCATTCTTTGAGATATGGTTTTTGCTATTTTGCTCATTGATATAGACAATTGTGTTGATATATTTCATAATGCAGACCATCCATGCATTTATAATACAAATTCAACCTAGACATAGATTATAACCTTTACAATATATTGTTGTAATCTCTTGACTAGATTTTATTTAAATTCTTTACACACACACACACATATCAATGTGTATATCTATTTTTCTAAAACATTTAACTTCTGTCTTTGAATAACTACTGTGTATTAGTTCCAAGGCAGAAAAGCAGTAAAAGTAAAGCAATGGGAGTTAAGTGACTTGCCAGGGTCACACAGCTACAATGTGTCTGAGGACAGATTTGAACCTAGGACATCCCATCTCCAGGCACGGCTCTCAATCCACTGAGCTCCAGCATTGATATCAACAAAGAAATTGGTCTATAGTTTTATTTCTCTGTTGTTGGTCCCTTTAGTTCAGGAGGCAAAACCATATTTGTGTAATAAAAATAATTTTGTAGAATTAATTTTTACCTATTTGATTTTTATCAACTATTTTTTTAATTTTATATTTTCTTGGTTAGATATAAAATATTTTAAAATTTATTTTAAAAAACAAAATACAAATTTTATCTCCTTTTTCTCTTTTTTTCTTGAGAAGGCAAGCAATTTGATCCTGAAAATAAAGTGCAGTCTTGCAAAACATTCCCATATTAAATATATTATAATGTAAACCTGTCACCAAAACAAAAAAGGAAAAATAAGAAATAATGTTTAAAAATATGCATCAATCTGCATTGATTCCATACTGTCTTTCACTGGAGATTGACAACATTTTTATCTATAGTATTTCAGATAATAAAAACTCATTAAGGTAATTAAGTGAAAGATGACATGTTTTGATCAGGAATATGACCATCATATCATCTGCAAACAGCAGTGATATCTTAGTCTCCTCATTGTCTATTTTGATACCTTCAATTTTTTTTTTCTCTAATTGCTACTGCTAGTGTTTCTAGTACAATGTTAAATAATAGAAGTGACAATGGTCATCCTTTTTTCACTCCTGATCTTACTGGGAAGGCTTCTAATTTATGCCCATTGCATATGATTCTTGCTGATGGTTTTAGATATATGCTGTTTATTATTTTTAGAAAAGGTCCTTCTATTCGTATAATTTCTATTGTTTTCATTTGGAATGGTGTTGTATTTTGTCAAAGGCTTTTTTTTATCTATTGAGATAATCATGTTATTTTTGTTACTTAGCTTCTTGATATAGACAGTTATGTGGATGGTTTTCCTAATGTTGAACCATCCTTGCATTTCTGGTATAAATCCCACCTGATCATGGTGGATAATCCCCTTGATCACTTGTTGGTGTCCTTTTGCTAGTATTCTATTTAAGATTTTTGCATCTATGTTCATTAGGGAGATTGGTCTGTAGTTTTCTTTCTCTGTTTTTGATCTACCTGGTTTTGGAATCAGTACCATATTTGTGTCATAAAAGGAATTTGGTAGGACTCCTTTTTTGCATATTATATCAAATAATTTGTATAGTATTGGGATTAGTTGTTCTTTGAATGTTTGATAGAATTCACTTGTGAATCCATTAGGCCCTGGCAATTTTTTCTTAGGGAGTTCTTTGATGACTTGTTCAATTTCTTTTTCTGATATTACATTATTTAAGTATTCTATTTCTTTTGCCTTTAATCTAGGCAATTTATATTTTTTAAGTATTCATCCATATCACCTAGATTGCTATATTTATTGCCATGTAATTGGGCAAAATAGTTTTTAATTATTGCCTTAATTTCTTCTTCATAAGAGCTGAGGTCTCCCTTTCCATCTTTGATACTGTTAATTTGGTTTTCTTTTTTTCCTTTTTTTATTAGATTGACCAATACTTTGCCTGCTTTATCTGTTTTTTTTTTCAAAATACCAGCTTCTAGGCTTATTTATTAATTTAATAGTTATTTTACTTTTGATTTTATTAATTTCTACCTTGATTTTTAGTATTTCTAATTTAGTTTTCATCTGGGGATTTTTATTTTGTTCACTTTCTAGTTTTTTAAATTGCATGGCCAATTCATTGATTTCTTCCCTTCCTAATTTGATAATATATGCACTCAAGGATAGAAATTTCCCCCTGAGTACTGCCTAAACTGCATCCCACAGAGTTTGGTAGGATGTCTCATCATTGTCATTCTCTTCAATGAAATTATTAGTTGTTTCTGTTATTTCTTCTTTAAATAACTGGTTTTGGAGAATCACATTAATTTCCAATTAGTTTTTGGCTTGCCTTTCCATGTATTCTTACTAATAACTATTTTTATTGCATTATGATTTGAGAAGGTTACATTTATTATTTCTGCTTTTTTACATTTGTTTTCTACATTTCTATGCCCTAGTACATGATCTATCTTTGTGAATCTTCCATGTGCTGCTGAAAAGAAGGTGTATTCCTTTTTGTCTCTATTTTGTTGATATATCTATTAACTCTAATTTTTCATGGATTTCATTCACCTCTCTTATCTCTTTCTCATTTATTTTTGGTTTTACTTATCTGGGTGAAAGGGGAAGGTTGAGGTCACCCACTAGTATAGTTTTGCTATTTCTTTTGTCCTTGACCTCCACTAATTTCTCCTTTAGAAATTTGGATGCTATGCCTTTTGGTGAATACATGTTGAGTACTGATATTTCTTCATTGTTTATACTGCCTTTTATTAGGATGTAATTACCTTCCCTATCTCTTTTAACCACATCTATTTTTACTTTGGCTCTGTCAGAGATCATGATGGCAACCTCTGCCTTCTTTTTCTCATTTGAAGCCCAATAGATTTTTCTCCATCCTTTCATTTTTACTCCATGTATGTCTACCTGTCAAATGTGTGTTTCTTATAGACAACATATAGTAGGATTTTGGTTTCTAATCCTCTCTGCTATTTGCTTCTCTTTTATGGGTGAGTTCATCCCATTCACATTCAGAGTTATAATTATCAACTGTGTATTCCAAGACATTTTCATTCTCTCTCTTTGTCTTGTTTTTTTCTTCTTTCATTGTTTCCTTCTATACCAGTGTTTTATTTTTAATCAGTTCCTATAATCCCCTCCTTGTTGTACTTCCCTTTCTCCCCCCAGCCCCTTCTTATTCCCCTCTTATTGTTTTTTTAAAGCTACACCATGTTTCCCCCCCCAGCCCTCTCCCTCCCTATGATTGCTTCCCTCCACACCAGTCTATTTGTTACTCTTCTACTTTTCTATAGGGCAGGAATCAGTTCTCTGCCCCAATGGAAATGATTGTTTTTTCTTTCTTTAAATTAATTTCAATGTACTTACAAATTAAGTATTTCCTTTCTCCATCCTCTTTAACCTTCCATTGTATTGGCCTTCTCCCTTTTTTGCCCCATGCACTTCTTTATGAAATATAAATTTACTTCATTTTGTCTGTTTTCACCTTTCTCTTATTATCTCCTTTTTTACCTCTAGTTTTGTGTGTGTGTGTGTGTGTGTGTGTGTGTATGTGTGTGTGTGTGTGTATATATATATATATATACACATACATATATCTTGACATTTCATCCTATACAATTTGTCCCTGTTCCCTCTAATTATACTTCATCTATCTACCCTGGTGGTAATAACAATATTTAAAAGTTACCAATATCTACTTTTCTTATAGGGATATAAGTCAGTTGAGCTCATTGGGTCCCTTAAAGAAAAGGTTTTTTGTTTTTTGTTTTGTTTTGTTTTGTTTTTTTCCCCACTCTCTTAATTACTTTATGGTGTTTCTCTTGAGCTCTGTGTTTGAGCAGCAAACTCTGCTTAAGTCCAGTTTTTTCTTTATGAATGCTTGAAAGTCTTAGATTTTGTTGAATGACCATACTTTCCCCTGGAAGAATATAGTCAATTTTGCTGGATAGTTAATTCCTGGTTGTAGACCTAGCTCTCTTGCTTTCTGGAAAATTGTATTCCATGCATTCTTGTCCTTCAATGTAGATGCAGCCACATCCTGTGTTATCCTAACTGTGGTTCCCTGGTATCTAAATGACTTCTTCTTAGCAGCTTGTAATATTTTTAACTTGGTCTGGTAGTTTTTGAATTTGGCTATAATATTTCAGGGATTTATTAGTTGTAGGGGTTGATCTATGTATTAAATGTAGGGGGTGACCTATGGATTCTTTCTATTTCTGCTTTTCCCCCTTGTTCAAGAATGTCAGGACAGTTCTCTTGTATAATTTCCTGTAGGATGATGTCCACACTTTCCTTTGGTCATGATTTTCTGGCAGTCCAATAATCCTTATGTTGTCTCTTTGAGATGTTTTCCAGATATGTGGTTGTGTCATTGAGGTGTTTCATATTTTCCTCAAATTTTTCATTTTTCAAATTTTGTTTTAAATATTCTTGCTCCCTTGTGAAGTCATTTGCTTCTAGTTGTTGAATTCTAATTTTTAAAAACTGAATTTCATCCTTGGCTTTTTGGTAATCCTTCTCCTGGTCTGCTTTTCTTTGTAGATCATCTTTTGCCTTCTTTGCTTCATTTTTCAGCTGGTCAATTTGGGTTTTTGAGACATTATTTTCTTGTTTTAGATCATGTATTTCCTTTACCCAATTGCCTTCAACCTCTGTTCATTGTTTTCTGAGTTCTTGAGTTATTTGTATTTTGAGTCCTTGAGTTAATTGAATTATGAGTTCTTGTATTAATTGAATTTTAAGTTCTTCCAAAGCCTGTGTCCATTTCACTGAATTTTCTTTGTTTTTTTCTTGGTGTTCCTTTATCTTCTTCTGATCCATTTGCTCTTTTTTCAACTTCTAGATAAAAGCTGTGGATTGTGGTTTCTTTTTTTATTTTTCTGATGTTACTTAATGTTTTTTTTTCCTTCTTTAACCCCTGTAATTGGCTGTAATCTTGATCCTCTGATCTTCAGGTATTCAGCCCTGGGAGGGCTTCTTCTCTGTTTTGTTCATTAATTAGGTTAGTGGGGACTGAGGCCAGATTTTCCTCAGCTGTTGGTCAAAGCAAAAGAAGTGAATTTAACTATTTTCCTTGTAGTCTGTGGGAGAGGGTTGTTGGATCTTCCCAGCCCTCTTGAGGACTTCTTATCTGCTGTGCTGATAGGATAAAGCCAGGTGGGGTTAATACACATAGCTTAAAGTGCCCAGAGACCAGATTTTCCTCAGCTGTTGGTGAAAGCTAGAGAGGTGAGTTTGGCTTCATTCACTCTAGTCTGTGGGGGAAGGGTGTTGGAGCTTCCTGGCCCTCTGAAGACCTCTTGTCTGTTGTATTGATAGGATTAAGCCTGGGTATGGTTGATATACACAGTTTGGAGTGCCCTGAGGTCAAAGCCTCAAGAGAAAGGGAGGGTAGCACAAGATAGGGGGTATGTTCACCCTCTCTGGGTTTCTCCCCCAGCAGTTTCCCTCCTGTCTGTGATCAAAGCCTTGAGTTTGGCACAGCTGTGCCAGTGAGGCACTGTCTGGAACTAGTGGCCCAGCCCACCCAGAGATTCCAGTATTCACTGTAGACTCAGCACATTAGGTGAAGGAGGGGATCTGGGATCTTTCTCCTTTCTTTCCCCTGCCACCTGAGAGTTCCAAGAATTCAGGCTTCTTTTTTTCTCTTTTTTCCACATACCTTTTTATTTGGGTTCAGCTGGAGGATCCCCTAGCTCTGTTGTGTTGTCAGATTTGGTTTTCTGTTCCCTTGGAGCCCTTTGTCCTTAATTGGTGTTGAAGGGCTTTAAGGAGGTTTGTAGCCTTACTGCTTCTATGCTGCCATCTTTCCAGAATTCCTCCAACTCCAATATTATTTGATTTTATTGAAGAGAGGATGAAGAGAGTCATAGAAATGGTGAGGGGAATATTAATTGATTAATTAGTTAATTGCCTATCCAATACAATGGGAATATGGTAACATTTTTTATTACTAAGTCTGGGACAAGAAGAAGGAAATGTGTTAAGCCAGATTGGAGGATGAATGATATATGAAGAACCATCTGATTTGATAGTCTAGGGCAAGCTAGATATTAGTGGGCTATTAAATTTGCCTTATCACTCAGGGGGCAAGATGACTCCCTAAATTGAGAAATGCGGATCTCTCTCTCTCTCTCTCTCTCTCTCTCTCTCTCTCTCTCTCTCTCTCTCTCTCTCTCTCTCTCTCTCTCTCTCTCCACAGAATCAGAAGCAGGCACTGAAAAGAAAGAAAGAGTGAGAACAGATATGACACATGTCTCTGACAAAGGCCTCATTTCTCAAATGTATAAAGAATGGAGTTAAATTTATAAGAATTCAAACATTTCCTAATTTTCAAAAGTTCAAATGATACGAAAAAAGTAAATGTACCTTTAATCATATAAAATGCTCTAAATTACTATTGATTACAAAAATTCACATTAAAAGAGCTCTGAGGTACTACTATGCCTATCAGAGGAGTAGCTAATATGATAAAAATGGGAAATGACAAATGTTGGAAGGGATGTGGAAAAATTGGGAATGTAATGCACTGTTGCTAGAGGTATGAATTGATCTAAACATTCCAGAGAACAATTTGGAACCATAAACAAAGGGACACAAACTTCTTGACCTTTGACCTAGGAATTTCACTACTATGTCTGTATCCCAAAGAAATCATAGATAGGGAAAAAGGATTTGTACAAGAATTTTTACAGCATCTTTTTGTGGGATCAAAGAATTAAAACTGAAGGGACATATATTAATTGCAGAATGTCTAAATAAGTTGTAGTAGAGGCTTGTAATAGAATAATATTATCCCATAATAAAGGGCAAACAAAATTTTAAAAAATCCAGGAAAAATTCCTATTAAGTGATGCAAAGTGAAATGATCAAAACCAGTAGAGCATTGTGCACAATAAAAGCAACAGTTTATGATGATCAATTTTAAACGATGTTAGCTATTATCAACAAGGCAATTATTTCAGAGAACTCCAAGGAAATCATGACATGAATTCACCACCATACAAGGGCTGAGTTTGAAAGCAGATTGAAACATTCCATTCTTATCTTTATTTCATCTGTGAATGTTTCTCTAGTGTAAACAATATTTTTGTTTCACAACATAATAAATATAGAAATATGCATCATATGATAATATATGTATAAGCCATATCATATGGGGATATGGCTCTCTTGGGACATGACTTATACACACATTGTTGTATTGCAAAATGTTAGAAAACTAATATTAAAAGTTTTATCATCATATAACCTTGAAAAAAACATGGCAAATCTCCAAGGGGAAAAATTTTTAAGGAAAAATAAAATTTAAATTATATTCTAGGGCAAGAAGTAATTATTAACAGTTTGGATAGAGTGAGAAGTTTTGAGTTGTTTGATCTTCATTCAACAAATATTCATTGCTCAAAGAGATTGTGCAAATATTTGTAATTGAAAAGCTTTGTTTCCCTAATGTCCAAGAAATATAATTAAATGAAATGAAGGGGATATAATTATGAACATATTATCTTTCTATAGTTGCAGGAAATAGATTGTTTTGGTCTTATATTTTGCTTTTTTTTAAATTTAAGGATCCCTATTTATTTACTTTTTTGAATGCTATAAATGTAATTAAAAGAATATTCCCCCATATTATTAATGGACCTTGAAATTAGAGTAGCTGGTTGACTTTCAAAATTATGATGATATCAGCAATTCACAAGAAAAACGAATTATACCTATCCACCTTCTTTTTCAGCCATAAAAAAGGGTCAGGATCCGCTTTCCATATTTAAAACCTAAAGAGAGAGAGTCAGAGAGAGAGACAGAGACAAACATAGAGAGAGAAACATACTAAGAAATAGAGCTAGAAATGGGAAGAAACAAAGACAGACAGAACCAGCCAGCCAGAGACAGACAATACCTTGCCAAGATGCATGAAAGGCATTTGACCATGTCAAATTATGGAACTCATATCCAAAGAGTAGCTATATGGTTACCAAAGTATGGGATATGTGAAGTGCCCAATAGAGGGATTAAGACAAAAGATGTGATATGTGGGAGGCAAGGCAGCAGAAGAAAGAATATTACAGTATTTAGAGATCTGGAGAATTTCAGAATTACTGGTGCCAAAGAATGAATAGAAGCTTACAAATACTCTGGAAGAATTCCAGATGATTAAATTTTATAATCTAGGAAGATATCCAAGTGGACTGAAAAGAGGAATTGACAAAGAGTTTTGTTCGCAGGTGGCAAGATTCAGCTACAGCAGCTATGACCCCAATGAAGGTTCCAATCTGTGTGGAGACTTATGAGAGCCTGGAAGAATCTCAGTTCTGAAGTGAATGATAGAAAGGATACAGAAGAACAAACCCAACTTGTATTTGTGAAATTATGTTTTGAATCCAAGTGTAAGAATTAACATTTTTAATTGTGAAAATTTCATCTCTTTAATGTTTAACCTCATAAGAATCTTTTTTGATATGGATTATGTATAGCAATTATTTATCCTTTCAGAATTCTTATCATCTATAAATTTTATGAGGATTTCCTCTATATCTTTCTGAGTCATTAATTAAAATCTTTACAAAGCATCAAGAATAGGTTGTTGAGACATCCAATTGGAAACCTATTCCAAATTGTCATGGAGTTTTAAATGACATTTTTTTTCACTGTAACCATTTAGGAATTTTGAATCAAATTAAAATGTATCTTCTAGTCTTACCTTTCCAGCTTTTCTAAAAGTGTAATATAGGATATTTTTAAAAATGTTTTGCTAAAATATAGTTGAACTATATTTAGAGTACTATCCTGTTCTACCAGTACAAAAAATTCAAAGTTGTCTTTAATCACTCTCTCAAATTCCCTCAAGGTAAGTACAGTTTTCCTCATTGATATTTGGGGTCAATTTTTATTTTAAAATATTGAGAAAATAAAATGAGAAAACTCAATTGAGGAATATGAGCTTTACTAAAAAATTGGGGCTCAAAATTGAGAAGAATATCTGATGTTGATATACTGCTCCTGAATAAGTGCTTGAAGAACACTATATACTTAGATGTACAATTCCTCTCTCTCCCTCTCCCTCTCCCTCTTTCTGTCTTTTTAAGAAACTCCTTTTATTATGGTTATAGCTGCACATTCTATCTTCTGTTTCATTGTCTAATTAGATGAAAAATCTAGAACCAGCATTGTTTCACCCTTATTAGTAATTGTAGCAAACAAGCAACATTTGACTACTCTCAACTTGTCTAAATTTTTCTATTCACTAGGAGAACACAACTGAATGAAGATATAAATGAAAGACTTTTCCAGGCTTGTGACAGACATTGTCAAATTCTTTGTCATTTTAATAGTTACTGACAGCACCTTTTGTCAATGGGTTATTCTCTCACTGATAAATGTCTCAGTCTAGAAAGGAATGGGTAGTATATCAGAATCTAGTAATATCTTTTATTCTTTTTTTTTGCTTCATTGATTTTATTATCTATCCAAGTTGCCAATCAAATGCTAGATTCATCAACTTAAAATTCACATAAAATTAATTGTTAAATGCTGCCAGTTACAAATCGTATTTATTTTTTAAGTCATAAAGTTTATTCAAATATTGAAACATCTCAAAATTTAGATGTTATATTAAAGTTCACTATTGAGCCCATTTTTCATACTCATCCTAATTTTCTTTTTCCTCTTTCAGAAAAAATATATCCTTTTAAATTATAAAAGATAAAGAAAGTCAAAGAGAGAGAAATTCCTGACCCTCTCCAGTTATTCACAAATCTTTTCTCCATTGATTAATAGCAGATTAAGGTCAGAAAATTGTGCTTGACAAAATTGTATCTCTATATGGTGAATCATCATTGATATGTTAAAAGAACAATACAGTTTTATTTGAACACAAAATTAAAAACAAATGATTTATTAATGCACCACTATTGTAAGCATTATGTGCCTCTATAGGATGTGCCATATCTAACTCAAGTCTTCTCTACCCAATTTCCTCGAGGTGAAATTTTGACTTCTTTTTTCTTGTTTGCACCTGGTTCATTCTTTGATTTAATTGATTAAGCTTTGCCTATACATAAATGAGGAAACTGAGTCCAGGAAAAAGGCACTCTTTTTACCCACAAAGACATATAGTGGCACTGAAGCCTAGAGTTTAGGTCTTTTGGCTCTCATTCAGTATTCTGCATAGTATGTTATTAGGTTAGGGTACCCAGAAAAAATCTTTCCTGGGCCAGATGTTGATATTAATTATGAATTGATGTTGATGACATTGATGATATTGTTGTTGGTGATGATGATAATGTTGTTGATGAGGATGATGATGATGATGATGATTGAATTTGGAGTCGGAGGTTTTCCTTCCATTTGAACTTTTCTTACCCTTCCCTATTGTTAGGATAACATTCACAGGTTGTTCTCTGTTCAGCAACTGGACAGCACTTTCATCTGGGAAGGGTCAGAAGGCTGACACTATTAGAATTCTCAACTGAAAGCAGGCCAAAATCACTATTTCCTTGAATATATATATATATATATATATATATATATATATATATTTTCTTGATGGAATATTGATTATATTGATCTGACTGAGAATTGATACAAATGATCTTGAATTGATTAGAAGTTAATCTTAGGCAAGAGGTGATGATTAGCCTGAGAAATTCTCCACAGCCAGGGCATCAATCCTAACTGTCAGGCTTGACAATGAGTAACTTCTTGGAGATGATGGACTAGACTAGAAGCAGATCTCAATAACAGGTAACTAAATTTAATTTATAGGTAACAGGAATATCTTGAGAGTGTGAAGATCAAGGAATGATGGGTGAGGATAGAGGTTTAAAGGATTAAGCTAAACTAAAATTAATTGATAAATAGCTAGGCAGATCCCCTTGGGGAAAAGCCTTGGATGGAATTCTGCCACTCTGACTTAGCAACCTTGGCCCAGTTCAGCTACTAGATGACAAAACTAAAATTGCCTAGCTTTAAATAGCTGTTGATCTTCACAGATGACTTTCTTGATGGTTTTGATGAATATTGTTGTTGATGATGATTAAATATAATTCAGATTACAAGATTGAACAGTTGACCTAAGTAGCAGATCCCTAAAGTGAGACAGCTAACACAAGTATCTGTTGAAGCTTCTGGGTTTGACTGGAGAGGTTTTTCCCTTCCACCCTTTCCACCACCTAACTCACAACTGAGTCCCTTTGCCTTGGGGTGATCTCCTATTTATAGGAGTGCTCCAACAGTCTTTCACTGTCTCATGTCAGCTTTGGGCATTCTAAAATCTGAACCCTTTCCTGCTACAGTTGGCACAAGATGGCTACTGGCAAAAGCTATTTACACACTCTGATGATTTCAATTTTCTTAGAGACTGTTTCCAACCTCTTTCACCCTTCCATTGTATTGGTCTTCTCCCTCCCTCCCCCTATGTCCTTCTTTATGAAATATAAAATTACAGCAGTTTATTTCTTTTCCCATTTCTCTTACCATTATCCTTTTTACCCCTAGTGTGTGTGTGTATATATATATGTATATATATACACACACATATATATATATATATCTTTTGACATTTCATCCTATACTGTTTGTCACTGTTCCCTAAGTATAATGTTTCTAGCTACTCTGATGATGATAAAAAATCTTTAAGAGTTTACAATATCATCTTTTCTTATAGAAATATAAATCATAAGAAATTATTGAGTCCCTTAAAAAGTTTTTTTTTATTTTTTCCCCTTCCTTAATTACCTTTTGATGATTCTCTTGAGTTCTATATTTGGGCATCAAATTTTCTGTTTAAGTAAGGTCTTTTCTTCATGAATGCTTAGACATCTTCTATTTTATTAAATGACAATACTTTCTTCTGCAAGAATATAGTCAATTTTGCTGGGTAGTTGATTCTTGGTTGTAGATTCAGTTCCCTTGCTTTCCAGAATATCATATTCCATGCCTTCTGGCCTTCAGTGTGGATACAGTCAAGTCCTGTGTTATCCTAATAGTAGTTCCATAATATCTGAATGGTTTCTTCTTAGCAACTTGTAGTACCTTTTCCTTGATCTGTTAGATCTTGGAATCTGTCCATAACATTCCTGGGCATTGTCAATTGGGTATTAAATGCAGGAGGTGATCTGTGGATTCTTTCAGTCTCTACTTTTCCCTCTTGTTCAAGAATGTCAGGGAAGTTTTTTTGGATAACCATACATTTCATTTACCTTAGCGTACAGATGAGAAACATAAAATCCATGGAGTATGCATGTTTTATCCAAATTCATAAAGGAAGTACACATATAAGGTTTAATTTCAACTAAGGATCTAAAAGAAAGTTATTTGAATCTATGTGTTCCGAATCAGGATACAATGAATAGAATTCAATAAATAATAATTTTCAATGCACTGAAGCTCAGCAGCAAAAGAGAAAAATCCCATTAAAAAACTATAGAAAATATAAAATACCTGTGAGTCTTCCGATCCAGACACACTTAGGCACAATATGATGAGAGCTCCAAAACACTTTTCATACAAATAAAGTCAGATCTAAACAATTGGGGAAAAGCATTAATTGCCCATGCTTAGGTTGAATCAATAAAATAAAAATGACAATTCTACCTAAGTTTATTTATTTATTCTTTGCCATGTCAATCAAACTACCCAGATATTATCTCATAGAGGTAGAAAAATCATGACCAAATTAATGTGGATGAAAAAAAGGCATATTATATCAAGGGAATTGAGAAAAATAAGAAAGAAGATGGCTCAGCTATATTGGATCTCACTCTATATTATGAAGTGGTAACCATCGAAACAATATGGAATTGGCTAAGCAATTGAGTAGTAAATTAATGGAATTCATGAAGCTTTCACCACACAATAGTAAAAGATCTTAGTAACATATCGTTTAACAAACCCAAAGATTCAAACTTTTGGAAGAAGTACTTACTATTCAATAAAAATTGTAGGGGAAACTAGAAAGTAGTACAGCAGAAATTCTTCACAAATTAACAGTTCATGCAATATACCAAGGTAAAGTCAAAATAGACACATGATTTAGAAATAAAGGTGAATATCATAAACTATTTGGAGGACTATAAAATAGTTTACCTGTCAAACCTATTGCTAAGGAAAGAATTTATCTACAAACAAGACATAGAGAACATTAGGAAATGAAAAATAGGTATCTTTGACTAGATGAAATTAAAAAAAAGGTTTTACACAAACAATACAAATGTAACCATGAAAAAACAAAGAAAAATTAATAACATCTATCTGTGACAAAGGCCTCATTTATCAAATATACAGAGAACTAAATCAACTTTGTAAGAAAACAAAGCATTCCCCAATTGATAAATGGTCAAAGGATATGACCAAGCTATTCTCAGATGAAGAAATTAAATTTATATTTAATCATATAAAAATGTTCCCAATAACTACTGTGACATTGAAATTGCAGAGTGGAATTCCAGTTGCAAGAGAGTGGGCCAAGCCTCAGCTGAGAATTCCAGGGAGTTCCCCGAGAACTCTTGGTGAGGGGGCAGTTTAAGGCAGTTAAGGGCAGTTGATTCTTGGGGGTTGAAGTGAGCAGGTCACTCTGCTTATCCCAGATCTTTAGGCTTGAATTTTTAACTAAGCCATTTAGTTCTCTGCTGCCAACCTTGCTTTAGCTTGACTAGACTTTCAATAAACCTCATAGTTACCTCTAATTAGTTATTTAGACCATAGGAGAAGATTATCTATTAAGTTAGAGGGCTAATTAGCAAATCAGGATACCTTTCTCCTCTGGGGTGAGGGGCTGCTTGGACCTAATACTTCAGGGCTTCCCTGACCTTAGTTTATCCTTGTTAAATCTCCCCTTTCTTCCCTTCCCCACATAACATTAAACCCTTCATCATTTGGGAACTGTGCCTGGCTATTATTTAGGGAAATACTTACATCTCCTCAAGCTGAGCTCCTCCTGCCTTGTGGCCCAAAGCCTGACCCTTCCTCTGTCCCTGAAAGCTTCAAGACATCAAGCCTTTACTATTTTCTCCTTACTCAACCTGTGGGGAAATAGTTTAGAGAAAGTTAACATCTCTAGGAGTATTATGCTTTGTAGTTTCGAGAATGAGCCCAGCAGATAACAGATCAACTTCCATTTTGTAACTGATTCCTAACTGCTTGGTGGGAGAGGGAAGTAAAGGACTACTCAGCAAGGTAACTATGAGGTTAAAAATTCAAGTCTTATATTTATGTTGTTTTTTTCCTCCCTCAGTTTTGTATCTTAACTGTGCCATCTAATTGTGTTTCTTCTAGAATTTGTCTTATTTCCCCCAATCTCCCTTTTGAAGTTTTTCAGTCTTTGGTGAGTGTTACAAACTACAAATCTCCATGCAAGTTACTGTTCTGTAGCCTGATCTTATCTATCACTGTGACTTCATCTTCCTGAAATTGCTCTTATCTTCATTAGAGCATGAGATGGAGAAGTGAGGCCAGGATTACTACAGTGGCTGGCAGGGGCTCAATCCACATTTAAGTCTCACCTAGATATGTCTTTTTAAAAGATTGAAGGTGGATTACCTCACCAGAGCTTATTGCAAGATGTAGAATACTTGGCAAGTCATATGTTAAAAATGGAGAGCAAAACTGGCATATAGAAAATATATGCACTTAACTTAATGTGCATTATCCCTTTACTCACGTCTTTCATAAGTGTCCTATCAGCTAATAGGAGATTTTGATATACTGTGAGTGAGTGATTCCTGTCATTCACCTCAATAAAAGATCTATCATTTTATTTTTTTAGTTATATTTATTAAATGTTCAAACATAGCTCTTCGTCTATGCTAACCTTTACAGATAAGGATTTTGGAGAGAGTTTGTTGAATCCAGGATCACCTAGGGTGAATCATAGGGCATAATTGGAATTTAATATACTAATATTAACAGTTTTGTATAATGTTGTTATCTCCATTTCTTAACTCCACTTGCCCTGCCCTCTTTTCCTACAGAGTTCATCTCAATTCAGTTAATAGAAAAAAAAAAAACAATGTAGTAAATGGCTACAATTTCGAAGACACTAGACTAAATGCTAGGGATGCAAAGACAATGAATATATAGTTACTTTTATCAAATAATAGTTTCTTTAAAAAGGTGAAGATACCAGTTTGAATTTGTGAGTTATTTAAATCATGTGGGCATCAGCTTCTCACTTGTAAAATAAGTAAGTTGGACTAGATGATGATGTTTAAGCTTTCCTTCAATTCTTAATCCTATAATTTTTGATATCCTTTCTATTTCATGATTTTGTCTTATAAATTAGAATGAGATGATGATTCCCTTTGTGCAACCCCCAACTTTACTAAGAAATTGTTCTATTTCATAAAATTGTTTCATAATAAAATGTGTTCATAATTTAAGGATTTATTAATTATTCTTATCACAACATAGTCTTTCTAGATTACACTGATCATTAAAATCTTTTTGGAGGGAGTCATAGGGTTGGAGTACACAATTTATGAAGTATCCTTCCATTCAAAATTTTATTCCATAACTGAATCATCAGAAATTATCTAGAAAGTTGAAGATAAATGCAAGCATCACAGTTAGTTTGCTGGCAAGAGAAATGCTTTCATTATTTAGATAAAAATAGTTATAAATTTAAAATTAATATGGACTCCAGCATTTCAGGACACAAAAAATACTACTGTTAGGAAAAGGCTAGTCTTTCTTATAAAAATAAATAAAACAAACATAAGCTCTTAGACATATAAGTAACCTCGGGATATCACACAGTGCAATATTGTCTTTCTCAAGAGATGAAATTGAGGATCAACTGCCAATCCAAAATTATAGAGTTTGGTCTCACTCCAAGACCATCTTTCTTTCCACTACAACAAACTGATTAAAGTCACCAATATATTGCTAACACAAGCCATAGTATGTCAAGGAACTTATCAATCAATGTAAACTAAACTGTACATTTCAAAAAAAATGGACTACATTATAAATATATGATAAAACAAAAAATAATAATAAGCCAAGACCCTATAGTCTGGTTCTTAAAATTAAGGATATGAGGTAAACCTGGGAATGAAATCTTGGAAACCTTGAAGTCAGAACTTCAAGGTACTTAAGTATGCTTTGATTCTGTTATGGATTAAATTTTGGGTCATTTTATTAGTTAGTTTCTTGGCAAACGTATTTACTGTAAATTATGGCTGGATGACCAACAATAGTTATTCAAGTTTACTTCACTACCTCCTAAATCTCCATTCCTGTACTTGCTCAATTCTAGTCCTATTCCTCATTCCCTAACCAGAGTCATCCATCACCTTGCTTTTCTAGTCAATATCTAGGAGCTTGCATTGTTCTGTCAATATTCTCTCTAATGTCTTTAAACTTTCCAACAACCCTCTTTTATATCCCTATCTTAAGAACCTGGATTATCCCTTGATACATTTCCTACTCTTATCAGACCTTTTCTCCTTGCCCCTTAACCAAGAAGCTGGGCAAGGAGAGCTAAAACTCCAGTTGACTACTTCCACTTCTAATTTATTCTTTCAACACAGTTTCCTCAATGACCTTTCCTAATCCATAGTGTACTTTGTGGTAATGAACTTTGGTGGTAAAATGTTTGAATCATATATCTCATAGGGTTCTCATGGAAAAATTACTTGTTAAATGATTAAATTTGACATAAATATATTATTACAAATTCAGCAGCAGCAGCAGCTGATGCTACTATTACTACTACTACTACTACCACCACTATTCCTACCATTATACCTACCAATCTTACTAAATTTCTAGTTTCAACAAACTTTAGAACTTTGATCAGGAGCAGCTGATTAGCTCAGTGGACTGAGATCCAGGCCCAGGGTTGGGAGGACCTGGGTTCAAATCTGGCATCAGACTCATCCAAGCTGTGTGACCCTGCGGTCTCTTAACTCCCATTGCCTACACCTTACCATGTTGATTCTAAGGCAGAAGGTAAGGATTGGAAAGAAAAAAAAAACAACTTTGTTCCAGAATGTTTATTACAATAGATAAGATGAAGTCCATGTTTTATCTAAGTAGGAACACAAGGATATATAATGAAAATTATTCTCCTGTCATCCATAGTCTCAGTAATCCCTGGGAGAAGTAATTATAGTTTATTGGAAGCTAATTCTATCAGATCTGAGGAGGTCCCTGGAACTAATCAATCCTTCTATACTTCTTGAAGAATTCCCTACTTTCTAGATTACTATCTGCTGGAGCACCAAACCTATATCCAATATCATTCCCTTGGGGCAAGGCAAAATTGAAGGGATTGGGGATGAGAGAAATGTGAGATATTCCTTATTAGTCTTTTTCTCAGCTGCAATTTTTAACATTATATGTCAATATAATTTTAATATTCATTTTCTAACATTTTATAATCCGTGTTCTCTCATTCCTTTTCCTCTCCTCCTTCCCCTCCCATGGAAACAGGTAATATAGTATAGATTATACATATATTATCACATACATATTTCCATGTTTATCATGTTATGAAATAAGACACATATTGCTTATAGAAGAGGAAAATTCAGGGACATAAATCAACAGTATTTCTCTATTCTACCAACAAATCCTGACAGGAAGAGATAGAAAGAGAAATTCCATTTAAAAATACTGTAGATAATATAAAATACCTGGGAGTCTACCTACCATGACAAACCCAGGAACTATATGACCACAGCTACAAAATACTTTTCACACAAATAAACTCATAATTAAACAATTAGAAAACCATGAAATCCTCATGGGAGGACAAATTAATGTAATAAAAATGTCATTTTTCCAAAATTGGTTTACTTATTCAGTGCCACAGGAATCAAATTACCAAAAATTATTTCAAAGAAATAGAAACAATAGTATTTAAATTAATTTGGAAATACACAACACCTAGATTATCAAGAGAACTAATGAAAAAATATATAAAGGAAAGTGAATCAGTTGTACTGGATTTTACACTACATTTTCAAGTACCAAAACAATCTAGTACTGGCCAAGAAATATAGAAGATGATCAATGGAATAGAATAGGCATTTAATATGCATAGAAACTTAGTGTTTTAAAACCCCTAGGGGCAGCTGGGTAGCTAAGTGGATTGAGAGTCAGGCCTAGAGATGGGAAGTCCTAGGTTCAAATCCGGCCTCAGACAATTACCAGTTGTGTGACCCTGGACAAGTCACTTGACCCCATTGCCCACTCTTACCACTCTTCCACCTATGAGCCAATACACAGAAGTTAAGGGTTTAAAAACAAAAAAAAAATTTAAACCCCTAAAATTTAAGTTTTTGGAAGAAAAACTATTTGGGAAAAAAAAACTTTGGGGAACAAAGGAAAAAAAATATGCCAATTATTGGGCATGGACCAAAATCTCATACCACATACCAAAACAATGTTTTTCCAATCATTTTGATCTAACTCGGTGTGAAAAGTGTTTTGTAGTTGTAAGCCATATTAGTCTCCACAGGTAGATTTCCAGGCACTTTACACTGTCTAGAGTTATTTTAAATGAGATTTCTCTTTCCATCATTTGCTATGGAACTTTATTGATTATATACAGAAATGCTGATGATTTTTGTGAATTTATTTTATAGTACAATTTTGCTTGAATTGTTCATTGTTTCAAATTATTCGTTAAAATAGTATTTAATGGATTCTCTAAATTTTTCCGGGTATAATATCATAACACCTACAAAGTTATAGCTGTATTTATTCATTAAATATTCTAATTCCTTCAATTTCTTCTTCTCTTATTTTACAGCTAGCATTTCTAATATAATATTGAATAGCAGTGGGGATAATGTCAAAATGTGAAGTCAAAATTGATATATACTTTAGCAATAAAGGGTGATACAATAAACAAATTAGGGGAACACAAAATCATTTACCTGTAAGATCTATGTTAATTTATATGCAAAGGAGACATAAAAACATTATGAGATATAAAAGATAACTTTGATTACACTATCTGCACAAATACGATAAATGCAACCAAGAATAAAAACAAAAAAACAACAACCAAATGGTAAAAAAAAAATCTTTATAGAAAATCTCTCTGACAAAGACCTTACTTCTCAATATATAGAGAGCTAAGTCAAATTTATAAGAATGTAAAACATTCCCCAATTGCCAAATGGTCAGTGAGTATGAATAGGGAATTCTCAGATGAAGAAACTAAACTATCATCTGTCATATAAAAAATGCTCCACTTTTAATTAGAGCTGTGCCATCTTTAAGTCAATTTCAATCTCCTAAGTGGGGAAGAAATGAAAAGCAGAAGGAAAAATATAATATTCGACTGGAAGAAGGTATGATCAATTGTCCTTTATACACAAAAATAAAAACAAAAAATTTTAAGCTGAAATCATCCAAAATTAAGGTATTTTCACTTGGATTTGTCAGTACTTTCCATTGTATATTCAAAGCATCATGATTGTTCCTCTGTTTTCCTGAACCTTTCTAGTTTCCATCTCTGTATTGATACACCATGTAACTTCACATTCTTTTTTTCTTCACATGTTGCTAAAGATGTAAAACACTGTGTGACCACTATGTACCTATGATGTGCAAAACCATGTGCTTGCTGCTGAAAAGACTGGAGCAATGATTTTAGTTGGGTATACTCTCCAATAAGAAATGTTCAGTTAAATTTAGGAAATTTGTTCAGTCAAACTCTCTGGAGAAAGTCAAGAAGTTGCTGGAATTAATGAAAAAACTACGTGGAATCATATTTCTATTATGAATAGACATCTTTTTTGCCTATTAAATCTCAGCAAATGCTAAATAATACTCAATTTTAAAATGGCACACTAAGATTAATATTTAGAAAACCACATTCACATTTCTATATTTGAAATGTTTCTTCTGAAGACTAATAGTAGGTGAAAGGATAAAAAATTTAGAGGTAGTAAAGATGTTAACATTCATTGATAATAATTCCTACATTTTTAGAAAAGAAAACTGAAGCTAAATGAAGTTAAATAACTTGCACAGGGCAAAACAATTAGTTACTCTGAGGTGGATACAAACTGAGAACTTTCTTGCTCCAAACATAGCACTTGATCTTGGACATATTTTTTTTTACTTTTAAATTTTTATTTTTTAGAAAGTTTTCCCATTGTTACATGATTCATTTTCTTTCCCTCCCCTTCTCCCACACCCTCTCCACAGCTGACACACAATTCCACTGGGTTTTACATGTATCATTGATGAAGACCCATTTACATATTATTGATAGTTGCACTGGGGTGGTCATTAAGTATCTACATCCCAAATCACATACAAATCAGACCATGTGTTCAAACAGTTGTTTTTCTTCTGTGTTTCTACTCCCATAGTTCCACCTCTGATTGTGAATAGCTTTCTTTCTCATAAGTCCCTCAGAATTGTCCCATATCATTGCACTGCTGCTAGTAGAGAAGTCCATTACATTTGATTTTACCACAGTGTAACATTCTGTGTACAATGTTCTTCTGGTTTTGCTCCTTTCACTCTGCATCAATTTCTGGAGGTCATTGCAGTACACACGGAATTCCTCAATTTCATTATTCCTTTGAGCAGAATAGCATTCTATCACCATTAGATATCACAATTTGTTCAGCCATTCCCCAATTGAAGGGCTCCCCTTCTAATTTTGGTTGCATTGGTTTGGTTTGTGCAAAAACTTTTTTCATTTAATGTAATCAAAATTGTTTATTTTACATTTTGTAATTTTTTCTTACTCTTACTTGGTTTTAAAATCTTTCCTTTCCCAGAGATCATACAAGTATACTATTCTGTGTTCGCCTAATTTACTTGTTGTTTCCTTCTTTATATTCAAGTCATTCACCCATTCTGAATTTATCTTGATGTAGGGTGTGAGATGTTGATCTAGACACAATCTCTCCCATATTATTTTCTAATTTACCCAGCAGTTTTTGTCAAATAATGGGTTTTTGTCCCCAAAGCTGGGCTCTTTGTGTTTATCATACACTGTCTTGCTTAGATCATTTATCCCAAGTCTATTCCACTGATCCTCCCTTCTGTCTCTTAGTCAATGCCATATTGTTTTGATGACCACTGCTTAATAGTACATTTTAAGACCTGATACTGCTAGGCCACCTTCCTTCACATTTTTTTCCCTTATTTCCCTTGATATTTTTGATCTTTTGTTCTTCCAAATGAACTTTGTTATGGCTTTTTCTAATTCAGTTAAAAAACATTCTGGTAGTTTGATAGGTATGGCACTAAATAAGTAAAATAATTTGGGTAGGATGGTCATTTTTATTATGTTAACTCATCCTACCCATGAGTAATCAATGTTTTCTCAATTGTTTAGATCTAGTTTTAATTATTTGGAAAGTGTTTTGTATTTGTGTTCATATAATTCCCATGTTTCTTTTTGTAGATAGATTCCTAAGTATCACTATGCTCTCACTTCCAGATGTAGTGATAAGGGAATTGTTTAAGGTAGTGATGGGCAAATAAAGGACTGTATCTGGTCCATGGGGAATAGTTTGCCCATCACTGGTCTATGGTGTTTATAAATGGAATTTCTCTTTCTAACTCTTGCTACTGAGATGTGTTAGTATGTAGAAATATTGATGATTAATGTGCATTTATTTTGTATCCTGCAACTTTACTAAATTTGTTGATTATTTCCACTAGAAAACTAAATTAGAGAGCATAAAAATTAAAGGATAAATTAATAAAATCTAAAGTAAAAGAACTATTGAATTAATAAAAAAAAGATCAGAAGCTTGTACTTTGAAAAAACAAATAAAAATGACAAAGTACTGGTCAATCTAATAAAAAACGGAAAGAAGAAATTCAAATTCACAGTATCAGAGATGAAAAGGGAGACCTCATCTCTAATGAAGAGTAAATTAAGACAATCATTAAAATTTTGCCTAATTATATGGCAATAAATATAGCAATATATGTGATATGGATGAATATTTACAGAAATATAAATTGCCTAGATTAAAAGTAGAAGAAATAGAATACTTAAATAACCCCATATCTGAAAAAGAAATTGAGCAAACCATCAAAGATCTCCCTAAGAAAAAATCCCCAGGACCAGATGGATTCACAAGTGAATTCTATCAAACATTCAAAGAACAACTAATCCCAATACTATACAAATTATTTGACATAATAAGCAAAGAGGCAGTTCTAACAATTCCTTTTATAACACAAATATGATACTAATCCCAAAGCTAGGTAGACCGAAAACAGAGAAAGAAAACTATAGACCAATCTCCTTAATGAACATAGATGCAAAAATCTTAAATAGAATACTAGCAAAAAGAATCCAGCAAGTGATCACGAGAGTTATTCATTATGGTCAGGTGGGATATATACCGGGAAAGCAAGGATGGTTCAATATGATGAAAACTTGCCACATAATTGACCATATCAAAAAGCAAACCAACAAAAATCACATAATTATCTCAATAGATGCCAAATATGCCTTTGACAAAATGCAATACCCATTCCTATTGAAAATACTAAAAATTACAGGAAAGAAAGGCCTTTCCTAAAAATAATAAACAGTATATATTTAAACCATCAACAAACATCATCTGCAATGGGGATAAATTAGAAGCATTCCCAATAAGATCAGGAGTGAAACAAGGATGCCCATTATCACCTTTATTATTTAAGATTGTACTAGAAACACTAGCAATAGCAATTAGAGAAGAAAAATAAATTGAAGGCATTAAAATAGGCAACGAGGAGACCAAGCTATCACTCTTTGCAGATGATATGATGTTCTACTTATAAAATCCTAAAGAATCACCTGGACATAATTTAATGTATAGATTTTTTAAAAAATGAAAAGAAAAAGAAAGTGAAAATACATAGGATTTAGTGTAGCTTTTAGAGATTATTACAAGGTTAAAAATCATCCAGTATAACAATGTATTTTACTGCATAGAAACAGCTTTTTTGAGATTAAAAAAGACTTGAAGAAGAAAGTAAATAAAAGAACCAGGGTTTGAACCTCCATTTTTTATCTCTTCAATCCAGTAACTTTGCCACATTTGTAACAAGGCATTAAAAAGTCCCCGGTTTGAAATTTTCACTTACTCATTGCTTCTGAGTGAATATTCATGCCCAGCACAGTGTGAAGCCCTTACTATTAAATTAAATTAAATTAAACAATTTAAATTAATATAATTTACATTTGTAACTTAATTTATAGTTACATAGCTGTCTTATTCTGACTGTTTTAGAATTTCAATGTCATGGTCTCATTTATCCTCAAAATATTTTCCAAGACATAGGATAATTCGAGAATAATATTTTTAAGGATGGATTGACTCAAAATCTTCCTGAACAAAATTACTAGAAAAGAAGATAAGGGAAACTAAGTAATTGAAGAAAAATCATCCTTTTTAAAACACAATTTTATTTAGTTGTTCTTATCAACTTTCCTCTTCTTCAATATTGTCTGATTAATCTAAGGACGACAGTAATTCATTTGTTCTTGTGCATTATATTATTCTTTTTTTGAAAAAAAATTATTAATTAAGTAAATGTTTATATGTTTACATGATTCATGTTCTTTCCCTCCCCTTTTCTCCCCCAAACACCCCTTAGTCAATAAACAATTCCCCTGGGTTTTACATACTTCATTGACCAAGACCTCTTTCCATATTATTAATGTTTGCATTAGGGTGATTACTTAGAGTCTACATTCCCAATCATGTCCCCATCGACCCATATGATCAAGAAGTTGTTTTTCTTCTGTGTTTCTATTTACACAGTTCTTTCTCTGGATGTGGATAGTGTTCTTTCTCATAAGTCCCTCAGAATTGTCCTGGATTATTGCATTGCTGCTAGTAGAGAAGTTCATTACATTCAATTGTGCCACAGTGCATCCTTCTCTGTGTAAATGATTCCCCTGATTCCACTCTTTTCACTCTGCATCAGCTCCTGGAGATCATTCCAGTTCACATGTAATTCCTCCAGTTCATTATTCCTTATAGCACAATAGTATTCCATCACCAATAGATACCACAATTTGTTCAGCCATTTCCAAATTAAAGGGCATCCCTTCATTTTCCAATTTTTTGCCACTACAAAGAGCACAGCTATCATCATATTACTTTTATTAATAGTTCCATTCTTATTCTTCCCCTATTCTCTCTCTAAATCATTCTTCCAAAACCAAACTCAGAACTTTCCTGTTCCACTAAAGCTACTTGAATGCTTCTATATAGTTTCTAACACTTTTCTTGTTCTGCATCTACTTCTCCTTTACACCATACATATTATCTTTTTAAATCATGCTATGTATTTTTATGACTCTTTTATCTTTACTATGTGCATATTTATGGAATTCCCAAGGAAACTTCAAATTCCCTAAGGGAAAGAACCATATATTTTATAGCCTCTTCTCCCTCATAAAGATATAGATATTTTGGGGCAGTATTTTTTTGAGAAAACCATAAATAAACATTATTTATATTTTATGTTATTTTTATTTATTTTGTTAAACTTTTCTCAATATATTTTATTCTGATTCCATTGACTCAGGAGTTTTGAGGATGACTTGTCTTCCTGTTGGCTAAGACTGTGCCACCTTTTAGTGAAATTGAGACTCAAGAGTTTGTGAGTCATAGAGGTACTAAGTGACAAACTCGGGATTTGAATCTATACTCTTCTGATTACAAATTCCTCACATCCACTTACCCCCATTACAACACATACCCACAAAAACACTGATTCGCACACTCATTTGCATGCTTTAGGATCATAAGATTTTAAGGAGGAGGGGAAATTAGAGATTATGTTTCTGAGTTCACAATTTTCAAATGAAGGAAGTTTCTTAGAAGACAATTCACTTTCCTGAAGTGACAGAAGTAGTGAATATTAAAATTGAGATTTTAAATTAATTCTTCTGATTCTGAGCCCTTTTCCATCATATCACATTACAACAAATATTTTTTGGAAAGATATTTGAATGAAAGAATAGGCTATAAGCAAAAACGATTTTTTCTGTTATTGGTCAAATCTTTTAATACAGTTTCACACTTTGCCTATATCTTGTGTATTTCTGAGTATCAGACAGAATAACTGAGAGGTCTACCATGTAGTCAAGTAAATTCAAAAGCATCTAGTTCAGGTCAATTCACACTTAACCCACCTCCATACTTGGAGCAAAATCTCCCTTTGTCCCTTATCCCCTTTTTGGAGAACTTTGTTAGTGGAATAAGCCTTCTAGACAATAGTAAATTCTATTCTGAATTTTTTTTTTGAATTATAGAATTGAAATTATGATAGTAGATATAAGGTAGGGTATTTATAAAATAATTTATTTTCTCTTCTCAAGTACGAACACTACTGACACATCAGAAAACAAAAGAAAACAGAATAAAAATATACAAATAAGAACTGGGAAGATTTTTGCCAGCTCAAAAAACCTGCAGATGCTCACTAACTAGCATTATTGTTTCTTCTAGATGAATTCACTTTATATTTCCCTTATGAACTTGGGAACATTACCAAACCAAAAAGGAGCATGGGTGGAAGGATCATTCCTGAGAGCTTTCACCTATTTCCTGTTGCTAAGGAAACCATTTCCTTTGTACATGTTCAGAATAGTAGGCTCCTTTGAATCCTGCCTTTCAAGCTCATTTCCCCCTGTAAAGCAAACATATAGATATGTATTCCTTATGCTGGTGCACTTTATTATATTGCTACGTTCTAGTTTTTATGTAAACTCATTTCAACTAATTAAAGATATTACAGACTTGCTGAAACACCAGAAATACAGAACTATTTTTGTATTTGATTTCTATGAAATAAGTTGCTTCATTCTAGTTTCCTCATTTTGTCAGAAATTCTAAGCTTATATCTGTGTATTAATATAATGATAGTGACTTAAAAGAATAAAATGATATGACTGATATTCCCTTTTTTCTACTAAAAATTTAGTTCTGATCCTTTTTTAAAAATATAATTTGCCTCATTCATAGTATGTTCAAGTCTATGGATCCTTTTGCAGAATATTTCAATACATGCAATAAACTATTGGTTGTTACAAAGGAAATATAATCATTTGAAAAAAAATTAAATAAGATCATGTACATTTAATATCATTTGGCCTACAAAAAAAGGAACAAATTCCCAAAGCCCACTATGTTTAACTGGTCCTAGGTCAGAGTAGACCACTTGTCACATCCTAAGCCATTTTTAAAAATAATAACCTTACTACTCCCTTTTCCCATCATTGTCTAGGAAGAGTAATCAAATTAGTATTACCGCAAAATCTTGAAAAAGACATATCAACTCTCTCCCCTTTGGCTCCAAGCACCATAAGTATTACTTCCTCACCAAAACTCCATACTCTGGCCACTACTCTTTTGTGTTTGTTTTCTGCCCCTATTAGAATATGAACTATTTGAAGGCAGTAGCTAAATTCACTTTTTATTTGTATCTACAATGCTTATCACAGAACTTGGGATGTAGTAAGTGCTTAATAATTACTTTTATTCATTCATCTTTTCTCTAGGTCCAAAGCCAGTTATTAAAAATAATCAGAGAATGGATGCCCTTTAACTGGGGGATGGAAAAATAAGTCTTGATATCTGTTTGAAATTAATTAATATTGTGCTATAAAAATAGCAAATAAGAATATCACACGCAAAAAAAAAAAACTGGGGAAATTTATATGAAGTGATACAAAAGTGAAGTGAGCAGAACAGAAGAATGTTTTACACATTAACAGCAATAATATTTGATGATCAACTGTGAATGACTTAATTATCAACCAGGTAAGGATCCAAGACAAGTTCAAAGTATTTCTAAAAATAACAACAACAACAAAAGGACATCCACTGAACGAAGAGAGAAAGAGAACGTGAATCACAAAATGTCAGAAAATGAATATTAAAAATTTTATTGACATATAACATAGAAAAAATTGACAGGATTTTTTCCTTGATAATGTATTGAAAGGTAATATTCTAGCTCTTTTTAGTTTAATTGTGGATTTCAAGTAGTCCACTAATTCTTAGACTATCTCTCCTGGATATATTTATTTTCCAGGTTAGTTGTTTTTTCCCATCAGATATTTCCAATTTTCTTCTATTTTTTTTCATTCTTTTGACTTTCCATGATGATTTCATGATGTCTTGTGGAATTATAAGTTTCCACTTGCCTAATTCTAATTTCTAAGCTATGATTATTTTGAATGAGTTTTTGTACTGACTTTGCCATTTGCTACTTCTACTTTGTGAAGAGTACTTTTCCTCAGTGAATATTTGTACCTCTTTTTTTTCCAAAAGACCAATTCTGTCTTTATAGAAGATTTTCTCTTCAGGGCATTTTTTTTCCTTTTCCATTTCACCAATCCAGCCTTTTTATATTCTCTTCTCTACTTTGGATTTTTTCACCTCTTTTACCAATTGATCTATTTTTTTTTAAAATAAGTTTTTATTTTAAGAAAAAATTTCCCTGATTACGTAAGCCATGTTTTTACTTTACCCTTCACCCCCCACACCCCAACCCCATTTCCCCACTCACTCCCTCCCCCCACCATAGCTAATTTGCATTTCCACTGGTGTGGTCAGTCAAGACTTATTTACACATTATTGTTAGTTACATGGGTGTGGTCTTTTCAGGTCTACATCCCCAATCATTTTCTCATCAACCCAAGAGTCCACTCAGTTGTTTTTCTTCTGTGTTTCTACTCCTGCATTTCTTCCTCTGAATGTGGATAGTGTTCCTTTCCAAAAATCCTTCCAAATTGTCTTGGGTCATTGCATTGCTGCTAATATAGATGTCCATTACATTCGATTTTACCATAATATATCAGTCTCTGTGTACAATGTTCTTCTGGCTCTGCTCCTTTCACTCTGCATCAATTCCTGGAGGTCTTTCCAGTTCACATGGAATTCCTCCAGTTTATTATTCCTTTTAGCACAATAGTATTCCATCACCAACATACCACAATTTGTTCAGCCATTCCCCAATTGAAGGGCATACCCTTGCTTTCCAGTTCTTTGCCATCACAAAGAGTGCTGCTATAAATATTTTTGTGCAAGTCTTTTTATCTATGATCTCTTTGGGGTACAAACCCAACAGTGCTATGGCTGGATCAAAGGGCAGGAATTCTTTTATCACTCTTTGGGCATAGTTTCAAATTGACATCCAGAATGGTTGGATCAGTTCACAATTCCACCAGCAATGCATTAATGTCCCAATTTTGCCACATACCTTCCAACATTCATTACTTTCCCCTGCTATCATTTTAGCCAATCTACTAGGTGTGAGGTGGTACCTCAGAGTTGTTTTGATTTGCATTTCTCTAATTATTAGAGATTTAAAACACTTTCTCCTGTGATTATTCATACTTTTGATTTCTTTATCTGAAAATTGCCTATTCATGTCCCTTGCCCATTTATTAATTGGGAATGGCTTGATTTTTTATACAATTGATTTAGCTCCTTGTATATTTGAGTAATTAGACCTCTGTCAGAATTTTTTGTTATAAAGATTTTTTCCCAGTTTGTTGTTTCCCTTCTGATTTTGGTTGCATTAATTTCCCTTGTACAAAAACTTTTTAATTTAATATAATCAAACTTATTTATTTTACATTTTGTAATTTTCTCTAACTCTTGTTTGGTTTTAAAATCTTTCCTTTCCAAGAGATCTGATGAGTATACTATTCTGTGTTCACCTAATTTACTTATAGTTTCCTTCTTTATATTCAAGTCGTTCACCCATTCTGAATTTATCTTGGTGTATGGTGTGAGATGTTGATCTAAAGCTAATCTCTCCCATATTGTTTTCCAATTTTCCCAGCAGTTTTTGTCAAATAGTGGATTTTTGTTCCAAAAGTTGGACACTGTGTTTATCATACACTGTCTTGCTAACATCACTTACCCCAAGTCTATTTCACTGATCCTCCCTTTATCTCATAGCCAGTACCATATTGCTGCTTTATAGTATAGCTTAATATCTGGTACTGCTAAGCCACCTTCCTTCACATTTTTTTTTCATTATTTCCCTTGATATTCTTGATCTTTTGTTATTCCAAATGAACTTGGTTATAGTTTTTCCTAATTAAGTAAAGAAGTTTTTTGGTAATTTGATAGGTATGGCACTAAATAGGTAAATTAATTTGGGTAGAATGGTCATTTTTATTATGTTAGCTGGTCCTACCCATGAACAATTAATGGCTTTCCAATTGTTGAGATCTAGTTTTATTTGTTTGGAAAGTGTTTTGTAGTTGTTTTCATATAATTGCTATGTTTGTTTTGGTAGATAGATTCCCAAGTATTTTATATTGTTTAGGCTGATTTTAAATGGTGTTTCTCTTTCTACCTCTTGCTGCTCTAATGTGTTGGAAATATATAGAAATGCTGATGATTTGTGTGCATTTATTTTGTATCCTGCAACTTTGCTAAAGTTGTTGATTATTTCTACTAGTTTTTAGTTGATTTTCTAGGATTTTTTAAGTAGACCATCATATCGTCTGCAAAGAGTGATAGCTTACGGGGGCAGCTGGGTTGCTCAGTGGAGTGAGAGTCAGGCCTAGAGACAGGAGGTCCTGGGTTCAAACCCGGCCTCAGACACTTCCCAGCTGTGTGACCCTGGGCAAGTCACTTGACCCCCATTGCCCACCCTTGCCACTCTTCCACCTATGAGACAATACACTGAAATACAAGGGTTTAAAAAAAAGAGTGATAGCTTAGTCTCCTCCTTGCCTATTTTAATACCTTCAATTTCTTTTTCTTCCCTAATTGCTACTGCTAGTGTCTCTAGTACAATGTTAAATAAAAGAGGTGATAATGGGCATCCTTGTTTCACACCTGATCTTACTGGAAAGGCTTCTAATTTATCCCCATTGCATATGATGCTTGTTGATGGTTTAAGATATGTACTGTTTATTATTTTTAGGAAAGAACCTTCTATTCCTATACTTTCTAGTGTTTTCAGTAGGAATGGGTGTTGTATTTTGTCAAAGGCTTTTTCTGCATCTATTGAGATTATCATGTGGTTTTTGTTGGTTTGCTTGTTGATATGGTCAATTATGTGGATGGTTTTCCTAATATTGAACCATCCTTGCATTCCTGGTATAAATCCCACCTGGTCATGATGAATAACCCTCTTTATCACTCGCTGGAGTCTTTTTGCTAGTATTCTATTTAAGATTTTTGTATCTATGTCCATTAGGGAGATTGGTCTATAGTTTTCTTTCTCTGTTTTTAATATACGTGGCTTTGGAATCAGTACCATATTTGTGTTATAAAAGGAGTTTGGTAAGATTCCTTCTTTGCTTATTATATCAAATAATTTGTATAGTATTGGGATTAATTGTTCTTTGAATGTTTGATAGAATTCACTTGTGAATCCATCAGGCCCTAATGTTTTTTTCTTAGGGAGTTCTTTAATGGCCTGTTCAATTTCTTTTTCTGATATTGGATTATTTAAGTATTCTATTTCTTCTGCTGTTAATCTAGGCAATTTATATTTTTGCAAATATTCATCCATATCACCTAGATTGTTAAATTTATTGCTATATAATTGGGCAAAATCGTTTTTAATGATTGCCTTAACTTTCTCTTCATTAGAGGTGAGGTCTCCTTTTTCATCTTTGATACTATTAATTTGATTTTCTTCTTTCCTTTTTTTAATTAGATTAACCAATACTTTGTCTATTTTATCTTTTTTTTTTCAAAATACCAGCTTCCGGTCTTATTTATTAATTCAGTAGTTCTTTTACTTTCAGTTTTATTAATTTCTCCTTTGATTTTTAGTATTTCTAATTTAGTTTTCATCTGAAGATTTTTAATTTTTTAATTTATAGTTTTTTAAGTTGCATGCCCAATTCATTAACCTCTGCCCTCCCTAATTTGTTAATATATGCACTCAGTGATATAAATTTTCCTCTTAGAACTGCTTTGGCTGCATCCCATAAGTTTGGGTAAGATGTCTCATCATTGTCATTGTCTTCAATGAAATTATTAATTGTTTCTGTGATTTGTTCTTTCACTAAATTATTTTGGAGAATCATATTATTTAATTTCCAATTAGTTTTTGGTTTGCCTCTCCACGTGTTCTTACTAATAACTATTTTTATTGCATTATGATCTGAGAAGATTACATTTATTATTTCTGCTTTTTTGCATTTGTTTGCCATGTTTCTGTGCCCTATTACATGGTCTATCTTTGTGAATGTTCCATGTGCTGCTGAAAAGAAGGTGTATTCCTTTTTGTCTCTATTTATATTTCTCTAGATATCTATTAACTCAATTTTTTCCTAGGGTTTCATTCACCTCTCTTATCTCTTTCTTATTTATTTCTTGGTTTGATTTATCTAGATCTGATAGGGGAAGGTTCAGGTCCCCCACTAGTATGGTTTTGCTTTCTATTTCATCCTTGAGCTCCACTAGTTTCTCCTTTAGAAATCTGGAAGGTATTCCGTTTGGTGCATACATATTTAGTACTGATATTTCTTCATTGTTTATACTGCCTTTTATTAGGATGTAGTAATGTTCCCTATCTCTTTTAACCTTATCTTTTTTTTTTGTCTCTGTCAGAGATCATGATAGCCACCCCTCCCTTCTTTTTCTCATTCGAAGCCCAAAAGATTTTGCTCCATCCTCTCATTTTCATTCTATGCCTGTCTGTCTAATATGTGTTTCTTATAAAAAACATATGGTTGGGTTTTCGTTTCTAATCCACTCTGCTATTTGCTTCTGTTTTATGGGTGAGTTCATCCCATTGACATTCAGAGTTATAATTATCAACTCTACATTCCCAGAAATTTTGATTCTCCTAGTCCTGTTCTTTCTTCTTTCACTGTTTCCTTCTATACCAGTGTTTTGTTTTAATCAGTTCCTATGATCCCCTCCCTTGTTGTACTTCCCTTTCTCCCCCCTCCCTTCTTGTTCCTCTCTTATTGTTCTTTAAAACCACGTGGTGCTCCCCCCCAAACCCTCTCCTTCCCTGGTATTGCTTCCCTCCCCACCAGTCCCTTTGTTACCCTTCTACTTCTCTATAGGGCTTGAATCAGTTTTCTGCCCTACCTATTTTTTAAGCATTAATTTTTTCAGCATTATTTTTTTTGCTTCTTTTACCAAGCTGTTGACACTTTTCACAATTTTCATATATTACTCTAATTTCTTTTTCTAATTTTTCTTCTACCTCTTTTATTTTAAAAATTCTTTTTGAGCTCTTTCATTGGTTATTTTGGTTGGATTGAGAGCAATTAATATTTTTCTTGGACGTTTTGGATGCAGCAGTATTGATTTTGTTGTCTTCTGATTTTGATTCTATCTTGTACCCAAAATACCTTTCTATGTTGATTTTTTTCTATATTTTACTAATTTTCCTGTGTTTTTCACTTTTAGTTAAAAAAACAAAACTATTGAAGTTGGACTATGAAACTGGTGAAGAGAACACTGTTCTAATCTTCAGGGTTTTTTTTGCACCTTCCTTCAGAGCTAGCATTGGGGATCTATTTAATTTCAGGGCTTCTAAGGTAGTATGATGTAAGAAGAGGTATGTTTAGTATTCTTGCATTCTGTGCTTTGGTCAGTGAATAAACCCAAGAACTCTTTTACCCTTTAAATTTTGACCAGTATCCCCAGTTTTCCTGTGAAAGCATGTTGTGGTATATGCTTGTGCTCCTCCTCACCCTGA
>NC_058130.1:488400970-488410130 GCF_016433145.1 Gracilinanus agilis | reverse complement strand
AAAAAAAATATTACTTAGCGCCCCCTGGATATTATTTTTTTAGAATTTTAATAGCAATTAATAGGAAAGATATATGTATTAATGTTTCTATTTTTTCATAAAATATAGTAAAGAAAGGTGTAAATTAGAAACATTAAACTTTGAAATTATGAAACTATTTATTGAACTCAGAATAGAATGTAATACAAAAAAAGTTAAAACATTCAAAATCATTTTAATGAGAAGGATGAATCTGGTGTGCTGCTACCAATTTAGTAATCCTTGCCTCTATTTTCATCAGCAGTAATCTTAAATCACCACAATTGATTATTTGCAATTGGTTTATTTTTTTTTTGGTAATAAATTGGTTAATGCACTGAATCCACAATCCAATAAATATGATGAAGGAAATGCAACTAAGAACTTTTGAATTACAGCCCATATTTCAGGATAAGCCATAGGGATCTCCTTTTGCAGCCAGAGTTGTTGGTAGCCGCTTTTGAATTTAAATTTCAATTCATCCTTTGTAGTTACTTCCATCAGTTCTTCTTGTAACTGTGTAGATTCTTTGGTGTTTGCACTTGAAAAAGGATCCAAAATCCAATCAAGTATGTTCATTTTCAAAATATCATCAAATCATTGATTAAAATCTGAATGTAGACCATCCAAGTGCTCACCATAGGAAAGTATGTCTTCATCTTTATTTTCTGCTCCTGATAAATTTGGCAACTGGCTGAATTCCCTTCATCCAAAGTTTCATTTGTACAGAAGTTTTGTCACAAATGCAGAAATAACAAGTTTTGTTTTTATTAAATTCACTTCACTTGCGATCTACCAATTGCACAAGTGGCAGTTACCTGCAACAATGCTCGTAGTACTCACATGTTTTGGAATGGCAATTCAATGGCACCACATGAACAGTAGCAGTGCATGACTGCACATACCTCAATGCAAGTGAGGGAGTATGTGGAACCGAGCCAACATCCAGTACGTTGTTCAAAGAAAAATTAAGCATTATGAGAGGAATACATAAATCACTTTTTCTAAATCTTCTTTCTTTTATAATATCACCACCCCCTTACAGTTATTCACCACCTCCAAATGCTCCTGTGGCTATTACCGCCTCTCTTGATCACTGCAGTACCCACCAGGGGGTGGTGGCGCCCACTTTGGGAATCACTGCTTTATAATTTTACTTGGTGATCTCATTAACTCCAGTGGTTTCCATCATTAATTCTGTGCTGAAGACTGCTAGATCTAGTTTCTTATCACCAAATACTTGTGGGCATGTTGGAATTGGCTATTCTACTGGAATCTTAAACTCTATTTTTCCAAAATTTTACTCATCTTTTCCCACCCTACCCCTCTTAACAACTTCTCAACTTCTCTTTTAATCTTCTATCTTCCATTGAGTTTATGACAATATTTATTTTCATGCAAATCTATAATCATCTTTTCTTAACTCATATGCAGTCAGTTGCCCCTTCTTGTGTATTTTACCTTTATTACATTTCATACATCAGTTCCATTAAATGAATTTACAAAGCTGGCATCCTGGCATTGGTTCTCATTACCTTTCACCTGGACTATGAAAACATCTTTCATCTTGGATTTCCAGCCTCATGTCTCTCCCTTACCTAATTCATTGTCCATTTATCTTCTCAGGTGACATCCCCAAAGCAACCCCAAGCACTTTTATACTCAGTAATCAATCAGTAAGAATTTATTTATTTATTATTACATGACAGTCATTGTGCTAGATTCCAGGGATAAAAAGAAAATTAGAAAAAAAAACCTAAAAGTCCATTAATTAGCTTAGATTCTAATAGGGTAGACAAATAATTATAAATATAAAAGTAACATACCAAGAGAGAGAGGTAGGTAATATTAGAAAAGGCCTATCTAAACTGTTTTTAAAATTAAATACTAATTTATTCTCTCTCTCTCTCTCTCTCTCTCTCTCTCTCTCTCTCTCTCTCTCTCTCTCTCTCTCTCTCTCTCCGCCTTCCTAACCAGGCTAATTTACTTATACATTAATATATTGTTCACTTTCACACACCGTATAGTTATACTAAGTTGACATTCTTGTTCCTCATAGTCAGCATTCCATCTCTTATCTTTGCAAAACCTTGTCCTTAAATAGCTTGTTCTTAGAATCCTTACCTTCTTTTAAAGCTCAGCTCAAATATCTACTCCTATAGGAAGTCTTTCATTATTCTCTGTTTCTAGCTACCATTGACATCCCACAAATAATAGGTACAATTCATATTGAATTTTGGTATGTATTTTAGTAATAATCATAATAAATCCACAGGTCAAATTCCTGACAAAAAGCATGCAGACTATAAAACTACCTGATCTGGCATAAACGAGATTAAAATGTATTATATAAATGTTTAAGAAAATTAATAAAGTACAACATAGATAGTGTTATTTTTTCTTTCTTAGTTTATACGCTTCCCAAATGTTTTCTGTTTGAGTTTGACACTGCTTTTAAGATAATAGACATTTTAATTCATTATATTCTTTTCCCCTTTAGGCAACTATAATTTCCCCCCTCTCTTCATATTTTCTGGAAATGAGACATTCACTTCTATATTTTCTTTTCTAGTGTTTACAGGAAAACAATTTCAAAATTTGGGTTATTGAAAGGAAAATCAAGAAATATATTTTAACAATAATTATCTTTACAAAACTTACCCTAAAATTTAATATATTTTCATATACAAAAACTCTTCAATTCAATTCTGACTAAACTATTCCAAATTTTTTTGGAATATTAGTCCTCATTTTTACTTTGGAAATTTTATTACAGCATTTGTCAAAAAGCAACAAATTTTTAATGTTATGTCTTCTTGACAAGTTCTTTGAAAGTTAATTCATGAAAAATGAATCACATTTTGTAGTTTGCACATAATACTTTTCAAGATTCTCTATCTGACTTTCTTTCAAGTAGTTAATATGCTTTAAGTGAACATTGAAATAATATAAAGATATTTTGTATTTAAAAGATTATTGCCTTGAATCTTTTCTAGAGTTCTTAGTCTCTTCTGTGTCATGAAACCCTTTTATACTCTAGTGAAGCCTATGGACCCCTTCTCACAACACTTTTGGAAAAAAAAATCAAAATAAGTCCAACAACAAAAAATGTAAAGTGAAATTCCATTTAAAATAAATGTAGACAATATAAAATACTTACAAGTATCTTTGCTAAGACAAGCCTAGGAGCTTATGAACACAATTATAGAATACTTCTAAAATAAATAAAGTCAAATATAAGTGATTGGAAAAATAAAAACTTTTCATGAGTAGGCTGAGCTGATATAAGAAAAATGACAAATCTACCTAAATAAAACTTTTTGAGAAAGAAAAATAAAGATAATTTATCTTGAAGAACAAAAGGTATAGAATATAAAAAGAATCAATGATTATAATAAGAAGGAAGGTGACTTAGTAGCACCAGATATCAGACTAAATTACAGAATGTTAATCATCAAAATAATCTGCTTAGAAATTGGAGCATTGGATCACTGGAATAGATTAGGTATGCCCTACACAGTAGTAAATGACTATTGTAATCTGATATTTGACAAATCCAAAGATCCAAATGTTTGGTACAAGGACTGATTATTTGACAAAAATTAATCAGAAAAATAGAAAGCAGTTTGGGCAAAAGTATGTATAGACCAACATCTCACACCACATAAAGTAAATATCAAAATGTCTACAAAATTTAGATATAAAGGGGAATATAAGCAAATTAGGGGAGCATGGAATAGTTTACTTGTCAGATATATGAAAAAGGGAAGAATTAATTACCAAAAAAGAGATAGAGACTGTTACAGGGTGTAAAATGAACATTTTTATCACATTAATTTAAAAAATAAATTTGTTTTTTTTTTCCACTAACAAATCCAATACACCACAATTAGAAGGAAATAAGAAAATGGAGAGGATATTTATAGCAACCTTTTCTGCTAAAATCTCATTTCTTAAATAGATAAGAAATTTTACAAGGATGTCATTCTCAATTTATAAATGGTCAAAGGTTATGGATAGATGGGAATCAGATAAAGAAATAAAAGGTATATATAGACATATAAAATGTTCTAAATTACTATTTATCAAAAATACAAATTAAAACAACACTGAGATACCATTCCACACTTATTATATTAGTTAATATGACAGAAAAGGAAAATGTCTGATGCTGAAGGGAATGTGGTAAAATTGTGAAATTAATGCACTGTTGTATGTGTGTGTTTATGTTTGTGTGTATATGGACAAACACAAAAACAAACACACACACTAATATCTCTTTTTATGGTGGTGAAGAATTAGAAATTGAGAGAATGCCCACCAATTATAGAATTATGGATTTAACAAGTTGTGGTATATGATTATGATGGAATAATAACACACAACCAGTAATGTTCTAGGATGATCAACTCTGAATGATTTATCTATTCTTAGCAATAAAATGAGATAAGATAATTCTGAAGGACTGGTAATGACAACACTATCCAGCTGCAGAGAAAGAACTGATGTAGGCTGAATGAAGATTGAAGTATATTTTTTTTACTTTATTTTTAATTTTTGGACTTTTTTATTTCATCTGACTAATATGGAAATATTTTAAATGACTAAACATATATAAACTATATTAAATTGCTTGTTTTTTAGGGGAGGGTGGAGATGGATAAAAAAGAATTTGGAATTCAAAATGTGAAAAAAAGAATGTTAAAATTTTTACATGTATTCAGAAAAAAGTAAAAAGAAAAAAAGAAAAAAATGCCAAATTTCAAAAATTGTTGGAAATTAGTGAAAATAAATGTCATTTCCTAATCCAAATCCATGTACCCCTTAAATCAATAATACAAAAATGCCTAAGAAGCTCTGTTTTAAAGAAAAGTAATGAAAAATTATATTCTGATATAAATATTTTCATGTTTTTGCTTCATAAAAAAGTATTATTGAACCAATATCTTAATTAGGTTTTCATTATTCTAAGAATGGAATTTTAATCAACATGATCATCAGTTGTTCTTTGAATACTAAATAAATATAATTTATCTTTTGTCTTTTTCCAATTTCTTATTCTTTCATCATAGGATCTTTTTGTTTTCCCTTTTGTCTCTCCTCTTTTCTTTTGTCCAATTGTTTCTTTTTCTTTTACTTTCTGATTTTCAGTTTCATATGTGATCTCTCATACACCTTTTGGTTTCTTACCCTGTGACCTCCCAATACAAAATTACTCTTCTTCCCCTCCCAGAAAATCACTTTCTCTTTTCATCTTGTACCTTGGCTATTCATTTCCTGTGAGGTTTCATTGCAAACAGAAGCAGGTGATATTGACTGTTTAAAAGCCATATAAAGGAAAGGGGGGAAGAGTAGATATAATTTAGGCCAGGTGAAACTTTTACACATGTCCCTGTATTCTTAAAGTGTACCAAGTTGTTTTGCATGAATTTCTGCTTGCATGTGTTTTGCTTGAAGAATTCCAGCATTATTTTTAGTCCATACAATAAAAAGAAAGGCAAAATTAGGAATTTCTCCCTACACACACACACACACACACACACACACACACACACACACACACACACACACATCCCATCACCACCACCACCACACTTTGCCTTTACTAAAATTCACAGATATGATGGCAAAAATATGATTAGCCAGGCTGTGATTTTGAGGCATATGCTTTAGTCACCCACATAAAAAAAAAGTACTTAGCACAAACAAAACTTTACATTTTGACATGAGTTCTTACTGAACCTCCACTCACTACTAAGCTTCTGACTGCTGGGAGAGGGACCCTCCCTTCAAGGGCTGGCCCTAACCATGCTGTTTTTAGTTCTTTTTTTAATGGGCCATTAATTTGAGTGCACAAGTCATAAATTATCTATAAAAGCCACACAAAATTATAGCTATCTGTGGTTGCCTGATATGGTCTGAGAATTTTTTTAAAACACAGCCTAGCTCATGGAAAGCAGCCAATCTTGCAGATTGTGCATACTGTGTACCTTAAAAGTTTCAAAAGAAAGACCATGTCATTGTTGTCACCCAGCTCCTCTTCCTGGGCAACCTCTCAGGTGGGGAAAAGGGAGACAGAATTCCTATTATTGATATTTGGTAAGAGCTAATGCTCCAGTCAAGTAAACCTTCCCTTCAAACTCCTCTCCATTTTGCAAGGATCCTCACAGAGAAATTACTACAGAAACTCAATTGTTCTTTTATCTTCCTGAGGTCATAAAACTCTCTGTCTACCTGAGCTAACTTAAGACAGCTGAGACCTGTTAAATCTGTTTACTCAAGGTTTTTCAAACACCAAAGATTCAAACATCTGTATGTTAAATCAATTTTTACTTTATCTGAGAAATAAAATATGTATTTGCATATCATATAATATATATATGTATTTCATTTTTCTATATTACTCTAACAAATGTGGTACTCTGGATTTCCATGAGCTACAACTATGCCTTTGTCATTTTTGCTATCTCACCTGGGCAGTGATCCATGTCTGTACTCTTTCCCTAATTAGAATGAAAAGATCATCAATGTTTTCTTTCTTTTTTCTTTTTTTTAAACCCTTAACTTTTGTGTATTGGATCATAGGTGGAAGAATGGTAAGGGTGGGCAATGGGGGTCAAGTGATTTGCCCAGGGTCACACAGCTGGGAAGTGTCTGAGGCTGGATTTGAACCTAGGACCTCCTGTCTCTAGGCCTGACTCTCAATCCACTGAGCTACCCAGCTGTCCCCTCAATCATCAATGTTTTAAAGTAATATTAGAACTTGAAAGTTGCTTTTAAATGCACATGAAATATATATATATATATATGTATTTATATTTCCTACTTACATATAAAAATGGATACATAGTCATATTGTAATATTTCAGTGAAATTTAATGGTTTGAATCTGAAAAAGCTAGTCAAGTCCAGGTAATACTACCATGTGGACACTGTCAGTGTACTCTATACTTTTTCACCTAATTACAATCCTTTTTCCCCTTGAAGAAGAAAACTGGGTAGGGGTTAAGGACTAAAACTGTATGAAATAGTAAAGAATACAATAATAATTTAACATGATTGAATATGAGCTCCTGTAGGACAGACACTATCCCACATTTGTGAAGCAGCCCTCAGACCTACTGCAGTATTTGAAATATTGTTTATTTGTCTGTTGTTTGCAAAGAGAAATGATATCTTCAGGTGATGCCTTGAATTGAAATGGATTTAAGTAGGGAAGAATTGTGCAAATTTATTGGACTCACTCTCTTTTCCAGAGTAATTAAGGTCCAGTGGCAAGACAAAACTCAGGACAATTGGCAATGGCCAGGAATGATGTAGATGACCTTAGCTCCTTTGATGTTTGACCAAGCTCTAAGAGCCTCACAATGCCTGCTTCCACAACCTTCATAGATGTTGATACAAATTGTTGTAATTTAAACATTCATTTGAAGGAAATGTTCTTATGCTTGAGAAACACTGATGAGTTTGAGGTCTGCTGGTTACCCTACAACTGTAGTTTGTCTACCCAGATGATGAAATTTGGGTGGTAGGAGGACCCAAAGGTGTGTGAGCAGCCTTTGGAAAGGGCTCGGCAAGTCCTCACAGCAGAGGAACTAGTTCTCCTTGAATATCCTATATATTCCCTACTATATTTGACATGTCCTAGGATCCTAATGAATGCTTACTGATTGACTTATTGTTTGTTACACCCTTGACCTGAAATGAGTTAAGGGTGAAGACTCTCCCACGCTAACAAATGGGTAGAAAAGGCCACAACTGATTCTGTAAGGATGATTAGATATAGCTTCTTCCCTTTTACCTTTACTAGAGCTAACTCAATATCATTTTCAATCAGAACCCTATTCTTCTCTAGCATAAAGCAAGACAAGAGGAATATGGTGAACAGTCTTCCGGTCTAAAATAGTTTTTATACAAAATAGATAATACTGGGAATAAATTGAACTACTGAAATATATATACTGACAATAATTAGTAAAAATTTGTTTCAACATCGAACCTCCAACACAAGTTCTTGCTTGACATTAAGTAAAGGATTTTTAAAATCACAGCTTACCTTTCTTGCTCCTTTTAGTTTTAGTAAGGTCATGGATTGGATTATGTCCACACATAAAAGACATGCACCTTGAAATTTTCAAAAAACCCCACAACATTCTCTGATAAATATCTGAGATCCAACATAGTAGGATACTTACATAAGTGTATAATATCAAAAACTAATTCTTGATGAATAAGTGGGCAGCTAGATGTCACATTGGATAGAGTGCTGTGTCTAGAGTCAGGAAGACATATCTTTCTGAATTAAAATCTGGCCTCAGACACTATCTGTGAGGCCCTGGGAAAGTCACTTAACCTCATTTGTTTCAGTTTTCTCACCTATAAAATGACCTGGAGAAGAAAATGGCAAATGACTCTATTATCTCTGCCAAGAAAATTCTAAATAGGACCATGAAGAGTTGAACATGTCTGAAAACAACTGAATAACAACTCATCCATGTGCAACAAAAGATATGAGAAATATTATTAAAATAATTTTAATCATCAACAAATTATGATTGACTTCTATATATCAATAATACAAAGAATATTACAAATTAAAACAAATATGAAGTTTCATTACACATACAACAAATTGGCCAAGATGACAGAAGGCAATACTTAGTGTCATAGAAGTGTAAAAAGTACATTTTAATATCTTGGTAGAATTCTTACTTCGTCCAAATATTTTGGAAATTATTCTGGAACTTTACTAAAAAAATGAGTAAGAATTATAAACAAAGTAGATGCTCATCAATTTGTAAAGAGCAAAACAAATTTTGGTTCATGAATATTATTTAATCGAATTATAAAAATAGCAGGAGGCATGAGAAGACTTGAATGAATTGACATAAAGTAAAATAAGTAGAGCCTGAAAAAAAATATACAGAGTGACCTCAGTAATGTGAATAGAAAAGTCAATAGAAACAACAACAAATGAAAATAAGAGCTATGTTGTTTATAAAGAAAAAAGTTAGCAACAAAAAGCATCTATGACGAAACATAAAATATTTTGGTTTATAGATTGGTTAGTTTTGTCCAATTTCTCTCTCTCTCTCTCTCTCTCTCTCTCTCTCTCTCTCTCTCTCTCTCTCTCTCTCTCTCT
>NC_058130.1:488215078-488398011 GCF_016433145.1 Gracilinanus agilis | reverse complement strand
TCTCTCTCTCTCTCTCTCTCTCTCTCTCTCTCTCTCTCTCTCTCTCTCTCTCTCTCTTTCTCTTGCTATGTTTCTTTCTCTCTTAATCTCTCTCTTTCTCTCTCCATTCATGCCTCCCTCTCCTCTCTCTGTCTGTTTCTTTATCTCTGTCTCTGTCTCTGTCTGTCTCTCCATCGTTCTCTCAAGAAGAAAGGAAATTTAGCCTGGAAAATGAAAATGGTTTTAAAACCAAATTTATAAATCAGTATTTTGAAGATACTTTAGGAAAGAATAATATTTTTCCAAATATTATCTAAGTGAGAATTTATTTTCATCCTTGTCCGCCTTAAATGTCCCTTTAATGCAATTCAATCAAGCTAATCCTAGGTCATACATCATAATCATTCCTATAATTATGCCTTTAAACTCATTACATTCCCCACCTGAAGTATACCATGCACACAAGTTCGTAAATACTATTTTGTTAGAGATAGTTATGTGGTGCAGTTGATAACATGCTGTTCCTGGAATAAAAAACAAACAAACATGAATTCAAATTTGGCTGAGGCCACTAGATGTATAACTCTGAGTAAGTCATTTAACCTCTGTCTGCCTCACTTATAGGAACTTTAAAATGTGAACAATAACTACACTTATATCACAGTCTTGTTGTGAGGATCAAAACACAAAATATTTGTAAAGCATTTAGCACAGTTCTTGTCACAAAGTAGATGATATATATCTATATGTCTATATATCTATGTCTATATCTATATTATTTTCCACTTTCTCTTTCCTGATACTTACTAGATGTGTGATACTAAAAGAATCAATTAATTTTTTTCTTCCCACAATTCCCTAGAATTTATCTACTAAATGGTATATGGCTTTGGATTTGTAGTTTTGGAGTGATTTTCCACATTGTTTCCATCTATGTATTTTATCATATTTTTTTGCAAAAATGAACACAATTAACTGAATATAATCAGCTAAATAATACCTTAAATAACATTTTTAAAACATTCTATTAGATGCCATAGTGGTAAAGCACAGGAATTGGAGATGTGAAGAATTGAATTCATATCCTGCCTCAGGTATTTTTAACTAAAGAATACTGGGTAACTTAACCTCTTTATGCCTCAAGTTTCTCATCTTTAAAATGGGAAAAAATAATTGCATTTGCCTCAAAATTTTGTTTTGAGGCTCAAATGATTGAACAAGTGTTTTGAAAATGTAAACCTGGACCTCTGGGTTAAGATGGCTTCAGACTAGAACAGGGCGCTTAACTCTCCTCACCACTGACCACCAGCATATCTCCAAATGACCAAAAAAACAAATCCAGATGAAAAAGGGGACCCCACAATAGGGCATAGTATCGAAGGTACATGGGATTTGGGTATTTCCACACTATAAAGGGGGGGGAGGAATAGCTCCCATCAAAATGGGGTTGATCAACCCTCCCCCACCCAACCAACAGTACCAGAGTCAGGGGCTGCACACCAGAGTTAGAATGAGTGGGAGGCAAAATCTAGCTTCCTGGCAGCTAACTGGGACCACCAGGAGCATGCCCTAAGAACAGCAAGACTTGAAACCCCAGGAGGCTAGAGAGCACAGACCTTGGGCATGGGAGTGGAGCTGACAGAGGCAGCAGACAGTAGAAGCAGCTCAGAGTGCTGAGACTCAGGGGAGAACCCCAGGCAAAGGAGCAAGCATGGGCCAATTTCTGGGCTCTGGGAAGATGACTAGGACCACTTGGGGCTTGACCCTGAGAACAGCTATACTAGAGACCCCAGGAGACTGGGGAGCTCTGACCTTGGGTGCAGGAGTGAAGCTAAGAGGGGCTGCAGACAGCCAAGGCCTAGCAGACAGTAGAAGCAAGGAGACTTGCAAAGTAGCCTCAGGCACTACTCCTTAGCTCTATACACAGAGTATGTCTGCCACACTCAGACTTCTGGCTGAGAAAGGAAAGCCAGCATAATGATGACAAGCAGGGCCCAAGAAATAACCACCAAAAAGATATCAAAAAAAGCTCTAACACTTGAAAAATTTTGCACAGAAAAATCCAGAAAGCAGAGGAGGACAAACAAGTAAAGACATCCAAACATTACCCAAAAAATTAAAATTAGTCACAAGCTCTTGAAGAGTTCAAATCTGAGATCATGAGAAAGATGGAGGAGATCTGGAAAGAAAAGTGGGAAATAGTTCAAAAAGAAAATAACAGTTTAAAGCCAAAAAGAGCCAAATAGACCAGGCTGAAAAGGAAAACAAAAATATTATAGCTGAAAATGAGTCTTTAAATGCTAAAAATGGGCAAGTAGAAGCCAATGATCCCAAAGACAACAAGAATTAATAAAGCAAAGTCAAAGGACTGACAAAATAGAAGGAAAAATAAAATATCTCAATGAGAAGATGACAGATCAAAAAACAGGTCTAGAAGAGAAAACTTGAGAATTATTGGTCTTCTGGAAAAATCAGAGACAAATAGAAATCTAGATATCATTTGACAAGAAATTATCCAAGAAAACTGCCCCAATGTCCTTAAACAAGAGGGCAAAATATACATTGAAAGAGCCCATAGAACACTCTCTACACTAAATCCTCAGAAGATAACCTCCAGGAATGTAATAGACAAAATCAAAAGCTTCCAAGTTAAGGAGAAAACATTAAAGAAGCGAGAAAGAGACAATTCAGATATCAAAGAACACTAGTCAGGATTACATAGGATCTGGCAGCCTCCACACAAGACTGCAAGGCTTGGAACATGAAAGGCAAGAGAATTGGGTCTACAATCAAGGATCACCTACCCATCAAAATTGACTATATACTTCCAGGGGAAAGTATGGACATTCAACAAGTTAGAAAATTTCAAAGTAGTTACACAGAAAAAACCAGTACTAAATGGAAATTTTGGTATGCATCCACAAAAACCAAGAGAAACATGAAAAGGTAAATAAGAAAGAGAGGTGAAAGAAAGAAAATTCTCATCTTTAAATTTCCTACTTTAAAGGCTTCAATAAAATCAAATTATTTGTATTCCTATATGGAGAAATGTTATGTGTAATTCTAAAAAATTATATTCACTATTATAATAATTAGAAGAATGTCTTAGGAGAGGATGGAGTACTAAATGGTCTAAGATGATATAGGGGGGAGAAGTGTGTGTGGGGATAGAAGATGGCACAAAGAGAAACTTGAAGTAATAAGAAAAATAGGATAATCTATACCACAAAAAAGGGCATGGGAAGTGATGGGGATGAATACTATTATAAAAAGGAGAGGAAAAGAGTGTTAATATGAAATACTTAAATATTACTCTCAGTGGAATTAATCCTGAGAGGGAAGAGTAGCTAGATCTATTGGGATATCAAATTCTATCTTACCCTATGGATAAAGTCAGAAGGGATACACCAAGGGTGGCAGTGTGAGGGAAGTTCATAAAGGGAGGGGATGAAAGTGGGTAGGGATTTCATTAGGTCTTAAAATAATAAGAGGGGAACAAAAAGGAAGGGGTGGAAAGGGAAGTAAACCAAGGGAGGGGACAAGGGGGACTGATTTAAAACAAACCACTGGTTTAAAAGGAAATAGCATAAGAAGAAGGGGTAGAACTAGGAGAGGCTGACAAAATGTTGGGGAATACACAGCTGATAAATATAACTCTGAAGGTGAATGGGATGAACCCTCCCATAAAACAGAAGCAAATAGTACAGTGGATTGGCAAACAAAATCCTAATATATGTTGTCCACAAGAAACACGCATGAGGCAGGTGGACATACACAGGGTTAAGGTCAATGGCTGGAGCAAAATGTATTGGGATTCAACTGAGAAAAAGAAGCAAGAGTGGCAATCATGATTTCTGACAAAGCCAAAGTCAAAATAGATCTTATTGAAAGAGATAGGGAAGGTAATTACATCCTGATAAAAGGTAGTATAGACAATGAGGAAATAACAGTACTCAACATGTATGCACCAATCGGTATAGCATCCAAATTTATAAAGGAGAAGCTAGTGGAGCTCAAGGACTAAATAGATAGCAAAACTATACTAGTGGGTGACCTCAACCTTCCCCTATCAGATCTAGATAAATCAAACCAAAAAATAAATAAGAAAGAGATAAGAGAGGTGAATGAAATCCTAGAAAAATTAGAGTTAATAGATATGTGGAGAAAAATAAATAGGGAGAAAAAGGAATACACCTTCCTTTAACCTGCATATGGTACAGTCACAAAGATCGACCATGTACTAGGACATTGAAACATTGCAAACTAAAGCAAAAGAGCAGAAATAATAAATGTAACATTATCAGATCATAATGCAATAAGAATAATAATTAGTAAGGGCACATGGACAGGCAAATCAAAAAGTAATTGGAGATTAAATAATATGATTCTCCAAAATCAGTTAAAGAACAAATCATAGAAACAATTAATAATTTCATTAAAGAGAATGACAACAATGAGACATCCTACCAAAATATGTGGGATGCAGCTAAAGCAGGACTCGGGGATATTTATATCTTTGAGTGCATATATTAACAAACTAGAGAGGGAAAAGATCAATGAACTGGGCATGCAAATCAAAAAACTAGAAAAGGAAGAAATTAAAAATCCCCAGTTAAAAAATAAATTAGGGAAGAAAAAAATTAAAGGAGAAATAAATAAAATTAAAAGTAAAAGAACTATTGAATTATTAAATAAGACTAGAAGCTTTGAAACTTTGAAAAAACAAAAAAAAACTGACAAAGTACTAATCAATCTACTTAAAAAAAAGGAAAGAAGTAAACCAAATCATCAGTATCAAAGATGAAAAGGGAGACCTCACCTCTAATGAAGAGGAAATCAAGGCAATCATTAAAAACTATTTCGCTCAACTATATGACAATAAATATAACAATTTAGGAGATATGGATGAATATTTACAAAAATATAAATTCCCTAGCTTAACAGCAGAAGAAATACAATAATTAAATAATTCCATATCAGAAAAAGAATTTAAGCAAACCATCAAAGAACTCCCTAAGAAAAAATCCCCAGGACCAGATGGATTCACAAGTGAATTCTACCAAACCTTCAAAGAAGAAATAATTACAATATTATACAAACTATTTGACATAATAAGCAAAGAAGGAGTTCTACCAAACTCCTTTTTGATACAAATATGGTACTGATCCCAAAGCAAGGTAGATCAAAAACAGAAAGAAAACTATAGACCAATCTCCCTAATGAACATAGATACAAAAATCTTAAACAGAATATTAGCAAAAAGACTCCAGCAAGTGATCATGAGAGTTTATTATAATCATTATGGTCAGGTGGGATTTATACCAAGAAGGCAAGGATGGTTCAACATTAGGAAAACCATTCACATAATTGGCCATATCAAAAGTCAAATCAACAAAAATCACATGATTATCTCAATAGAAGCTGAAAGAAAATTTTGAGAAAATATAATACCCATTCCTACTGAAAACACTAGGAAGTATAGGAATCAAAGGGCCTTTTCTAAAAATAATAAATGGTCCATATCTAAAATCATCAACAAACATCATCTGCAATGGAGATATATTAGAAGCATTCTCAATAAGATCAGGAGTAAAACAAGGATGCCCATTGTCACCTCTATTATCTGACATCATATTGGAAACACTAGCCGTAGCAATTAGAGAAGAAAAAGAAATTGAAGGTATTAAGATAGGCAATGAGGAGACCATTCTGATGATTTATGTGCATCCTGCAACTTTGCTAAAGTTGTTGATTATTTCCACTAACTTTTTGATTCTCTAGGATTTTTTAAGTAGACCATCATATCATCTGCAAAGAAAGAAATTGAAGGTATTAAAATAAGCAAATAGTAGAGGAAGCTATCACTCTTTGCAGATGATATATATTTCCAACACATCAGCAAAAGTTAGAAAGAGAAATACCATTCAAAATCACTCTAGACAATATAAAATACTTAGGTATCTATCTGCCAAGACAAACAAGGGAATTATACAAACACAACTATGAAACCCTTTCCACGCAATTAAAACTAGATCTAAACAATTGGAAAAACATTGATTGCTCATGAGTAGAATGAGCTAACATAATAAAAATGACCATCCTACCCAAATTAATTTACTTATTTAGTGCTATACCTATCAGACTAACAAAAAACTTTTTTACTGGATTAGAAAAACTATAACAAAGTTCATTTGGAAGAAAAAAGACCAAGAATATCAAGGGAAATAATGAGAAAATATGAAGGAAGGTGGCTTAGCAGTACCAGATCTTAAACTGTACTTTAAAGCAGTATTCATCAAAATAATATGATATTGGCTAAGAGACAGAAGGGTAGATCAATGGAATAGACTTGCGGTTAATGATCTCAGCAAGAAAGTCTATGTTAAACCTAAAGAACCCAGCTTTTGGGACAAAAACCCACTATTTGACAAAAACTGCTGGGAAAATTGGAAAACAACATGGGAGAGATTGTGTCTAGATCAACATCTCACATCCTACACCAAGATAAACTCAGAATGACTTGAATATGAAGAAGGAAACTATAAGTAAATTAGGTGAGCACAGAATAGTATACTTGTCAGATCTGTGGGAAAGGAAAGATTTTAAAGCCAAGCAAGAGTTGGAAAAAAATACAAAATGTAAAATAAATAATTTTGACTATATTAAACTAAAAAGATTTTGTACAGACAAAACCAATGCTACCAAAATTAGAAAGGAAGCAACAAATTGGGAAAAAATCTTTATTAAAAAAAAACTCAGACAACAGTATAATTATTCAAATATACAAGGAGCTAAATCAACTGTACAAAAAATTAAGCCATCCCCCAATCTCTAAATGGTCAAGGCATATGAATAGGCAATTTTCAGATGAAGAAATCAAAACTATCAAGAAGCCCATGAGAAAGTGTTCTAAATCTCTAATAATTAAAGAAATGCAAATCAAAACAACTCTGAGGTATCACCTCACACCTAGCAGATTGGCTAAAATGACAGCAGGGGAGAGTAATGAATGTTGGAGGGGATGTGGCAAAATTGGGACATTAATGCATTGCTGGTGGAGTTGTGAATTGATACAACCACTCTGGATGGCAATTTGGAACTATGCCCAAAAGGCTTTAAAAGAATATCTGCCTTTTGATCCAGCCATAGCACTGCTGGGTTTATACCCCAAAGAGATAATAAGGAAAAATACTTGTTAAAAATATGTATAGACGTGCTCTTTGTGGTGGCAAAAAATTGGAAAATGAGAGAATGTCCTTTAATTGGGGAATGGCTGAACAAATTGTGGTATCTGTTGGTGATGTAATAATATTGTGCTCAAGGGAATAATGAACTGGCAGAATTCTATGTGAACTGGAATGACCTCCAGGAACTGATGCAGAGTGAAAGGAGAAAATCCAGCAGAACATTGTATGCAGAGGCTGATACACTGTGGTACAATCGAACATAATGGACTTCTCTACTAGCAGCAATGCAAGAATCAAGAACAAGGCTGAGGGACTTATGAGAAAGAAAACTAGCCACATTCAGAGGGAGAATTGTGGGAGGAGAATCACAGAAGAAAAACAACTGCTTGAACACATGGGCTGATGGGAATATAATTGGAGATGTAGACACTAAACGATAACTAGTCCAACTATCAATAATATGAATTAGGTCTTAAACAATGATACATATAAAACCCAGTGGAATTGTGCATTGGCTAAGGTGAGTTAGTGGGGTTTGTGGGAGAGGAAAAGAACATGAAATATGTAACTATGGGAAATATTTAAAATAAAAATTAAAAAAAAAAGAAAATGTAAACCTTCTTTGCTAATATTATACACTTTAGAAGTCATCTTCTATTGCAATTAAATTTTAAACTGCACTAGAAATTTAATGCCTATTCTGCTTTGATATATCCAAAGGAAGCACATCTAAATGCTTTGAAAATGAACATATATATATTTAAATATATGTATATATATAAAATCATATATTCAAAACATTTAGCTATATGATTCATATGATATATGAAGTATCTATATACTTCATATATCAATAATATTTTTAAAAAGAATCATTTATTAAATCAATATGTTCTCTTAATTGTTTTATCAGTAGAGTCTATTTACTTATTTGAATGAATCTGTTTTCTATGAAACATGGGTTTCTTTGGATGAAGAAAAAATATATATATATATATATTTTGCATCCAAAGAAATTTTATAAAAATTGTGTCTTCATGATGGATCAGTGTCCATAATCAACATCCTCATTCCATTGAGAATACATGAAACTGAGTGAAAGTCACTAAAGCCCATACTACTTGGGCACTCAATAGTAAATTCATATTTGGTTATCAATTAGTCACTCAATCAAGTAAAGACAAAGTACTCTCTTACTATATAAGCCCTTAGCTGTTAAGATTCCTTATGATTATAATTATGGACCTGTTGAACCCATGCTTATAAGGACCATCTCATAATTTCTGTTTATCTAACAGTAATGAAGCAAAGAAAACTAAACAGAAAGGGAAGCCAGGGATTTGAGGCCTAATCCCATGAACATCCAAGCAAGCATATATTCCACATGCCATGTGCTCATAGTTGCTTTTACAATTACTAGAAAGTTTGAAAGAGAAAGTGATCCTTTCTCTTGCTCCTAGAAGTTCAACTGAGCAAATTCCTAGGTCATTAGTGTGAAGAAATGAATGAGAGACCCAGACTGGAAGTGTTTCTCTTCAAATCCCCTCAACGGGCATTTTCTTTTGTCTCAGTGGCACATGATTATTTGTACCAACTCTTCAACTACATCCCCTTTCACTGACAAAGGAACACAGGTAACACATCTACTAATATATGTCATTTGATATATGTTGAGACAAGATTACATTGCAGTTATGATCTACCAACTAACCATCTTTCTTAAAAAAATAAATAAAAACTGTACCCATGAACACTTTGGGCTAATTTTCATTATTAGCATTTTCTTCATCACTTTCCTAAGTCTGGACATTCAATAAAACAATAAATCAAGCCCTCATATGTATAACATTTAGTGATGTTCTAGATATAAATGTTTATATTTGGAAAATCAATTGGAATTACGTAAAGTGAATAAAAATATCAGCAAGCTGCCCTGCTTATAGCATATATATGTACATTAATTTAGGATCATGTTTCAGAAAATAATAACAGGAATAGATGCAACAACAGCAGAAGAAACAATAACACTATATTGGGAGTGTCTCTAATAATAGTGCTCTTTAAGCCTAAGACTTAGATTGAAACTATATATTTCACTTTCACTCAATTCCCATTTTAAATGACTTAGACGTCATTACCAGAGCCCTAGTGAGTTGGTTGAAATGATTTTTTAAAAGAAAATTACTGTGGCTAGCCTGATTGCATAGTCATATACAAAATGTAAACTTGATTTTGAAATGTAAATAGAGCACTGAACTTTGATTCAATGAGCACATTCACAAAAATTCTGTTCATAAGACAAAACTGACTTCTCTGGACAAACATGAAGAAACCCATAAAAGCCACGCTTTCTCTGTGTTTCTTTGTGGAGTGTGCTGATTGAACACAATGAATTTTGTACTTTCAAATATTTAGATGACTATAAATAAGATAATTTGGATGATATATGCTTAACAGAAACTAAACTAGAGAAAGCAGTGTGAAGCAGTTAGGAAAACATTGATACTGGAATTGAAGGACTCAGCTCTATCACTTACTAGCATTGAGATTTTATGTAGGATATTTAATCTCTCTTTGTCTCATTTTTCTCTAATTAAAACCAGTAAATTAAATTAGATCAAATCTTCAGGCCCTTTCAACTATAAATAGATGATCCTATGAGCATAAATAAGAAAATCTAAATTATGTAGACATGACATTTTTAGGAAATCAGAAACTGTGCCTATTGAAAGAAGAGGCCAGAAAAGGACTGTCTTTACTGAGGAAACTACTACTTATAGTATTATTTTTTTCATTGGTAAAATGGTAACCAAAAAATTCCCATCTTCCCCCTCCCCTTCTTTTATTCTCCTTCTACTCTTAACTCTTTGCTATATGGTATCTGATTCCTCATTCAGCTGAAACTCTTCTCTCTAGTTATTTAATGATTTCATTTTAAATGTGTTTGCCATCATATATTTTCATTCTTTTATATTACTTATTTTTATTGCAGTATCTTTTTTTCCTTTCTACCTCCCTGAGAGCCATTTCATAAAACAAAGATTACTTTTAAAATAATTTTTTTTAAACTCTTATCTTCCATTTTGGAGTGAATACTGTGTATTGGCTCCAAAGCAGAAGAGTGGTAAGGGCTAGGCAATGGGGGTTAAGTGACTTGCCCAGGGTCACACAGCTGGGAAGTGTCTGAGGCCAGATTTGAATCTAGGACCTCCCATCTTTAGGTCTGTCTCTCCACTGAGAGCTCCAATGATACCCAGCTGCCCCCTTAAAGTAATTTTTTAAAAGAAAAATTAAAAATAATCATCAAAAAGAACTAATTCACCAAAAGGCTTGAAAAAAATATTTGTTGTTTGTTCATGGATGTCCCTGTCTCCAGAGACTGGAGTGGGTGTGATGCTTTCTCATCTCTTCTTCAAGGCCATGCTTGTTCTTAGTAATTTTGCAACCTTTACTTTTTAATGTCTTGTGGGTTTTTTTCTTTAAAGTTGTATTGATGTAATTCCATGTAATTTATTCTCTTGGCTCTATTTAATTTAATTAGAGTCAGTTCATGGAGATCTTTCCTTTTTTTGCATTCATTTTATTTTGCATTCATTTTATTTATAATTTTGTGCAATGAAGTAATATTCCATTACATTTATTTGCCTCAGTTTGCTGTATCATTTAGCAATCAAATGACATCTATTTTGGTTTTAGTTCTTTATTTCCACAAAAAAATGTTGCTTTGAAATTTTTGGCATATATAAAGGGCTTATTCTCATCCATGACCACATTGGGTTACATGTCTAATAGTATATTCTCTGTGTCAATGAATATTGATAATTTAGTTACTTTATTTGCATAATTCCAATTGATTTTCCAAAATGTATGTGCTGGTGATACATGGTCCCAATAATAATACACTATAGGGCTTCCCTTTATCTTCCCAAATCCTTTCAAAATCAACATTTTTTGTCTTTTGATACCTCAAATCAATTTGGTTCTACAATTACATATGAAATTTTATGACCTCATACCATCTATATAATATATACAGGTATATTTATATATACATATATGCATATGTACAAATGCACTTTTGAAATGTGCATGTGGATATACAAGGTTTCCCAAAAGGCCTAGTGCTATATTAAGTTTTAATGGCTGCATTAAGTTTTAATCTGCACAAAGACTTTGGGGACACCTTTTTGTTTGTTTGTTTGTTATATGAATATTTTAACTGTCAAATTATTGTATAAGTAATTTGATATAAATTCTTCTCCTCTCTCCATATTCATGGTTCTTTTCTTATTCACCATATTTTAATTGACAATCTAATGGCTTTCTCAATCATCATCCTTCTTCACCTCTCTGTATAGCTTTTTACATTATGAATCACCATCTTTTCATGAATACTGCCTCACTAGAGGAAACATTTCAAAACAGTGCTTTTTCACTCTTCTCCTGCCTATCTAGCCAATGAACCTTCTTCCACATCATATTCACCATTTCTTACAAAAATCTATCTTAGTTTATTATCTCATCAGTTACCACATAGTACATTTTTATTTCTCTTCAAAGGATTTTAAAATCTATTTATATAACCCTAATCTCTACATATAGTTCTAGTTTTATATCATCAATTGTTTCTTAGGTATTTTGTGCAGATTGCTTTGTAGTCATATTAAAATTGACATGACCAGAACTGAAATAGTTACGTTTGCTTCTAAAATATATAACTCTTCCCAACTTCTCTAGGGAGCATGATGATCATTTTATTCACCTTATTTCTTAACTTTGTTTTCTTCACTGGCTTTTCCCATAGCCTCACTATATATTATATATATATATATATATATATAATTATATAATTTATTGGGAAGTCTATTCATACTTTCACAGTATCTCATTTATATCTTCCCTTCTCTTCATTCACATAAGCTCTATCTTATTGAAGACATTTATGTTCTTATATCTGGTCTACCAGCCATCGAATCTTTCAGAACCCCAGGCCACACTGAATATGGCTACAAAAGAAAACATCCTAGAGTGCTGATCTGACAATGTCACCAACTGATACCTCCCTATTCCAACTCAGTAAACAGCAATGTTTCTGTCTTTTTTCCCCCCAAGGTATTTTATTTTTCCAATTACAGGTAATAACAATTTTTGACATATGTTTTCTGAAATTATAAGATCTAAATTATCTCCCTCCCTTTTCTCAGAGATGGTAATCTATTTGATCTGGAATATATGTGTATTATCATGCAAAATACTTCCACATTAGTCATTGTTGTAAGTGGAGAATACTTATATAAAACCAAAACCCCAACATAAAACCATAAACAAGATAATGTGAAAGATAGTATGCCTAAATTTGCATCTGATATCAATAGTTCTTTCTGTGGAGTTGGATAGCATTCTTTGTAATAAATTCTTTCAAAATTGTCTCAGTATATTTCATTGCAACTCTGAGAGTAGCAAAGTATTTCACTGTTGATCACTGTACTATATTGCTATTACTGTGTGCAGTGTTCTCCCAGTTCACCTTATTTCATTCCGCATCATGCATATCTTCCCAGCTTTCCTGAAATCATTCTGTGTACCATTTCTTATAGCACTATAGTATTCCATAACCGACATATGCCACAGTTTATTCAGCCAATCACCAACTGATGGACATCCCCTCGAATTCCAATTCTTTGATATCGCAAAAAGAGTTGGTATAAACATATTTATACATTAGGTCCTTTCCCATTATGTTTGATCGCTTTGGGATATAGACTCTGTAGTAGTAAGGATCAAAAGTCATGCAAAGTTTTATTGCTCTTTGGACATAGTTCCAAATCATCCTCCAGAATTGTTGGATCACTGCACAACTTTGTCAAGAGTGCATTGATGTCCCAATTTTGCCATATTTACTCCAACATTGTTTACTTTCACTCCAACATTGTTTACTTTCCTTTATTGTCATATTGGACAATCTGATAGATGTGAAATGGGACCTAAGAGTTTGTTTATTTTTCATTTCTCTTATCAAGAGTGATTTAGAACAGTGATGAGCAAACTTTTTAAAGAGGGGGCCAAAGGAAAGGAAATACTCATCTGTCAGTCTGTTTCTAAGGCAATTCTTTTCAAGTTTCATTGTATTGTATCCTACTCATTGTTTTCCTCAGATTAGGAATAATGTCTGTGGCTGGATAGAACATTTCAGAGGGCTGCATCTGGCCTGCTGCCCATAGTTTACCCATCACTGATTTAGAATATGTTTTTTTCTCATGATTATTGATAGTTTGGATTTCATTATCTGAAAACTATTTGTTCATATTCTTTGACCAACTGTCAATTGACAGATGGCTTGTGTTCTTATGGATTTTAATTAGTGCTCTATAAATTTGACAAAGTGAACCTTTAACCGAAAAATTCCTTATGAAATTTTTTTCTAATTTTTTTTAAAGAAAGGATGTTGTATTTTGTTGAAGGCTTTTACTGCATGTTTTGAGACCATGTGATTTCTGTTAGTTTGGTTATTGATATGGTCGTTTATACTGATAGTTTTCCTAACATTAAATTTGACCCACATTCCTGGTATGAATCCCATCTGGTTATAATGAATGATTCTTGTGATATATTGTTGTAGTCTCCTTGATAATATTTTAATTAAAATTATTACATCAATATTCCTTATGGACTTTGGTCAATAGTTTTTTTTCTTCTCTGTGTTTTTTTTGTTTTTTATTTTCTGTTCCAGGCTTAGGTAACAGTACCAATTTGTGTAATAAAAAGAATTTGGTAGGATTCCTTCTCTGCCTATTTTCCAAATAATTCATATAGTATTAGGATTAAATGTTTTTTAAATGCTTGATAGAATTTCCTTGTGAGTTCCTACGACCCTAGGGATTTTTTCTTAGGGAGTTCATTGATAGCTTGTTCAATTTCTTTTTCTGAGATGGGATTAATTAAGTATTCTATTTTTTTTAAATCTGGTGACAAATTTTTATAAATATTTATTCATTTCACTTAGATTGTCATTTATTGGTACATAAATGGCATTTTTCTTTCTTTTTTTTTAGTTACATGCCAAATTAATTGGCCTGTTTTTTTTTTTTATTTTGTCGATGTATACATTTAGAGATGGGAATTTTCTCCCAAGTACTGCTTTAGTTGTATCTCTTAAATTTTTATATGTTTTGTCCTCATTGTCATTATCTTTAGTGAAATTATAGATTGTTTCTCAACTTTGTTCTTTGACCCAATCCCTTTATAAAATTAGATTAGTTTCCAATTAATTTTTTATTTGTCTTTCCATGAACTCTTATTGATTATAATTTTTGTTTAGTATCACCTGAAAATTATGCTTTTATTGTTTCTGCTTTTCTCCATTTGGTTTTGAACTTTTTATAATACATAATCAATTATTTTCCATGTGCCATGAACTGCTGAAAAGAAGGTATATTCCTTTCTATTCCCATTCATTTTTCTCCAGAGACTAAATAATTCCAATTTTCTGGTATTTCATTCATTTCCTTCACTTATTTCTTGTTTATTTTCATCTAAATTTATCTAGATGTGAAAGGGAAAAATTGAGGTCCCCCACTACTATAGTTTTAGGGTATATTTCCTCTTGAAGCTCAAAAATTTGGAGCATAGATCAATTGTTGCACATGTATTTAATATTGATATTACTTCATTTTCAATGGTAATTTTTAGGGAGATGTAATTTTCTTCTTGATTTTTTCTAATAAGATCTTTTTTTGCTTTAGCTTTGTCTAAGATCATGATGGCTACCTCAGCTATTTTTACTTCAGATGATGCACAATAAATTCTACTCCAACTCTCTACCTTGACATTATGTTTACCTCCCTGCATCAAAAACTTTTCTTGTAAATATCATATTTTGGATTCTTGTTTTTTAATCCAATTTGTTATCTGCTTCCTTCTTATTGGTGAGTTTATCTTGTACACATTCACAGTTATGATTACCAACTGTATGTTCCTCATCATCTTATTTCCCCCTTTGATCCTGCTCTTTAAGGATCTCTTCAAAAGTATTTTGCTTTAAAACAATACCCTTTACATCCCTCTCCCTTCTATTACCCCTACTTGTCTTATTTCCTTCTCACTTTTCTATATGGTAAGGAAGGAATCTATACTTAAATGTGTATGGTTATTATTACCTCTCTGAGCCAATTCTGATGAGAGTAAGGTTGAAGCATTGCCTGTCAACAACCTCATCCTCTTCTCCATTTTATTAATTGTTCATGTTTCTGTAGGTGAGATAATTTTCTCCATTCTACCTCTCTCTCTTACCTTTTTTCTCAGGACAATTCTCTTTTACATACCTTGACCATTTTTTTGCATGTCCTATCATTCTTATCAGTTCATTCCCATACCATCTGTCTATATATATTCCTTCTAACTGCTCTAATACTGATAGTTTTAAAAGAATTATAAATATCATCTTTCCATGTGGGAATATTAATATTTTGATCTTATTGTATCTCTGAAATGTTTTTTTCATATTTATGTTTTCATGTTTCTCTTGAGTCTTGTATTTGGACTTCAAAGGTCTGTTATTTTCTTCAGGAATGCTTGGAAATTTTCTACATTTTTTAATGACCATTTTCCCCAAAAAAACAATTATACCACTTTTGCTGGTTGGTGATTCTAGATTTGTAAACTTAGTTCTTTTGCCTCAGGAATATCATATTCCAAGCTTTCTGATTATTTAATGTGAAGACCACTTAGTTCTATGTATTCCTGAATGTATCTCCAAGGTGTTTGAATTGTTTTGTTCTGGGTGTTTGCAATATTTTCTCCTTGGTTTGAAGGTTCTCAAACTATTTTGGGGAGTTATCATTTGTGGACTTATTTCTGGAGGTTACTGGTGGATTCTTTCAATTATGATTTTAACTTCTTATTCAAGAACATCAGGAAAAAATTCTTTGATAATTTCTTGTAATGTGATGTCAAGACTTTTTTTTTACTGTTTCCTTCTGTGTTTGTTCTTTCTTCTTCCTTTTCCCATAAAAGTATTCTATCATTAGGTGCTTTTAAAAATGTTTTCTTATTTTCCCAGGCTTTTTCTTGACTTTTATTTTCATCTTAGAAGTGGATTCTGTTCTTAGGACAGAGAGGACACTTTCTTATGCTTCAATATTTGTTTGCTGGTACCATTAGTTCTATTTCTGAGTTTTTGCAAGTTTCCGTTCTTGTAGTATTTTGGCTGGGAGCCCTGAAAGGCAACCTCCCACTGCTGATTCAATCACCTTATGGGAGAACCAGTGGCTTTCAGAACCCTGTGAGCTATCTTTGCTGGTAGAGAACAAGGCCTCACTCTGGACTTACACAGGGCAAGCATATCTCATGAACTGCCTTGTTCTAGGATTCAGGACCTCACTGCAGGTTTGAGAGAGGGCTCTAGGGCACCATTAGGGTTGGCACCTGCAAGATTCCTTTTTAAATGCTTTGTTCTTGGACTTGAGGCCTCAGTTTGGTCTTGGGCAAGGGCTCAGACCCTCCTTCCAGGCCTCTACTAGCCAGGTATACTGCAGATCACCCTGTAATAGTGCTTGGGGCTTTACTATACAGTTGTGCTATGGCTTAGAAATTTAATGGGAATGCTGGGGCCTGCATTGCTATTGGTATCAGTAGGGACTTAGGGTTTTGATGCTGGCTTGGGTCCAGGCTTAGACCTCAAACTATAGATGTGGGGTAGGAGGGTTTGCTATTCGTCTTCCATAGTATTTCTTGTTAGGGCCTTGCTATGGGATGCTTTCCCCAGTCACCCCAGTGAACCAGATCTTCAATGCCTACCTTCAAATTGTTTTCTGCAGGATAGTTGTTTCATTCTATCCCCTTGCAAATTCTGTCATTCCAATATTCATTTTAAAGTATTATTTTAAGGTTCATTGGAAAGGATTTGAGTGGTTCAAGCCTTCCTTGCTTCTACTCTGCCATCTTGGCTCCCAGTGATTCCCTTTTTCATCTAAGATAAAATATAAAACATTCCTTTTAACTTTTTAAATCTAGACCTTCTCTGCCTTTCTGATTTTCTTATACTCTTCTCCCTCCACATACTCCACAGCCTAACAAGATTAGCCTTTTACACTTTCTCTCACATGGCATTTACTTTTTAATTGGTTCTCCCATTGCTGTAATTTTGTCTTTTCTCACCTTGGTTTCCTGTTTCCCTGACTTCTTTCAAGACTTAGTTCATTTTCTACCTTTTTTCAAGATGTTTTTCACAATCTCCCTCTCCATGAGATCGATGGTTTCTTCTCTTTGCTATTTCTTTCCATTTATAGTTCATATGGAAATTTTTTTTGCATGTTGTCTTCCTCAGTACAATGTAAGCTTCTAGAAATTAGGGACAAGATTAATGTCTTTCTTTGTATTACATTGGCTCATAGTAAATGCATAATAAATGTTTAATTAACAGTTTACTAATTGATTTGATAATTAAAATTTTCCTCAACTCAACCATACCAGGTTTCTGATTCTGATGAAAACTTTTCAAACAATCTACATATTCCAAATGCAAAGGCTTAAATCATTGACCTTTTCAATGCCACTAAATTTATTGCTAATGCCTCTAATTTTCCTGAGTTATCATGTCCCCTGGGCCCAGATCAGCAATTCTGAGACACAAATCTAGGTGCTAAGCATATCTCACCCAATCAAGCTAGATCTGAATTTGACATAACAACAGTCCTTTGCATGTGTACACTAAGGAGGATGAATTCTCTTTCCATAAATCTGTTACTGTCAAAACTGTGGACCAGGGCCATGGGTCAGTTCAAACCAATCATGTCAGCTGTCAGCAATGAAAACAACTGCAGGAACAACATTCTAGTCACTATGATTGTGTCATAAATGGAGTTTCCTGGATCCTTGCATTATGAAAAATAATCGTCATTTACAGTTGGTCATCATATACCCCTCTTGTTACTGGGTCCAACATTCTCCTGGTTCTGATCATTTCATTTTTACATTACTTCATATCAGCCTTTTCCAAGATTTTTTTTGTGAAAATCTTGCTCATGTTGTTTTTTTTTTTTTTGGCACAGTAGTATTCCATCACAATTATATGCCACACCTAGTTCAGTTTTTCTCTAGTTGATGGACAACCCTTCAGTTTCTAATTTTTTGCTACCAGAAAAAGAGCTTATAATACATGTATATTTATACAACAATGCCCTTTCTCCCACGCTATAAATATTTTTATACAAATAGGTCTTTTCCCCCTTATATTTGATGCCTTTGGGATATAGACTATAGATTCCTTATTTTATATTAAGTCTCTTTGTTCATTCTGTGTCCCACCAAACTAGCCAGTGAATGGTTAGTTAGCTATCCTTGCTCTGTGTCTTTGCAAAGGTTGTCATCCAACACTGGAATATGCTACATTCTTTGTCCCTTAGAAATCCTTACTTTGAGGCATATCTTTTTTACATATGTGATTCCCATTATTCTATAACTAACCTTGATTTATCTTGTGTTTCACATATGCATAGCTTATTATTAAAAATATCTTCACTTAGATGACTACTGTAATTTTCAGTTCAATATTTCAAAAAAGAAGTTGATATCTTTTTTTAACCTAAACCTACTAAATCCTCCAGACTATGCTATTTCTACTGAGGTCACCACCATGCTACCATGTTATCATGTTCAAAACTTTATAGTCTTCTTTTTCTCTTCCCCATCCCTCATCCCCGATATCATTCTGTTGCCAAGCTTTTCAATTCATTATCTCCATCATCTGTTTTTAATTAAATGACTATCACCATATATGTCTCATCACTTATTTCCTATAATACTGTAACAATGTCCCATTTGGCCTTCCAGAATCATCCTCTTACCCCACACATTTCTTAAAATATTCTTTCTAAGAAATTAGTCTTTCTGATCCTACTATATACCCTGTGTAAAAATCTTCAGAAACTCACCGTTTCATAGCATACTCATGATTTATCCTAGAATTTAAAGAACCATCCAGTGTATGTCACTTATACCTTTCAAGGCTCAGGATCATAGATATCTAACTGGTTAGAATCTTAGGGGACATGTAGTTGAATACTTTTATTTTACAATTTAGCAAACTAAGAAGTACAAAGGTTAAATCAATTAACCAAGTTCACACAATTGGGAAACTAAAGAATGGGAACTTGAACCTTACATCTTACAAAAAACTGATTGTTTTCCATTATACTATTCTGTCTTTCCTTATTTTACATGAATATACTGCAGAATGTACTACATTCTTGCCTTTTTCCCTTAAAAATTTTACTTTAAAACTCATTAGGATCCACTCCTTATGTGAAGTTATTTTGGATGACCCTTCTTATTAATGCTCTCTTTCTTCTCTAATTATCTTTTATTTATCTTTTGAAAAGTTTTATGCTCCTATGAAATAGCAAGCTTCTTGAAGGTAGATAATTATCTCATTTGTTTCTGAATATTGATTACCTAATATAGTGTTGGGCAAAGCTCTTATCTCCTAAATGTTTGTTAAACTTAATTAATTATATTGGCATTAGAATTAGTTTGAATATAACCCTTTTTTTCAGGAACATTTTTTCAATGATCACAGTGAGAGTAGTATTTGATGGATCTGATAATTAGGTTTTATAGTAGAATAGATATCTCTCACTTTGTGTACTAAATTAGTATAGAAATTATAATATATATTGTTGCTATTATTTTGTAAGTTAATGAGAAAGTGGAAATGTGCTCAGCTATGCCTGGTTCCTTTAACTTAATGATACTTGAAATAGATCAGATCCAAATTAGGAAGCTCTCTTTGATTTCTATCTAACTTCCCCCTTTTTTTATTCTGAGAATAAGGGTGTTGCTAATGTTCTGAGTCATCCTTCATGCTAATGTCCTTATTAATGTAAAATTTAGAATTGTACTATAACCATTTATTAAATCTTTTTAAAAAAACCCTCTCTACTAATTTATACCCATCAATGGATTTAAATTAAAGAACTTCCAAAGTTGACAGAAAATCACCTATGATTTTTTTCTCATTTTGTTATGAATCACAGAGTGAAAAATCTAAACTACTATTTAGAATTCAAGTAAGTTTTTCAAAATAAGCTTCTTTCCCTGTAGATATTCCCCCTGAACATATTGAAATTGTATCTCATGCATAAGCAACAATCTGTGTGGGTTGTTACAGTTGAAATCAATCATCACTATGTGATTCTCCTTCTGATGATCTTCTCTAAACTTTGTGTGGTTTTCTGACAATGTAGAACCCATTATTCAAAATATATTCAAATTCACTTTTATGTGATTTATACCAGTAGTCTTGAGAACTCAGAGTTCCTTTCATGTCACAATTAGTCATCATAGCATGGTTTTAGCCAAGAATGTCCATGAATATCTTTCTATGGGGCTTCCCTTTTGGACAATTATTTTTTTAAACTGTAGAAGTAGACAATATGAAATGACTCAAGGAAAAGCAACTCTTGATGGAAAAATGCTTGTGGAGAAACAAAGATAGGTTGAAAAGAAATTAAGCAAAGAAGGTCTTGAAGAAATGAATATGCCAAAGACAAAGATTGCCAAAATTAATTATTTCCTTAAATGTAAATTTAAATATGAATGTCAGGGCAGCTGGATAGCTCAGTGGATTGAGAGTCAGACCTAGAGACGGGAGGTCCTAGGTTCAAATCTGGCCTCATATATTTCCCAACTGTGTGACCCTAGGCAAGTCTTGACTCCCATTGCCCACCCTTACCACTCTTCCACCTAAGAACCAATACACAGAAGCTAGGGGTTTAATATTAATATATATATATATATGTATATATGTATACATATATATATGAATGTCGTAAGAACTTTGAGGTTGGTATCTGGGAAATCATGATAATTTAACTACTTGTCGACATTCCGAAAATTATATATTATCTATCTATAACAGAAACATGAATTTTGCTTTTTGTCCTAAAACAGAAGTGAACTACTATGATTTAGCAGGTTTCTCATACAAATGCAAACAGAGAGCTGAAAAGTGCCCATAAAGCATTATTATATAGTGAATATAGATATAGCCTTGTTTTCAATATAATTTGCTTCCCTTTTAATTTCATGCATTATATTTTACATGTCTAAAATATTATCCCAATAATAGGATTGTGGGAATCCAATAAGAGAATAGAAAAAAATCTGAGACTCCTCTTTTGACCCCTTTTGTGATCCTTGTGATTTCTTCTTGAAAAGTATTATGGCCTTACTGAAAAGCTTTAAGTTCCTATCAAACCTGAATTTAAAGGGTTAACACTGTTAACACAGCAAGGAATGCTGCTGCCTGTTATAGCTAAGGCCAAGATACTCCCCAACTTGGCTTTCTGATAAGAACCTAGTCAAAATTCAGCCTTGGCCTTTGTCTATTCTGAAGCCAATGTTTTGTGTTTTGATGTGACATAATTTGTAACTTCTGCGCATCTGCAAAGTTTCAGGGGGGCGGTTCTTTTGTGTGAAATGAGTCTTGAAATATATATAATAAACTCCATGCTCCTGGAGCCAGAGCTGGAAGCATGAAGTAAAAGACATTTCCTTTGTCCTGTCCTTATTTCCTTATCAACTAAACTGTCCTTATCAGATATGATAAAGAGATCTCCACATAGGATGATAGGCTTAAATAGATATTCAAAGGAGTTTATTATAAAAAATGTTAAAATCTCTATCCTAGAACTTGAAATGTCTCCTTGCTGAATAGACTAGAGGAAGGCATTCTTTGACTCTATTCCTGATATACAAGGTTATTAGAGGAACAAGTATTCTCTGTTGCTTAACAGAGCTCTGTTGGAAAAGGAAAGGTGACTGCTTTGACCTATTTTTCGATGTATAACTTGAGAGAGGAAAATTCCTTAGAGACCAGTATATCTTGCTCTTTGCTAATATCTATGGCTAGAGAGGGATAAAAATCCCAGAAACTAGACAAAAGACCTGACCTGAATAGTTTGGCAGATCCTAGGCAAAGAGGAACTACTTTTGCTAAAAGAATATAATATTATTTAAAGCATGGCCAAAGAAGAATTTGAGCAGTTCAGCAAGCACTGGTCACTACTCAATAAATAATTTCTGGTGTATGGAAAGAAGGGCCTAAGTAGAGCAAGATCATCAAGGCCTGCAGCCTAGAGTTATGAATAGCTAGGTATACAAAGAGGTCCCTATTCATGTATTTCCTAACTAAGTTTATATACATTTGTGCTCACTCTTCTCTATAGTAGCTAAATTAATTTGTCAGAATGTTGACTCAGGTTTAAAGACTGTTATATTATGATTAATCTTGCTTTTCATTGTATAAATATTTAATAATTCAGGGTTAATAGTCCCCCCAGTTGACAAATGGCCAAAGGATATGAAGAGGCAGTTCTCAGAAGAAGAATTTAGAACTATTGTTATTCATATGAAAAAAAATGCTCCAAATCACAACTTATGAGAGAAATACAAATTAGAACATCTCTTTCTAAATATATATGCAATGAATGCCATAGCCTCCAATGTTTTAACCAGAAATTAAATGAGCTAAAGGAAGATATAGACAATAAAACTGGACTAGTGGGTACTTCAACTTATCCCTCTCAGAACCTGATGAGTCTAAACAAATACATAAGTAAACAAACAAGCAAACAAATACATAAATAAGAAAGAAGTTCAGTAGGTAAATGGAATTTAAGAAATGTTAGATTTAATAGATCTCTGTAGAAAACTGAATATGAAAACAAAAGAATAATCTTTCTCAGCACTTCATGCCAACTACACAAAAACTGACCATCTATTAGGGCATAAAAACTTTATAACCAACTATAGAAAAGTAGGAATAATTAATGCAGCATTTTCAATTCATAATGCAACAAAATATAAATAATAAGGATCCATGGGAAGACAAGTAAAAATTAATTTGAAACTAAATAATATACTTCTAAAAAAGGGATGGATTAAATAATGAATTATAGGAATAAACAATAATTTGAGTAAAGAAAATGACAGTGAGGTGTCAACATATCAAAATTTATGGGATACAGCCAAAGTAGAATTTTGGGAAAAATTTATATCTTTCAATGGTGATATCATTAAAATAGAGAAAAAGAAGATAATTGAATTAGTTATATACCTAAAAATAACCTGGAAAAATAGGAAGTTAAAAATCCATGATTAAAAATAAAATTGGAAAGAGAAATAAATAAGATTAAAGTAGGATAATCTTTGAATTAGTACATAAGACCAGGAATTTGTTTTATGAAAAAATAGAGCAAAGGTTTTGATTAAAAAAATGAAGAAAATGAAATTGCCATTATCAAAAATGAAAAGGGTGAAATCACCAGCCATGAAGAGAAAATTAAAGCAATCATTAGGAGTTATTTTGTCCAATTATATGACAATAAATCTGACAATTTAAGTGAAATGGATGAATGCTTAAAAATATGAATTGCCTAAATTAACAAAAGAGGAAATACAATACTTAATCACAGTTCAGAAAAAAATGACCAAGATATCAAAAAACTATCAAAGAAACATATCCTTTGCTTCAGATGGATTCATAAGTGAATTCTACCAAACATTAAAGAATAATTAATCCCAATGCTATTTAAACTATGTGGGAAAATAAGCAAAGAAAAATCCCTAAAATTTCTTTCATGTCACAAATGTGATGATGATAACTAAGACAGAAAGTGGAAAAACAGAGCAAGAAAATTATAGGCCAATTTCCTGAATGAATATAGATGCAAAAATTTTAAATAAAGTAATATTTTAAATAAAGAAATATATCAAATTGATCATTCAGTCTGACCAGGTAGAGGGCTTTTTTAATATTGGGAAAAGTATCAGTATATTTGACCATATCAATAGCAAAATTAATAGATATTACTTGATTAACTCAATAGATATAGAAAATTCCTTTGACAAAAACAACACTTTCCTATTAAAACCACTAAAAAGCATACAAATGAATGGGCCTATCCTTAAAATAACAAGTAGTATCTATTTAAAATCATCAGCAAGTATCATTACAAGCTAGAAGTCTTCCCACTGAGATCAGGGATAAAGCAAGGGTGCCTATTATCACCACTATTTTTTTATATTGTATTAGAAAGTCTAGCTTTAGTAGATAGGGGAAAAAGAAATTAAAGGAAGTTAGGTAGGCAATGAAGAAAAAATATGAAAGTAAAGGAAGGTGATAAATGTTGGAATGCGGGAAAGTGAAGACACTAATGCACTGTAACTTGTTAACTGATCTAACAATTCTGGAAGGCAGTTTGTAAATGTGCTGAAGCGGGCTATAATATATATCCTCTAATCCAGTAATACTATTATGAAATCTCTATCTCAAAGGGGTAAAAAAAGATAAAAGACATACTTGTAGCAAAAGAAATGTCTATCAATTCGGGAAGGGCTGAATAAACTGTTATATGATGGTGATGAAATGTTATTGTGCCATAACAAATGATAATTGGGATGATTTCAGAAAAAAATGGAAAGTTCTACATGAACTGATGTAGATTGAATTAAGCAGAACTAAGAAAATATGCTCCAAGTCATTATTAATTAGAGAAATGCAAATGAAAACAAAACTCTGAGACCTTAACTTACACCTATCAGAGTAGCTCATATGACAAAACATGAAAATGATAAAAAAATGTAGGGCATGTGGAAAAATCAGGATACTAATGCACCATTGGTGGAATGATAAATAGATACAATCATTCTGGAAAGCAATATGGAACAATACCCATAAGGCCATAAAGCTATACATAATCTCTCATTTGGAAATACCAGTACAAGCTCTGTATTCCAAAGAGATCAGAGATAGAGAAAAAGGACATACTTGTACAAAAATATTTTTCCAGCTCTTTTTATAATGCAAAGAATAAGAACCTGAAATGGTTTTCATTAATTGGAGAGTGACAGAAAAAGTTGTGGTATATGATTGTGATGGAAAACTATTGTGCCATGAGAAATGATGAGCAGGATGATTTCATAACATTCTGGAAAAACATATATCGACTGATGCGGAATGAAGAGATCAAAATCAGGAGAATAATGTTTACAGCAACAGAAATATTTTACAATGATCAACTATAAAGTACTAAACCATTATGAGAAAAACAGATTCCAAGATAACCTCAATACTCATGGAAACAATTAAAACATGATTAAAGAAGGAATTATGGAATATGATTTCAGATCAAAACTCACCATCATTCACTTATTTTCCTTTTTTTAAAATTTTATATGTGAAATGTGTCTTCAGTCAAGGCATAGGTAATATAGAAATATGCATTGCATGAAAGCTTTGGTATAAGGTCTTTCCAACTGTTTAATGCCTAGAGGAGATAAGGAGAGGGAGAGAAGTAGAGAATCTGAATCCCAAATGGCAGAAACAAATTGTCTAAAAAATTTTCTACCCGTACTTATATATTCAATTAAAAATTTAAAAATCATACCATTTCAATTGATTTGATGAAATGGAAAGCATAATAGTGGGAGAAATAGTCAGGGACTAGATTTATATAATCTATAGTTTAGCCATATCATGAATTCTTCTAGAACCCAGAAAGTGAGATGTAGTAGCATGGCCACAGCTTTTGGGAAAATATTTTAATATGCCTGTTTGACTATAGGTTGTGCTGAGGAAGACAAGTCAGAGAAAGCCAATAGGAAAAGGTTTGTAGTTAGCATTCCTAGAACATGAACTAGATATGCATTCTTTCATAAATATCTTAATATGTATACAAGTAACAATATAAATATAGACAGATTTATATGGAAATACATTTATTTATTTGCATACATGTCTATAGAGAGTAGAGAATAATAGTTATATCTCTATCTTTATCTATCTGTCATCTATCTATCTATTGTTGTCCATATCTAGACATCATATAATATTATCTTGATCAGGGCTACTATGTGCTTGCCAAAACATCAGCATGAGTGATATACAGGTGTTTTAGTGTCATATTCCTTAATTAAGTAGTATTGTTCTGTCAAAAGGATTGATTTGATGGGATTAATTTGACTCAAAATGGCCTGACCTCCTATGGAAGAAAAGATATCACAAATTCCAAAAATTTCTAGAGAATTAAGAAGCCACACAGCCTGCATAGATAGTACAGAAGAATTATAGTCAGAAGATGATCATTCTTGAACTCTTCTTCCAATGCTGCATGAGCACAAGTTGTGATACTATAGGTATCTGTGTTGTCAAACTTTTCCTTTCCCAAACCAGTGATTCTTTATTCCTTTCTCTCCCCCCCTCTCTTCTCTCTTTAGAGAAGTTAATATTTTCCCACAGATTATAATTGTGGGAGACAATAGTTTGTCTCTTGAGAGTATAAATGTGAAACATTTGTTAAACACTCATATTCCTTCATTGGATCATTTTTTTGGATATTGCTTAGAGAAGGTCGTGGAATGACTGAGAAGGAAGAGAGAAATTTAAAACACTGGAATAGTTTTACAGCACAATCAGTGGCTAGAGGTTCAGATCCATGAAAAAGAGTTAATGATTTATATACCAGTTTCCCAAAGTAAAGAGACTACTTTAACCAGAATTTCTTTAGGAAACCAAGTCAGAAGTAATGGCTGTAGCAAGATAACTCTCTCAATTGATATCTAGGTAGTTATTTGCCTATCCACTTCCACACCCTCTGAAAACTAGTTTTAAAGGAAAGACATTCTTCCAAGTCCCTTTCTACTCTTTATGTCTTATCTAGGAAATAAGCAAAAAATCACCTACAGAAGTCCATAAGCATCCAAGTTACTCTTTCCACTTGCAGGAGAGAATAATCTGTCTCCATTTTCAAGAAGGCCGATAACTTAAATCTTACTAGTTATGGTAGCAATATTGAGGAGGCTTTTGGCAAGGAAGATTTGGATTCAAATGCCATATCGTACTTTTAGAATTATCACCTAGGAAAAATGCATTACAAAAGATGCAGAAGGCTAATTTCTCAGACTTTATGATCCATCCTGATACAGGAATATAAACAAAAGATTTTGTGATTTTCTCAGTTTGAGGAAGAGCCTCTAACAGAAGCAAATTCTAATGAGTTTCTAACTTAATAGAAAACAACTCTGGCATATTGAGGTTAAATCATGCTACTTGTTTCTTTCAAAGGTCTTTCAATTTTTCAAAAATATTACTGTTCTAGAGTAAGGAATCAAAATTTCTAAGAAAATATGATCTGTTTGTATCATCACACATGAAAATCAATTCATTTGTTTCTAGTTCAGTAATTAAAGAGTCAAGTAGCTACACATGCATATTTGGATGTTTGGTTCATGTATCTAACTGTGTGATGATTTAAATATGCTCATGTGGTGTAATGGCTTCTTTTACAAAGGCTCCTTTAATTGAATCTGACAATTCATATTCCTAGGCATGTACAACATGGATTTGACTATGTGATTCATTAATATTTTGTGAGTATGCTCTGCTCTGCTATTCTTTCTTCTGAAGAAAGAAAAAGGGAATTAAAAAGCAAACTAAAACATTCTCCACCTTCTTGATTTCATGTCACATTTGAACAAAAATATGATTTGTTGAAAATGAATGGACCATTTTGCCTCACTAAAGGCAATATACATTAACTGCATTGTATCCATTAGGGAGTAACAAAACAAAGTTTTGAATTGACCAAATACATGTTTAATTTATGAGCTTTTAATCTTCTAAGAGTCCCAGTTTGTAGTTAGATGACTTCTTAACTTCTAAAATTTCAGGTAACATTGTAACTTAAATGCTATGGCTCTTTAATACAATATTGAGGGTTAAAAATTCAGAAAACCTTTATTAAGGAAATTGATGAATTTGAGATAGCATTACATCCAAGTGAACATCAAATATGTTCTGCTCACCATTAAAAAGTCAACTCTAGCTTCCATAAGGTTTCAGGAAATTTAAAAAAATCACATGACTCTCACTTCCTGGTTAAGATGGCAGCAGAGTAAAAAGCAGTTGCTTAACATCTCCTAATCAAAATATATAGGACTCCTCAAGAAGACATAAAAACAAATCCAGAGGAATGAAGGGACCCCACAACAGGGCGCAGCATTGGAGGTACGTGGAATTGTAGCATTTCCATGTTATAAAGCGGTGAAACAGCTCTCACTAAAATGCAAGCTGAGGAACCCCCTCCCCTAATCCACACCACCTACAGTGCCAAAGGCAATGCACAAGAGTTAGAGCAAGTTTGGGGCATGCATTAAGTTCTTGGCAGCTACCTGGGGTCACCAGAGCCTGCTCCTGAGAGCAGCAAGACTTAAGACCCCAAGAGGTTAAAGAATGCGCAGATTTTGAACACAGACCCTGAGCGCAGGCATGAGTGCAGGCACAGACTCAAGCTCAGACACAGATCCTGAGAGCAGGCAAGGACTCGGATCCTGAGAGCAGATGTGGACCCTGAGTGGGGACCCAGTACAGAGGGGTGCACGACTGTGGAAGCAGTGCCCTGAGACTGTTAAAGGAGCTTCAGGCAGAGCAACAAGCAAGGGGACCACCAGGAGGCTTGACCCTGAGAACAACTAGACCTGAGCCCTCAGGAGCCTAAAGAGTGCAGACAGACCCTGAGTGTGAGGATAAAGCTGAGAGGGTGCAGGGCTAACAATGGCACGCCAGAGACAAGAACCCCAGAAGAGAAAGATCATCAAGAAGAAATCTGTTCACCCTCTACACTAGACCCAGAAAAGACAATCCCCAGGAATATAATAGCCAAATTCAAGAGCATCCAAGTAAAAGAAAAAAATTTACAAGAAGCCAGAAAGAGAGAATTCAGATATCAAGGAACACCAATCAGGATCACACAGGATATGGCAGCCTCCACACTAAAAGACTGCAAGGCTTGGAATATGATATTCAGAAAGGCAAGAGAACTGGGTCTACAACCAAGGATCATCTACCCATCAAAACTAATTATATACTTCCAGGGGAAAGTTTGGGCATTCAACAAGATAGAAGATTTCCAAGTATTTGCACAGAAAAGACCAGGACTAAATGGAAAGTTTGATATCCAACCACAAAAATCAAGAGAAACATGAAAAGGTAAATAAGAAACAGAGGGGAAAGAAAGAAAACTCATAATTTTAAATTTTTCCTCTTTAAGGGCTTTAATATGATCTAATTATTTGTATTCCTATGTGGAAAATGTTATGTATAATTCTCTGTAAGGAACTCTATTCACTATTGTAGTATTCACTATTATAGTAATTAGAAGAATTATTCATAGGGAGAGTTTGGAATACTAAATGGTCTAAGATGATATGGGGATGGGAAAGATGGAGGTGAATAGTAGAGGACACCAAGAGAAACTTGAATGAATAAGAAAAATAGGATATTCTATTACACAGATGGAAGGAGAATCAAGCAAAATCCACTTCCCAGAAGCCAAGGGAGGAGAGGATCCAAGAGAAGAGAGTATTGATGTTATTTGAAACCTTAGAGAAGTCAGAGAGGATAAAGACTGAGAAAAGCCTTTGGATTTAGTTATAAAGAAATCACTTTCATTCCAGTGATGGGTTCAGAAGACAAATGACAAAGAAGGAAGAACTGAGTGAATGATGAAGAAATGGAGGTAGGAAATGGAAAAAAAATTTAGATGGAGAAAGAATTAAGAGAATGTGGGGCCAATTGAAGGTTTTTTAGGGATAAGGAAAGCTGAATGTGGTTGAAAAGCAATGAGGAAAAGGAGTCACATGAATTTTCCCAAGTGTTTTAGTAGATTACAAGCTTCTTAAGGGCAGGCACTGCCAAAAAGTTCAATTTCAGAAATTGATAGTTTATTAATGGGAACAAAATAAAGAATAGGCATTAACTACCATTAGCTTTTCCACTATACTCTGAGGATTATTGGACTTTTTGGTCTCACTTGCAGCTGAAAACAACATGAGTTGTCTTTCATGTTAGAATGTGAGCTCCTGAGGACAGAGACTGTCCCAATTTTCTATTTGTATTCTCAGTGCCATGGTGTAAAGATGAAAATGAATGTTTGGACAATAATTTTATGAAATTATGTGGTTGCCAATATTTATTATATTTGGAGTCAGAAATTTATTTACAAATATTTACAAAATGGAGAGGAAACAATAAAGCAGAGAAAAGTGAAGAGGTTAGAGAGTATATCCTATCAACCTAAATGTTTACTCTGGGTTTGCTTAATCTAGGCAGAGATTCATTAGCTCTCAACCAGGAAGACTGGTGGTGAGTAATCCCATGGCTTCCTCCAAGATGGGAGCTAGTTTCTTAAGAAAATAAGAAAGGGGGCAGCTGGGTAGCTAAGTGGATTGAGAGCCAGGCCTAGAGACCGGAGGTCCTAGGTTCAAATCTGGCCTCAGACACTTCCCAGCTGTGTGACCCTGGGCAAGTCACTTGACCCCCATTGCCTACCCTTACCACTCTTCCACCTATAAATCAATATACAGAAGTTAAGGGTTTAAAATGAAAAAAAGAAAATAAGAAAGCAGTCAGCTTTCACTCACCCAACAAAGTAGTCAAGGAGTCAGAGTCTAAGTTGAAGCCAAGCTCCAAACCCACAATCCAAGCTTCAGTCTCCAGGGAAGCTCCCTCGAAGACTCTCCCCAGTGAGAAGACTATCTCCAGAAGGCAATCTCTTCAGACTATCTTCTCAAAGATAGTCTCCTCTGAGCGAGTTTGGGCTTGCTTTTATGGTGACTTCTCATCCTTGTCCCTCTTCACAGGGGCCAATCATTTTTTCCAAATTGTGGAACACTGCCCAGAGGGCAATGTCTCTGGGATAGACTTCTATTTTCGAAAGGCTAAGTTCTCATCTAAGGGTGTGAATTCTCTAAAATTCACCTTCTGGAGAGGTGAATACTCATCCTGGCTGATTGTTTCTGAGGGTGTGAATTTACTAAGTGGTTTGTGAGCTCCTCCACCTAGTTCAAGCTTGGGTTGATTCAATCAAAAGGTAGACAAAGGAGAGTTAATACTGTCTTCACAATCTAGTGAGATACTTAAATTAATGTTATCTCAGGATAGACAATAGAATAAAGAATTCTTTCACAATAATGAACACTTAATAAATGCTTTTTCATCCCATCATTTTGTTTATATATCCTCAGAACCTAGCACAATACCTTATATGTCACAGTATTTAATAAATGCTTTGAGAATTGAAAAAAATCACATGACTGATTTTTCTGAGATGATCAGCAAAGACTTGGGGGGGGGATGGAATGATATTTAAAGGTTTGGAAACTTAAAAAACCACTGAAAATCTTGACCTTTCTATATCATTAGTAATGATCTGATCATAAAAGGATATTCTCTATGTCTGGTATAGCTTTTTAAAATCCTAGAAGGACTCTGGATTCTACTAAGGCAATCATAGTTTTAAATTATTTAATTTAAAATTGGCTCTCTACTAAGGTGATGAAAAGTCACTTGATTGGGCTCCTTAAATGTTCAGGGGATGGAGCCAAGATGGAGGAGTAAGTAGAACAGCAGCTCCATTTCACCAAGAGAATTCTTTCAAACCAAAATTAAAATATCACCACAAAATGAAAAAATGAGTGAAAGAACCAACAAGGAGAGAGTGAAATAACTTTCAAGAAAAGAAAAATCCAAAAGGTAGGCAGAGACCATCTGGGGAACTAGGATGGGAGGATACCAGAACCAGCAAAAGGATGTATCAAGGAGTGAAGAGTAAGCCAAGAGTAAACCACAAACCCCCCACAACCACCACCCCACACCACGTCTACTGTCATGGTCTCTGAATTTCAGATCAAGTTAACATTCAGACCCTGAGAGACTGCCTGGGCAAATAGTGGTCCAAGCCAACTCATAACCCTTGAAATTTCAAACCTGTGGGGAACTCTGGAGTCCCAGCCTTGGATAATCTGAGCTAAAGGGGACTGATCCATGTGGGTCCAGAGAGAAGCCAGGAATCACAGCCTGGGCTTAGGATAAGGACATAATCCACAATTTGGGGTGAGGACACAGGTTACAGAGGGAACCCCCACCCTGGATCAATTTGTCCAAAATTATGGGTAGAGCTCCAAGACAGAGCAATCAAACATAGCCTGATTGGATCAAGAAGACAGTGAGACCAAAAACTTGAGCCTAAGCCCAGGGCTAGAATTCAAACAGTCCTTGATCTGATCAAGTTCAGAGTGAGATCAAAAGCTTATACACAAGCCTAATGAAAGTTTTTAAGCCACCAACATCTCAAGATTCAATTGAGTTAGCACAGGGAGGGGACTCTCAGAGCTCTCAGCCCTCAGATGGTCTGGTAAACTAGTAACAACCCAGAAAATTAGCTGAAAATCACATCAAGGAAGGACTGAAATTTAAAAGGGTACCCCAGCCTTGCAGAAAACAGAGCCTACCCAAACGTAAATAGGAAAATTGAGCAAATAACCAAAAAAAGGACCTAACTCTAAAGAATTTTTATGGAGACAAAAAGCCAGGTGCAGACACAGAAGGGGACCTCAAAAGCAAAGTAAACACATACAAAGTCAAAAAGAAAAATATGCATTGGACACAGAGTCTGGAAGAGCTCAAAAAAAGACATCAAAGAACAATTAAGAAAGACAGAGGAAAGGTGGGGAAGAAAAATAAAAGTGATGTAAGAAGATATGAAAGTGATGCAAGAAGAAACAGACAAATTGAAAAAGGAGAACCAAAAACTGACAGAGGAAGACCTGGCCTTACAAATCAGAATTGACCATTTATAAACTAATGAGTTCATGAGAAATCAAGAAAAATAAAGCAGAATCAAAGGAATGAAAAAAGAAGAAAACATGAACTATCTTAATGAAAAAAGAACTGATGTAGAAAATAGATCTAGAAGAGAAAATTTGAGAATTATTGGACTACTAAAAGTCATGATGAAGAAAAAGTCTTGGACATCATATTACAAGAAATTACCAAAAATAACTGCCCAGAGATCCATGAAAAATAAAAGAAAATGGAAATTGACGTAATTCACATATCTCCTCCCGAAAGAAATCTTCAAATGACAGCTACCAGCAACTTAATAGCTGAAGTCAAGAGCCACCAAGTAAAAATATTTCAAACAGCTAGAAAGAAACCAGATAATTTCTTCCCATTATGTTGCTCTTGATTAGAATCTCAGATCCATTTAACCAATTAACATCATTCAGCTTTTAAAAATGGACATTCATTTTAATGTTGTGGCATGGATCACAGTACATCCCCCTCCCCAGTACCTTCAGGGAATATGTTCTCTTCTACACAAATTTCTGGAGTGAGTAGATTCAGACTTAATGCACTTAATATGTAGCATGGGAATCAACAAGGTCATTCCCAAATATAGTATTATGGCTAAATTAGTCTTCCATCATCTCAGCAAGTTTCATCTCCCTCTTAACTTGAGTAGAATGAATCCCAAATCATGTGCCCAACATGAATGCTGAAATAATTTCAAAACACATAATTCCCATATTCTCTTATGGGGTGTACTTTTATTGCCTTCAGATTTCCAAAGGTCATAATCTACAACTTCCTTCATCCAAAAAGAAAAAAGAAATGCTGAAGCAAATATCCGAAGACTGTTTTCATGGGCCACTTATAGCCTACAGAGGGGATGGGCTCCAGGTTCCCCCTTTTAGAGCATTTTCTCTTCTTGGAAACCTTAAGCATTGAAGAACATAAATAGAAGAAACTAATCCCAAGGAAGAGAGACCAGGTTCAGCACAACTAAAGATTGTGTATGTATGCCCAGACAGAGAGAAAGGAATCACTTCACCATGTTGGTGAACCAATTATAGAGTATCTTTACATATGCCCCAGTGGCTTTCCAAAACCCTACCATTACATACCATTATGACTCTTCTCAAATCATCTTCCACCAAAAAAGCCACTACTTTACAGGAAATTGTTTAGATGAAAATTGTTTTGTAATTGTGTTTATATAATTGCTCAGTTTGCCTTCCCAAGTAGATTCCCAGGTATTTTATATTTTTAGAGTGACTTTAAATGAAATTTCTCTTTCTAATTCTTTGTTGGTAATATATAGAAATGCTGATTTATATGTATTTATTCTGTATCATGTAACTTTACTAAAGTTATTATTTCTACTAGCTTTTCTACTGATTCTCTAGGATTCTCTAAGTATACCATCTCATCATATATGAAGAGTGATTGTTTAGTTTCCTCATTGTATAATTTAATTCCTTTTTCTTTCCTTATTGCTAAAGCCAGCATTTCTAAAACAATATTAAATAATAGTGGTGATAATGGACAATCTTGTTTCAACTATGATCTTATTGGAAAGGTATCTAACATTGTAGATGATACTTGTGGAAGGTTTTAGGTATAAATGACTTATCAATTTAAGGAATGAACCTTTTGTTCTTATGCTTTCTAGTGTTTTTAATAGGAATGGGTGCTATATACTGTCAAGGATTTTTCTGCATCTATTGAGATAATCATGTGATTTCCTTACTTATCTCTTTTAATCCAATCTATTTTAGCTTTAGCTTTCTCTGAGATCATGATTTCTGGTACTATATTTTTACATTAGACAATGCACAATAAATTCTCCTCCATCCCATTACATTTATTCTGTGTGTCACCCTGCTTCAATTGTGTTTCTTGTAAACAACACAACATATAGTAGAGTTCTGGTTTTTAATCCACTCTACTATCTACTTCTGTTTTATGGGTAAGTCTATCCCTTTCACATTAATGATTATGATTGCCAACTGTGTATTCCCCTCCATCTTATTTTCCCCTTTTGACCTTGCTCTTTTCCTAACACTCTGATTCTCCTCATCAGTATTTTTGGAAAGAGAAATTTCATTCAAAATAACTGAAGACATTATAAAATAACTAAATTAATATAAAATAATAACTGCAAAAAATCCCAGCAAATAAATTAAAACAATTACAAAATATTTTATACACAAAATGAGATCTAAAATATTTGAAAAGCATTAATTCTTCATGCATAGGATGAGCCAATAAAATAAAAATGGCAATTCTACATAAGTTAATACATCTATTCATTGCCATAATAATACAATTTCCCCCAAATTATATCATAGAGGTAGAAAAAATGATAATATAATTCATCTGCAAAAACAAAAGGTCAAGAATATCAAGAGATTTAATGAAAAAAATATTAAGGTGGGAACCTATTTTTACCAGATATTATAAGTGTGATATAAAGTAGTTATCTTTAAAACAATATGCTAAGAAATAGAGTAGTAGACAATGAAAATCAACACATAATAGTAAATGACCATAGCATCTTAGCATTCAATAAACCAAAAAACCTAAGCTAAAATCAAAATGGATATATGCTCTTGAAAAAAAGAGTGATAACATAAAGAAATTAGGGAAACAGAAAATAGTTTAACTGTCAGACTTATTGATAAGGGAAGAATTTTGACCAAAGAAGACATAAAGACATTATGAGAAATAAAATGGGTAATTTAGATTACATTAAATTTAAAAATTTATTTGTTGTTTTTTTTAAACAATAAACAGAAATAAAACTGGGATTTGAAGAGTAACAACAAATTGGGAAAAATTTTATAGTAGATATCTCTGAAAAAGGTCTAATTTCTAAAATGTATAAAGAACTGAGGCAAATTTATAAGAATACAAGTCATCCTTAAATTGATAAATGGTCAAATTACTGAACAGACAGTTTGATGAATTATTAAAAATACCTATAGTCATATGAAAATGCTCCAAATCTCTATTACTAGAAAATGCATATTAAAACAACTCTAAGATAATCCCTCATATCTATTAGATTGTTTAATAAGACAAAAAAGAAAACCATGAATGATGAAGGAAATGTGGTAAAATTGGGATAATAACACAATATTGGTGGAGCTATAAACTAATACTAACATTCCAGGGAGCAATTTGGAACCAAAAACAAAGGGTCATAAAACTGCATTCCCTTTTATACTGCAATTCCACTGCTAAGTCTGCATCCCAAAGAGATCAAAGATAAAGGAACAAGATTGATGTGTAAAAAATATTTATAGCACCTCTCAATGTGATGGCAAAAAATCAGAATTGAAAGGATGGCCATCAATTAGATGTGACTGAACAAACTGTGGTATTGCTATTGGTGGAACTGTGAACAAATAAAACCTTTCTAGAGAGAGCTATGAAACTATGTTCTAAAGGCCATAAAACTATTCATATATCCTTTGATCCAGCAATACCATGACTGGGTCTATATCTTGAAGAGATCATACTTAAGGGAAAAGAGCCTAATTGTACAAAAATATTTCTAGAAGCTCTTCAAGCAAAAAATAATTGTTAACTGAAGGGTTGTCCATCACTTGGAATATAGATGAACAAGTTGTAGTATATGGTTGCAATGGAATACTATTGCACCCTAAGAAATGACAAACAGGATCAGTTCAGAAAAAAACTGAAAAGACATATAAACTGATACAAAGTGAAGTAAGCAGAACAAAAAAAGCAATGTGTATAGTAACAGAAATATTATATGATCATCAACTATTAAGAACTAAACTATTGTCAGCAAAGCAAGTTTCCAAGATAATCACAGCAGACTCGCGATGAAAAATGCTGTTCACAACCAAAGAAATAACTTTTGGAATCTAATTAGAGGTGAAAGAATGCCACCTTCCACTTTATTTCCTCCATGGGCTTTTTACTGAATGTGTGATATGTGTCCACTTTATTTCCTCCATGGGCCTTTTACTGAATATGTGATATGTGTCTGTCACAACATGAGTATTATGGAACTACATAATGCATGAAAGCACTGATATAAACTCTATCAGACTATTTACCACCTCAGGGGAGGGGAAAAGGAAGAGAAGAAGAAAATCTGATTCAGAAAATGTCAGAAAATAATTGTCAAAAATTGGATCTATGTGTAACTGAAAAAATAATTAAAAATAAGTTGTTATATGGTTGTAATGGAATACTATCATGTCATAAGAAATTACAAATGAAATTATTTCAGAAAAATATTGGAAAGACTTGTATAAACTAATCCTAAATGAAGTAAGAAGTACCAGGAGAACATTTGATATAGAAGCATAAATATTTTAGGATGATCAACTGTGAAGTACAAAACTATTATCAGAAATGCAAGGTTCCAAGACAACCCCATTAGTTATGATGAAAAATGGCATCAACAGCCATTGAAAGAAATGTCAATAAGAATGCAGAATGAACCATACAATTTATTGTCTCTTTTACATCATTATTTTTTTCTTTCATGTTTAATATATGTCTTCTTTCATGCCATGAGGAATATGGTAATTTGTTTTGTATGATAAGACTGAAATCACCTATGTCAGATTGTTTATTGTTGGGGGAAAGGAGAAGGAAGAGAGGGAGGGAGAAAATTTGGATTGCAGAAGGTGAGAAAGCAATTGTTAAAAATTTTTTATACATTGTTGTTAGTAAAATTGATGAAGGTAGATATTAAAAGGGAAAATAGTATTTTAATAAAAGCCATGCTGATAGAGACAAATCGACCACTAGCCTGTAAGAAACCTATTCAAAAATCGCCTCAGCCATTTTACTTTTCGTACCTTCGTGCACTCACGTAACTAAAGAGACCACCCCTCCTGACTCCAGGAGTTTATCCCCTCTCTTACATCATCACACTTCCTGTCTCCTCCATTTTTACAAGAGGAATCATGGGAAATGTAGTTTTCCAAAGTCCCCTAAAATGTCCACAGGAAGTTTGTCATATAATCTACATACCTTAACGCTCAAATGAGCCCCAAATAGCTTTTAAATAGAGTCCCAGAAATTCTAAATAACACAACATGTAGTAAAAAATAAAATATTGGGAGCAGCTGGGTAGCTCAGTGGATTGAGAGTCAGGCCTAGAGATGGGAGATCCTAGGTTCAAATTTGGCCCCAGAAACTTCCCAGCTGTGTGACCCTGGACAAGTCACTTGACCCCCATTGCCCACCCTTACCACTCTACCACCTATGATCCAATACAAGGAAGTTAAGGGTTTAAAAAAATAAATAAAAGATTTAGAAAGTAAAGAACAGAAATATGAAAGTTGGCAGGAAAGGTCCAGAGTGAGCATAACAAAATCCAACAGAGGCGATGCTCCAGCAAGACAGCAGTAGACCATACCTCTTCAAGTCAGAGCAGTCTTTGCCTACAACTGAATCAAAAGCAGCAGTATCTTCTGAAGCTCTCAGCCTTCAGAAGGTAAAGGTGTCAGACAACTGGTGAAAAGGAAGTTACAAGAGTCCCTTTGATAGCACTGTGTGCAATAATCAATTTTTTTCTCTATTTTTTTATTTACCATATATCTTAATCCTTCCATCCCCTCTGCAAACCATAGAAGACATCACTTTACAAAGAAATGTATATGTAAGTTATGTCTTTAATATTCCTATTTTTAAGTTCTTTGTCTGGAGATGGACATTCATGAGTTATTCTTCAAATACTAATTCTGTAGTTTTAGATAATAGTTTCTTGATTCTACTTATTTCATTATTCAATATTTCATTAATATTCTGCTAATCATTTCTTTTGGCTTAGTAGTATTCTATTACATTGGGTAATTCTGTTGCATTGTCCATATGCAGATACATGGTTGCAGTCCCACGATAAGGAAGAGCACTAACACAATGGTATTTGTGGCTGCAGAAGAACAGACATCCTGGTACGAGTTCCAGGGCTAAAAGGAGTGCATGTGGTCACTCATGCACCAGAGAATAGATGAAGAGAACAGTAAGCACACCTCTCCTTAGATCACACCATCTTGGAAGAACTGAAAATTTATAATTCAGCAAAACTAGCTCTCAAAGTAGCTACACAAAAAATAAAAATAAAAACAAAACCTGAAGTTTGGGGACAATAATCCTCCATTCCAGTAGCATAGCCTAACTTTAAACTAAGAATAAAAGTCAAGAAAAAGAATGGAAACATTAGCAAAAAACAAAACAACAAAAAACAACAGGATTATAGTAAATCACTATGGTGACAAGGAAGTTCACAACATAAATTCAAAAGAAGACAACAATGTCAACACTTCTACTCCCAAAATCTCAGAGAAAAATGTGACTTGATCTCAGGCCCAAAAAAATATTCCTGGAAATATTTGAAAAGTATTTTATAAATCAAATAAGATTGACAGGTGGAATAGAGGGAAAATAATTGAGTGATGCAAGCTAATCATGGGGAAAAAAAGATTTAATGACTTGGAAAAGAGGGCACAAAAGTAGTAAGGAAAATAACATTTTAAAAAATAGACTTGTGTTAAAAGTACTATGAGGGGTTTCAAGATCAATGAGCTGGGCCTGACTAACTGGACCTAGATCCTCAGGTAGTAGGAGGATCTAAGGCTGAGTGATGGGTACGGTTGCCTGTGTGATCACCAAGATGTGCAGGTAACCACCAACGTGTTTAGCTTAGCCAAGCCCTTGCCTCTTAACAGTGCCCAAGCCAAGAATCTAGTGTGGGGCTGTACATATGTTCAACAGCTCCTCTAGCTCCCTGGCTTCGGCTTAGGTTTGATGATAAGGTTGGTTATGGGCTGGTTGTTGATGTGCTAAATGGACAATGTTAATTTCTGACTGAGGTTTGATAAATCCCTTTCCCTATAGCTGTAAATGTTTACTAGCCTGGTAAGGAATGCCAATCTTCATTTAGATTAAGTTGTAACAAGGTTTATTGCTTAACTCAAAGGGGTAAGAACAGGACCAGGAAAGAGGTGTTGGGAAATGCTATACTAAGTCTATGGAAGTAAGATAGTTTGTATATAATAGCAGTAGGTTGATATTGGCTGGAGTCTCTTCCCCTCTCACAGCCCCTGTTCTGGCCTGGTTTTGGTCTGAACCAAAAAAAAGGGAGGGATAGTGATGTACTTCTTAACAGCTGTGCTGTTCTTGTCTCTCAGCTCAATATAGTATCAAGGTGAAAGAAGCTTCTTGTGATGATGAGATATGGATGCTGGATTAGCAGGTCTATGGCCTACCCACCGTTTTGCCACTCACTTCCAAGGTCCCCTTCCTCAAAACTGAGGTCCTGGGTGGCTCAGTCCATGGGCTTTTATAGACGTGGTTCCAATTGTCTTTTGCCCTTGGCTCATGCCACCCTGGGTGAATTCCAAATTCTGTAACTGACAATCCTGCCACTCAAAATGTTCTCTATCTTGTCCAGAAGTTCCTTGCTACACTGGGCCAAATGGTGAAAAAGACATAAAAATCAAATGAAGAGAAGAAATACTTAAAAACAGAATTAGGTACAAGAAAAAAATATATACAAGAATTCACCAAAAATGAGAATTTTTTTAAAAATTGAAATTTGCCACAAGAATTAAAACTTTACAAAAATTCATTGAAGAAGTTCTTAAAAAGTAGAATTGGGCAAACGGAAAAGAAGATACAAATGCTAAGAACATAATTCCTTAAAATTAGAATTCTGCAAGCAGAACCTAATTTCCCCATGAAAATATAAATCAAAATCCAGAAAAAAAGAAAATATGAAATATCTCATTGGAAAAACAATTGACCTTGGAAAATAGATTGAGAAGAAATGATTTAAGAATTATTGGACTATATAGATGTCATTATAAAAAAAAAAGAGCCAGGTCATCATCTTTTAAGAAATTTTCAAGGAAAACTGCCCAATATTCTAGAACCTGAAAGGAAGATAGAAATTGAAAGAAATCTCCAATCAGTTCTTGAAAGATATCACAAATTGCTCTCCAGAATTGCTGGACCAGTTCATAACTCTACCAGCAGTGTATTAGTATTTCAATTTTCCCATTTTCCATCATTTTTCATTTTACCTTTCTGTCACATTAACTGATAGGTGTGGCATTGTATCTTAGAGTCATTTTAATTTTAATTCCTCTAATCAATAATGATTTAGACATATTTTAATATACCTCTATTTAATTTTGATTACTTCATTTGAAAATTTCTGTTTATATCCTTTGACCATGTATCACCTCAGGGAATGATCTGGAGTCTTATAACTTTGATTCAATTCTCTATATATTTGAGAAACAAGGCATTCAGACTCTATTCATTGTTTCTCTAGAGACAAATAACACTTTTCATCATGAGTCCTTCAAAATTTTATTGGAACATTGTATTTCTTAAAATAGCTAATTCATTCTTAATTATCCTACAATATTCCTGGTACTATGTGCATTGTTTTCCTGGTTCTTCTAAATTCACACTGCATTGGTTTATGTAAATTTTACCAGCTTTTTCTGAGAATATGCTGCTTATCATTTATAATGGGTCAATAAGATTCTATCACAATCAGAAATCACAACTTGTTCAGCCATTTCCTCATTGATTGGAATCCTCTCAATTTCCAATTTTCCAAGAAAGAAAAAGCTGCTATGAATATTTTTATACATATAGTTCCTTTTCATTTTTGGTTTTTGTGTTTCATCTCTTTCAGATACATACCTAGTACTGGTATAGTTGGATGAAAGAGTATGTTTGATTTTATAGCCTAAGATTTTACTAAAAGATAAAAGGATGGGACACAATAATAACTTATGTTTGCTTTTGCTTTTACATACTTAAATGCCTCTATTCAAAAACTTGATTTATGTGTGCCTTATAAGGATTAGTTCTCTGTGCAAAAACACATTTCAGTTCAACAAACATTTACTAAATCCAGTATATGCATAGCATTGTGCTATATGTCTTCTACAAAGATTTAAAAAATCAAACCTAGTTTTTTTAGTAATAATGCAGTTGTATTCCTATATATATACTATTATTGTCTTGTTTGTCTAATTTATCGATATTTGGAGATTTTCTATTTACTTTAAATGAATTTCATCCCCACATTTTCCTTTAGGCTTTTGTTAGTGATTTATAGAAAGGCTAACAATATTTATGGATTTATTTTGAATCATACTTTTTTTCCAGAAACTTAATTTTTCCAATTGTTTGCTGTTGATATTTATGTTTTTCTAAAGAAAAACTATTATCACGTCTATAAAAGGAATAATTTGATTATTCCTTTGCCAATATCCTTTATTTATTTCATAATTGTTTTATTTGTATAGCATTTTTAGTACTTCCAGAAATAGTAATAGAGATAGAGCTAGCTTTAATTCATTCCTGATTTTATTGGGATTGCTTCCACTATTTCGTCATCCCAATAATAAAAGCTCTTGATTTTTAGGTAAACATTTTTTTTATCTTTCTGTGGAAAAGTCCTTTCACCCATCTATATTTCTATCATTTTAAAATATATGAATTACATATCTTGTCTAATAAATTCCTTACTAATTTTTGTTATAGTTTCTCATGTGATTAACTAAGGGAATATTTTTTCCTAAAATGTTGACCCATCATTGAATACCTGGCATAAATCCATGTTGGTGGCAATGTATCTTTTTGGATAGACTGCTGTTGCAAATGTAATCATTGTAGTGCAGAGGTGCAATCAACCCTGCAAAAGGCTAACTGCAGAATTTCTGACAGTTGAGAGGGTTTAGAACCCTGACTAGGGGAGTTGATTCCAGAGGCTTGGTCAGAGTAGAAGGGTCAACTGACCTAAGTCTTTGGGCTGAAACCTGGCCTTGATTCTGTGCCTTTTTTCTTGAGATTTTGTAGCTTAGCTAATTCCTCTGGATCTCCCTGACCTTCCCTATTTAAATCCCCATTTCCTTTCCTAATTTTCTGTGGGTTTGGGAGAAGGGTGGATTGGGGTGGTAGCAATCAAACTTTGAAGACTTAGTTTTCCCCAGAGTCAAGAAGGGCTTACCTTTGATACAAATTATCTTCTGATTCATTGTGTGTAACTTCCCTGACCTTAAGGGCAACAAAACCTCCAGGAGTCTGAGTGAGGGCAGACCCTTTCTCAGTCTCCCTTTTCTGTGTCCCTCCCCCACCTGGAGCTTCTCCCTAGGTGGTTGTTAGAGAAACCTTGTATCTCTCTGTCCTTTATAATCAACCCTGAAACTTAATAAACCCTGTTGTCATTTAATCAAACCTTTTGCTAAATCATTGGTTGAATGATAAAAGAGGGATAAGGAGAGAAAGGAATAGTTTCTCTTTGAGTCCTGAGGGGAGCTGGAGGCATCCATCTTGCAGGAAGTGGTGATCTCTATACTTCCTCTGAGAAGCCCTCCTATTTCACAAACAGGGAAGAGACTTGGAACTCTTCCTTTGTGAACCTGAGAAACTGACTAGAAAGCCCTCTAGTTAGTTTCAAACCATTTCTGACTGGCCCTAACCTTTTGTCTATAGCAGTGCCCTTCCTGCATGAAAGGGTTCAGCCAGTTTCCCTTCAGTGTCCTCTGTCTCAAGCCTGTGTACCCAGTCTGTGTCTCCCTGTTGCAGCTGCCTGCTCAACTACCTCATCCTCTTCCCTTGCCCCTCATTATACTTTATCTTTCTATATTTCCTTAAACTTAGCCATTCCCTTACATCTCTCCTACCTCCTAATTTACTACCTCCACTATTGCACCCTCCTTTCCTACCTAATGACTTAGGGACCCACAAACTCCATCAACTTGCTTTATTCCCTCATTACATCATTTAAAATTAAATGTATGCCTGCATTGATTGTAAGTATCTGATATTATCATTCTTTGCTTTATTCTTCTTTGGCTTAGCTAACATGAACATGCTTCATAGAAATAGTTTGGTTGCATACCGTCTTTAATTTGAGGACCATTCATGAAGCATGTTTCTCTGTAAATTCTCATAGAATGAGGTCCTATTAAAGACCTCAATAAATAGACTGAATGAATGTCAAGTGTAGTAAATGCAATTTATCTCTTTATTGGACTATGTTATATTAATGCCAAGGTCTTTACTTAATATTAGTTACATTCAAAATATAAACATTATATAGAAAGGAGAATGATGAAACTAAATTACATACTTCAGGCATTACAGGTTCCAAAATGCATTTTGGGGACAATATTCCTTTGACTAAACTATAAATACATAAAATAACTTTCCTGGCTTTAGGATAAACAGAAAAGCTATTTATTTATATCTATTTATCTATAACTATATGTCAATCATCTCTATCTCTAGATAACCTCTATCTCATCTCTACTTAAATCCATATTTATATCAATCTTTTCTATATATGACCAGATTTATATCATGTTTCTCTATGTCTATGAATATCTAAGTCTATACTACATATATCTATCTAAATCTATACCTTATCGATAGTTAAATATATACTTATGTCCATTGCAACATAAAGATGATGTAATAGAAATAGAGAATTTTTAAGCTGAAATTCCACTTAATAGCTTGATATAGTCTTTTGTATACTGTGTAGTCTAATCTATTTAAAAAAAACTTTTTACTAATTTTTATTATTTTGTAAATTTTTTTTAGCTTGTATTGATTAAAAAAGTTTGGCATCTTATAGAATAGTTTACTGTGAACTCCCCCTTTAATCTTTCTCTTTTATTATTATAGATATAACTTGAACTTGAAAGATCATAGTAAATTGTTTTATATTTTAAAGTAAATGATCTTATTGAAATATAAAGGTCATAGGTCATCACTAATACTCCTTTTCTTCATGTTTTCATTATATTAACCATTACATATTCTTCAGAATGAACTTTTTCATCATTAGAAAGTGAAAATCATTAAGAAAAACATCTTAATGCATCTATGTTTGGTCTACTAACTGTGAATAAATTTTATGGCTCATGGTTATTAATAATTGTTTGTTCTGTATTACATAAAGGAGGACAAAAGTATCGTTTTTTGAAGGAACCATACTCAGATTTATAGTCAATTGTTACTGATTTTGTAATAAAATCAAGAATATTTAAATTCATCAACTTTGAGTAAACTCAAGGAAGCAAATTAAAAAAATTAGTATCATGGCATATGTTTTTCTTATATGGTATTTGGCAAATGATGCTTGAGACTGAAATCCCACTCAACATTGGTTTCTATATTTTCTGAACCTTGTTTTCATTCTTAACTATAATTTTTGCACAATTATTTAGAAACTAGGTATTTTAATTAACTAATGCATATTTTATATATGTTTATACACATACCAATATACATTATGTTTACTATTATTATTTATATCTACATGTAACATACATATGTCATGGAAAGGATGCCCATCATAATTAAAGGGAAATTTCATTAAATTTTCTTTTCATGAATAGAAACATACTAAAAGAGGGAGAAGTATTGTTTAAGATATACATAAAGGAATCTTTATGGGACAAATGAACTTTCAATTTTATCAGGTAATCACAGGATTAAGAGAGCACATAGTCATCCTGGGTTCACAACTTTTCATACTCCGGTCTTGGTGGATGTTTGCTATGTTTTGTGGTTGCCCTAGGTATTTGAGATAAAATACATTACTTACATTTTGAATGACCTAAGAAAGATCTTAGATAAAGGAAGGTAAAAGGGATGAGAAGTAACCAACCATCATATTTCTCCACCGTATACTGAAGTGGAAGCTTTTTTTTTAAAATGCCATTATTTATGTTAAGAAAAGTATAAAAATTCAGTATATATATTATATATATAGGGAATGCTATCTCTCTCTCTCTCTCTCTCTATATATATATATATATATATATACATATAGATAGATAGATAGATAGATAGATAGATATCTAGATATCTAGATAGATAGTAGATAGGATTCCCAGAAAACTCAGTAAAGCCAAAATTTGCAGAGTAATTATTTATCTGCAATTAGGGAGGGAGAGTACTTCCATATTATCCTTATGGTTCTCTATAACAATTAAATTCAGGTCCTTCTAATGAGGGTGTAATTATGTGTTTGTATATATTTTCACACAGGAGTTATTTATGTCACATATGAGTGACCAACTTTAAAATAACTAGGATATAATCAGATATGGCTCTTATTAAACCTATACTGAAAGTAAAATTATCTTTGATAATTTTTAAAGTACTTGTGGTTATGGTAGTGTCTCAGACTCATCATTATCAAAATAATGAATTTGATTTTATATAAAAAAGTCTCATCCCCATATACTCACTAATTTTTTTTCCTATGGAGGTGTTGATATTTAATGAATTCCTAGAGGGTCTTCCCTTAAACTCTTAATATTTGTTGCTACTTTTAAAATATATGATTTCCTCAATGAGTATCCAACCTATGCAATGCTGATCACAACTCTACTAATTCATAGAAGGTATTTTTCTTTAGTTTGTGTGGCAGAAAAGATATATAAAGCATTATGGAGCTTCTCTGGACTTCCCTGAATTGGCTTTGGGCATGGGGCAAATAGTCAATTACTAGGTCCATACCCCGGTAATGTTTCTGATTCTCCTCATATATTTCTAGTTTTGTTTATTTAATTTTGGAGGGAGAAATAACATCTTAGGGAACTGAACAACAAAAGGTTTATGCTTGTACTTGTGATATTTCCTTCATTAATAGGTAATTGGGTTTTCAAGGGAAGACCTGGAGAAGTTTCCTAATTACATGTATCATCAATGACCTCTGGTAGCTCCCCAAAGTGTTGATCAGTAGTTTCTAATTGTAATATCACACACATTAGTTAGATATGACTTCAGAAACAGACAGTTGAAAAGGACAAGGATGTAGATTACATGATACATTCACTCGAGATTTTATTTTAAAGAAAAAAAATTTAAACCTTTTTTTTCTTACTTAATCAGGATAAAATGCTCTTTTCTGATCAAATGCTAACAAATGAGCAGAAAAATTCCTCTGTATGATTAGGTGCCTTGACATTAATGACTTTTTAGAAACTACTTCAGGACATTTTTATTGTTATTATTTCTAATCTTGTTTTAGTAACTTCTACTTAAAATTCAGGGATTTTTTAAATTTTAATTTGATTAACACTTCTCTTCTATTGACTCTAATCATTAGTTACCCTCTGGCAATTCTTCCTCTCCCTGAACACTTAAAAAAACCATCTTATCTTCTCTTTCTCTTTCCAAGTAATAATACACTGTCTCATAAAGGATATGTCCTTTGTTGTCTCCCTCCTTAATTTTTATCAATTAAATCTTTTGGGCTATTCCTTTCCAGAGTATTATGTTCTTAGGTGAATTTGTTATTATTATTTTTAAAGGCATAATACAAAATAAAATATTGCTGTTCTGTCACATCTGACTCTTTGTGATTTCATTTGGAATTTTTTAGGCAGATACCAAAATTGTATGCAATTTCCTTCTCCAGGTCATTTTACTTATGAAGAAACTGAGGCAAATGGGATTAAGTGACTTATCCAGGGTCACACAGATGGTAAATGTCTGAAACTGGATGTGAAATAATGAAGATGAGTCCTCCCATTTCCAAGGCCAGTGCTCTATCCACTGAACCACCTACCTGCACAAAATGAAATGCATGTCAGACATATTTGTCAAGACTAAATAAGTTTCATCATAATCCTAATGATTTTTGAAAATCAAATGAAAAAAAACACTGCAATTGAGAAAATCTTTAAATTATCTCAAAATGAATTTCAAGAAAAGCTACCCTGACTATATGTTAAATTCCTTGAGGAAAGAGACAGTTTAATTTGTTATCTTTCATTCTCGTGGCAGCACCAGTACCTGAGAAATAGTAGGGACTGGCTTAGGGAACTGTTGAGTGGTGAAATATTCTCTCTTAATGCAGGTCAGCACTTTCCTTATTCCTTAGGGTCTTAGAATGTTGCTGAGAACACTGAAAGGTTTAGTGACTTGACAAGAATCATAGTCACTGTGAGTAAGAGGTGGATCTTGAATTCAAGTCTTGCTAACTGTAGGGCCAGTTCTTGATTTATTAAGCATTTTATTAGAAATTATTTCATTAGAAATATTAATGAGGCACTTAATGATGTATTGATGGAATACATATCCTATCTCTGTGGGAGAGTTTCTAATCCTGTTTAAATGACTAGGAAAAATAGTCTAGGTGGCTTCCTATGAATGTCTCCATAATTCCTCTATATTAGCTTTGGCCATTTGTTATTACTATAATTAGCAATATGCCATATTTTATGGTTTTTAAAGCACTGTCCTCACAACTACCTCAGGACCCACAACAATCTTTATTATCTCCATTTTATATATAAAGAAACTGAGAGTGAGAAAAGTTATTTCTTGCTCAAGATGGCTTAACCTGTCAAGTACATTCTCTGAAAAAAGTGAAAATTAAACATCATAATTGTGCTTCCAATCTTATACTAACCACTTGGAAGTCATGGGCTACAATCTATGTAATCATTCTGAAGATCCATCATCACTCTAAAATAAGAATGTTATCGGCCCTGATCTAGACTAAATGGAAATGAACATCTGTGCCAGAGAGTTCCCAATGTACTCAACATGTTGTTTGAGACTTACCATAAATTGCTAAATAGTACAGGGTCCTACATTTTCCACATAGGAAAGACAGCTCCTGTTCAACTGGTTTTAGTGGGAGAGGCACCTCCAATATTCACAGCCAGCAAATATCTAGACAGTTATGTTTTAACAAGGAAGTCAAGTATCCCCACCCCTCTGCTCTGCTCTGAGTTGGAAAAATGGAGAGTGACATCTGTACCTTCTCCACCCATTGAAAATCACTAATCATTATAACAATAATATCTACTCCTGAATATTTCCAGGTTTTTTTCTTTATGTGGCTTCATAACCAACCACATATCTTGCCAACAATACCCAATGTAAAATATGTCCTATTTCAATAGCATGGCATACCTTACTGATACTGTATATCTTTGTTTAGAAGCTGTGGCTTCTATTAAATTTAATTACTTACCCCTGTGGCTTTAAATTGAGGGTTGTTATAAAACAAAGATGGCTTCTATTAAATTTAATTACTTTCCCCTGTGGCTTGCATAGGAAGGGTGGCTTCTATTAAAAAGTGTATGGTAAAGGTGTGGCTACTAATCAAGGGAAACCATAGGTTGGTGAAAGATGCTTTGAGATGATAATTTTCTTAAATGAGATGATGTTTTCATTTAGCAAAGAGTCCTGATAAAGACCTATCCAAATACAAATTCAGAACTTTGTCAAAGTTTCTGTAGTTGATATTTCCTTATCACTTATGGATAAAAGCTCCTCAAATTCTACATTTTGTCAATGTGCTATTTTCCCCAACACACACACACACACACACGTGAGAATATATATGTTATATAAGTAGAAATTGTTATTTAAAGTATATCTCTGTGTATATCACGTATGTTCTATTTAAGAAAATAAATATTTTTAAACATTACAAGCTATCATATAAAGATTAAGGCTCTGGGATGCCTTAAGCTCTCCCCCTCCCCGCCCTTTTGATAGTAGCTAAAATAAAGAAAATGGCTTACAGATTTAGCTGTGTATATAGTTTGAAAGTAACAACTGAAAAATGATGTTCATAATCTGAATTGCAATGAAACCAATTATCTGTACTGTGGTTGTTCACTTGGGAATTCTCCTAAAGGTTTAGTATTTCTTAAAAGAAATTAAAAACAGCTGTAAAAATACCATAAAACAAAAATAGCAGCTGCAAAAGAGATTAACATTCCTAAATTTCATTTGAACCTGATATGTTATTTTTCCAACAGCAACATATATATTCTGATTTTTTAATCTATCTTTATGAAATTGTACCTTAAAAAAAAGACTACTGAATGCATTTTTGATATTAGTAGTCTTTAATATCATACGCAAATTTCATAAAGCAGTCTCCCTTAAGATTTTTTTTATTCTAGTTGTTATTATGGTATTTCTTTTAGTAATCTTCAAAGATACCTCATTGTAGACCGATTTAAATAAAAACATTTAAGATTTAAAGGCCTACTGAGTAAACAATTTATGGTGATTCCTTTGCCTCTGTTACTTAAAGCTGTCAAATATCTTTCATAAATAACTACATTGACCAAGTACCTCTTTTAAAATTTTATATTGTGTCTGCTTTCCAATTAGGAAACAAGACATAGATGAAACTATATCTACTCTTTTTCAGATATATATAATAAAACAAAATGTAATTTATAAAACAGATCTGGAAGTGGTGACAGTATAAAACAGTTAGTTTGGCTGTGTTGTCCAAAACATATGGCAGCAACTTTTCTCAACTTGCACCAGATGGAGGCCTCTAATCGATTCTGTCTGTGGTGCTGCATGTTAGCTCTCCATTAAATATTTCTTAACCCCCAATTTATAAATTAACTAAATGACTAATTTTTCATCTTGAGCAGTCAGTAGTACATTTACAACACAGAACAAATTGAGATTCCAACTTTAAAAAAAATAAAAACAGTATTAAAGAGAAAAGAACATATCTATAAGTGATGTTTTTATTCCATAGAATAGAGTCGCTTGTCAATCAGCTTGTATTTAGTCCCTATTCAAAATATTTCTTTTTCTTGTTTGTTTTATGTGCATAATTAATTCATTTTTGACTTTCAGAGTGAAATACTATTGAAAAACATAATATCTTATAGAAATTATATATGATTATATAGTCAGTGAAATTATTAACCTTGATAGCAACATAAATTGCTATTTAATCTGCTGAAAATCTTTGTTAAATAGTAGAATTTCTATTTTTGGTTTTACTTTTAAATGACTGATTCTCACTCTTATACCAGAACCTTTTCATGTTTAATCAATATAACTTATTATGTGAATCTCTTAGTCATTTTTTTAAACCCTTGTACTTCGGTGTATTGTCTCATAGGTAGAAGAGTGGTAAGGGTGGGCAATGGGGGTCAAGTGACTTGCCCAGGGTCACACAGCTGGGAAGTGGCTGAGGCGGGGCCTGAACCTAGGACCTCCTGTCTCTAGGCCTGACTCTCACTCCACTGAGCTACCCACCTGCCCCTCTCTTAGTCATTTTTAAAAAATCTGAAAGGTACTTTCTCCATGTATTATCAGTTAAAACAATATACATGTTGATGCTACAGGTTTTCATACAATGGGAAATATATTCAATGTTTACTGGATAACATAATAATTATACTTTATTTTTCTCTTAAACATGTTAGCAGAGACAGCTCACATAAATATAATTCTAAAAATCTGTGAGTGGCTAAAAAATAAGTATCATACTATTTCAGAATAATTTACTGACATTTTTCTTTTGTTATACATATCATCTGTGACATAGGTTCAGATTTTGAAGTAAAATAAAATGTATGCATAACAGAAATCAAATGAAAGCAACTAGTCTCTAGAGATATATGCAATCCTTTTGTAGAAGCCAGCTTTAATGGAGACCAGTACTGAACATATTCACAGCTTATAACAACTTATGAAATCAGTGAATGTTGAAACAAAATATCAACCAGATCTCGTCTCTTTAGTATGTTTATTTTATGACTACTTTCTTTTGAAATAAACCAGGGGTATGATTATGGTCACATACAGTCTAAATAGGTTGTGTTTTCATGAACAGCAGTCCCATACAAGTACAAGGGGGAGCGAGAGAGAGAGACAGAGAGAGAAAGCTGTGTTTTTTCCAATATAATCCAGCAAGCTCAAATGACAGCCTTACCTGATGGCTGATATCTTTTATAGTACAAGTGTGACATATTTTATGCATCACAAAGAATGATCAAAGATGTCTCCAGAGTCTTTCTGTCATAGAATGTGCCCCTTTACCCCTTCCATGCCTTTAAATCAGGCATTAATGTACCCTCAAAAAAGTTAGTGATGCTTTGCAGTCTTGTGATTATTTTGGAAATATCTGAGAATTATTTTTATTCTGTTTTTAGTATTTTATTTTATTTATGTGCATTTGTTAAACTTCTGTATATTTTTTCACTTGGCTGTGAAGTGAAAAATGGTTGTAAGAGATCCCAAAAAGTGTATATTTTGGAAAAAATATACATTTAAAAAAATGTATACCTTGGCTTTGTTGACTTTCTATGAATAGGGTAGTTAAGGGGAACGAAAATGCATTAGATGAACTACAATATTCTAGTTCATTTTCCTTGAAATCACATCAATGAAGTGATTTAAAAATAGATTTCTTTGTTTTTTCTTATGGGGAACACTTTACTTCACATATATTTTTTTTAATTTATATATCCATTTGGTCTATCTCTTAAGAGAATAAAAGGAAAGCAGCAATTGTTCATTAATTCTCACAGATGATTCTCTGTTTCTTTAAAATATTTATTTCATATGAAGAACAATTTATCTTGGCCCAGGATATAGGAAGTATTACTTTATTTTCCCCTTTTTACTTTGTTTCCATTCATGTAGCTCTTCTACTTTTTGCATATTAACCAACGCATCAAAAGACCAAAAGAATAATCCAATCCTGAATGATTCTTTTCACTTGTGAATGACACTTCTCTGAACAAGAAAATTCTCCTACTAATTATAAAAGTCATCATCTAAATTCTTTTAGAAGAACTCCAGTCCTGGAAAATCTACTACCTCCCAAGAAAATCTATTTGCCTTTTGAATGGCTCTAATTGCTAGGAAGTTTGTTTTTGTTTTCCCCTTTAAAAAAAAGTTGAAATTTAACACAATAAAATTTACACCCTTTGTTCCTGGATCTGCCTTCAGCAGCCAAGAAGAATAAGTCTTTTCTGGAATAATCTTTCAGATACTTGAAGTCTTTACACTCAGCAAAATATGCCTACATCTTTATCAATCAGTCCTTCTATGACAGATGTTACATCTAGGCTTCCCAACATTAACAGATAAAACTGACCATATTGCTTTGGACTCTGTGTGTCTTGTCAATACCCTTCCAAGAAAGCATCACTGAGAAATTACTATGGGCCTCCAGATATTGTCTGACCAGTAATGACAAGTTTATTGAAGTTCACAAGATAAAGTGCACGATAAATTGTGTGTGTGTGTGTGTGTGTGTATGTGTGTTTAGGGAAAGGAACTGGACCTATGATTTCTTTGATATAGAGGAACCTACTTTACCATTGCAGGTCAACATCTTCTTTGTAATTTATGGCTTTTAAGTGTTGCTTAGAGTTCTATTGAGTTGATTGACTTTGCCATGGTCATAAGACTGATGTGTGAAAGAACAAAAGTCCAGATATTTATTTGTATACACACACACACACACACACACACACACACACACAAACTCACATTTTTTTCTTCCATTATTTCTACCTATTTATATAGCTGTTGTTGTTCTTAGTCATTTCCAACTCTTTTTGATCCTGTAGATTGTAGCATACCAAAATTGTCCATGGGGTTTTCTTGGCAAAATTACTGGAATTGTTTGCCATTTCTTTCAGCAGTGTTTTAAGGCAAGAAGAGAGTGAGTAATGTGTTCACACTGATGTTAAGTGTCTGAGGCAATATTTGAACTCACATCTTCTTGACCCAGTACTATTCACTATTACCTGGCTGTCTTGAATTATGTAACTATAAGACACTCCACTAATTTACGTGCTTAGAAGAATGTGTTATTGCAAAGTAATTAGATAAAACAGTTGATACTATTCATCAAGGACAGCCTGACGGAAACATGCCACTGATGTCCAAGAGGACATATATAGTGATAATTATTTTTAGGCAATCATACCCTAAATGATTAGAAAGATAGGAATTTTCAGAACTCTGAGTCTTAGACTATAAGTTAAACACTTTCACAAAACTTTTTATAGCTAGAAAGGCAAGCATATATGAAAGGAAAGAATTGATTTAGCATTACTAGAAAAAATGTTTCAAAGTATTTACCCTATTGAGAGTAAGCCAAAATGAAAGAGGCAGAAACTATATCAAGATACTTTGCAATATTTAATTAAAATATAAAAAGGAATTGTGTCACAATTAGCATTCTTGGAAATGACATGCCATACTTACTGACAAATAAATCTAATAAAAATGCAATAAAATTCATTTAAATTGAATATCTCATCACTATTTAATCAGTAGGCTTCATTAACAAATTTTTCTAATTGCATTAAGGTGCATTTTCATTCATTTTTAGCATATCATTAAATATTTCAAGGCATAGTCTATTTTTATCATATTTATGACACTAAAAAAGGATAGCTTCTGGAAGTTGAAAGTGTGTGTGTGTGTGTGTGTATGTGTGTGTGTGTGTGTGTGTGTGTGTGTGTGTGACTCTGAAAGAGGTTGTGGTAGAAATTTATTATAATCTTTTTAAAAAAATAAATTCTGAACTGAACTGACAACACATATAATGATGTTACCATATAGGTGGTAAAAGATAAGAGTAAAAAAACATGAAATTAAAGATTTCTATTACCTTTCAAAGCTATCCTTTTTTGACCATTTCTTTGTGGCCTTTTTTCTCTTCTCTTTATTTAAAAAATATTTTATTTATTTCCCTTTTCTCTATCATTATTTTTGGTTACCTAATTCTTATCCACATTCATCAGTTCTTTATACTTATAGATGATAAATTTTTACAAGAATTAATTTTTATTTATAACTTTATTTTTGTGTAAATTGTTCTGCTCATTTTACTCTTCATCAGTTCATGAAATCTTCCCAGTTTTCTTTGAGTTTATTAATTTCATCATCAATTACACCATTATAGTTTATATATATGTATATATAATTATAAATTATATTTATATGCCATAAAATACTTACCAATTTCCTTAAAGAAGGGTAATCTTTTAGTTTCTACTTCTTTGCTATTACTAAATGGCTTGTGTATGTGAATGTGTGTATAAACTCATAAATCTTTACTAAGTGAAGAAGAGTATTACTAAGATGCAAGGTATGAATAGTTTGATGATTTTTTAAAAAAAGTTTCTCAACTTCTATTCATAATAGTTGGACTAGAATATCTATTATACATACACATAGATACATACATATATGTATATATGTATATGAGGAGTAAATATAGAGTGCATTTTAAAATTCTGAAATACTTGCCATTCCTTACTTGATTATGAACACTTCCTCTAAAAGGTAATTTCTTCCTTTATCCATAATATATTTACAATAATATCCTTTATTCTCAAGTCATATATTTATTTGAAGCTTCTTATTATATGGTCTATCTGAATTTTACTATTTTACTTTGAATTTTCCCCAAGATTTTGTGAAATATTAAGTCATTACCAGTCACCTGGCAACTGGATTATTTTGCTTCTGGATAATTGCTTACTATAATCTGCTATACTGATTGAGTTACACACCATTTTGACTACTACTTTGTGATACAATTTGAGATCTGGTACTACTGGGTTCCCTTCCTCCCCACTTTAAAAAAAACCCCTTAAGATTCTTAATATTGTGCTCTACCAGAATAATTTTGCTATTTTTATAAGTATAAAATAATCCTTTGGTAGTTTGATTGACATGGCATTAAATAAAGAAATTTAAACCAATGAATTTTTGTTTCAAGTTCAAAAATAATAAATATGTATTCTTGGATTCTGCTTTCTTATCAGACAGCCCATGCTTGATCAGATTTCTGTTTTTATCTCCTGCCACAGACTTGGCCCTTGAGTTTTCTAGGTAACAGGCTGCTCCGGCATTTATAAATTCTGCCATAGAACTTTGTGGTTTCTCACTTTGCCTTCTACTTAACCTGGCATATTTCTACACCACACTTCAACAGATTTCTGGAAGACTTGCTGTTAAATCTGGACTCAGTGGAGAGTCACAATTTATTCTCTTCCTTTATCTTTTTCTTCCTAGAACTTTGTTAGGATGTTTGAAGAGATCTGAGCAATTCAATTTGTTATTTTTTAAATTCTATTCTGCTTTTTTTTAACATGTGAATTAATCTTTTTCAAGTTTTTCATCATAAATTTTTTTTCCTCTATCCTCTCCTATACACTTTTCTCTCTTTGCCGCTACCTTTATGGAGGTATTAAAAGACGTATTTGGATATTATTGTGATATATATATATATATATGCATATATATATTTATGTTTATTCAGTGTATAGGTAAGCATCTAACTATACATGATGGAGTTATACAAATATGTGGCATATAAATGATGCTCCATTCTTCACTTCACCTTGTCCCATACCAAAATTTAGTTTGCATTTCTTTTACTCTTTTTAACCCCTTTGGTGTTCACACTCTAACTTTGGAGTTTGTTTTGCTTATAATTATTCCTTCAGCTATCTCTTCCTCCCTCTGACAGTCCACTTTCCCCTTTCCTTATCTTCCATGAATTTGATGTTTTGTCAAATATATTTCTTTATCATTCGTTCTATGTTTGTAAGTGTTTTCGTATATTCTACCTTTATTTTCTTAGTTCAGAACAAAGTGTCTTTCCTGGAATTTTTGTTACCTCCATTCTTTTGTTCCTACATATTCTTGTTCTGAACCCCTATAATGTAAAATAGTGAGTTTCTTTTACTTCTTTTCCCTTTCTTCCTAGTGTATCTCTTAATATTTTCCAGCATCTTTTTCTCTCAAGGCCATCAAAATGAAATAATAAAATGCCAGATTAACTGCCTCTGTTTTTATACTCTTAAGTGTTTCAGACATCTGAGAAAATGTTTGTTTCTTCTTTCCCTATTTACATGCAAATTATTCATTTTTAAATAATCATTTTCAGTTAATCAAATATGCATAACTTTCAATATTTCTCATCTCTTTTTCAATTTCATAATACCTTCTAAGTTATAATCCATTCATTAGGAAAGGAAAATACTCTATTTTTTAAAGTTCCAGTTTTCCCTTGTAGGATTATACTCATATTTTGCCAGTTTTGTAATGTAATATCTCAAGTTTCTGAGAAAACAAGCTTCTTCTCTATTATAGTGTTAGTTGCCATGTCTTTTGTAACCCTGACTATATTTCTATGGTTTTTAGTCTGTTTTTTTTTCTTCAATTGCCTATAGTGATATTTCTTTTACCTGGAACCTCTGGATTTTGACTATAATGTTCCTGAGAGTTTTCATTTTGGGATTTCTTTAAGTTATAAACTTTAAGATATTTATAATTTTACTAGTCTTTTAGTTCTCAGAGATCCAGATTGTCTTATTTATGGTTTCTTGAAATAATATATTTAATACTATATTTTGTGGGTTTAATGATTTTCAATTATTCTTATATCATCTATCCTTAATCTCCATGCAATTTCCATTCATTTTGATAATATACATATTTTCCCTATTTTTCAATGTTATAATTTTGCTTTATATTTTTTGTTGTCTTGTGAGTTATTGTTTTCCATTTGGCCTATTCTCATTTTACAGGAATTCAATTCCAGAGACAAATTTAGCATTATTTGTTCTAATGTATTAATTATATTTGACATTTTTTCTTCCTAGCTTTTTCACTTTATATACTTTATTTCTCTTATTCTTTTTTCTCTTCTTCTTTGCTATCTTCTTGTAATCCTTGTGGCTAGGATATTTTAATTTTTCTCTCAGATTCTAGTTGGTCCTGTTGTGGAGGTCCTTTCTTAAGAACTTATAAGACTGTCAAAATTTCTCTATTGTTTTCACCATTTTTTGTTCACTCATATGGCAAACATTGATCTTTTGTCTTAATATTTTTATTTGGGGTTCCTAGGTGCCTTCTTGGATTAAAAGTCAGGCCTAGAGATGGGAGGTCCTGGGTTTAAAACTGTTCTCAGAGACTTCCTAGATGTGTGATCCTGGACAAGTCACTTAACCACCATTGCCTTGTCCTTACCACTCTTCTGCCTTGAAACCAATACAGAGCATTGCTTCTAAGATAGAAGGTAAGGTTTTTTTAAAAAAATACTTGTACTTATATAAAATCCATTTTTGTATGCCTAAATTACTTGGAGAGAACTTCCAGATATTTATTTTGACAGCAAAAAAAAAAGGTCCTGCCTTCTTCAGAGATTGTCTAGCCATGTTTCTTGCTCAGCTTTGGGTCTAGATTGTCTAGGTTCTGCTTTAAACCTGTTTCTAGACATGAGACTGCTAGATCATCATTTGTTCAATGCTCTTCCATTCCTATCTCCTGCCACAGACTGGGTACTTGAGTTTCCCAGGCAGACCATTGCTCTGACCCTTTCTCCTCCTATGAAATTTGGATATTCCTCAGGACAGTGTTTTCAACATTAAATTGCTCTCTAAGAACTTGTTATTGGTGGTAGTGGTCTTTGGACAAAATATATATCCTCTGTCATGGAATTGTAGTCAATGAATTTCTACTTTGGTATGCCTTCCAGACTTTTTTCTCAACATGCATAACTCCTGAGAACCCAACACTGTAGTTCTCCTTTTCTATAATGAGACAATGATTGTAGTTAAATGAAATTAATCAAAAGTAAAGATAATAATTACTAGTACCATCATTATTATTACTAATGATAAAATATTATCATCCCTATCTCTAACTTCATAGACATGAGCTCTTTATTGTAGACCCATATTAGAACTTCTTTTGTGCCCGAGATCTTCTTGCTCTGGAAAAGGCTCTTTCTGTGGTCTGCTCACTCTAGTGTAGTCTTCCTTCTGGAACCTTCATTTTATTCAGGGATCAGATCAAACTCACTTCAATCTCTTCCTGAAGCTATTCCTAACTTCCTGAAATTTAACACCTGGATCTGAACCCAGGTACTTTTATCCTTCTCATACCCCCGCCCATAAACTATTCACCTTCATTGTGTATGTATTCTTTTCCCATTAAAAGGTAAGTTCCTTTACCCTGGACTGTGGTACAAGACAATTGCAAAGAGCCCATAATGAGAATTGCTATATACCTCCTAAGAGAGAACTGAAGAACTTGAAGTGTAGATTGAAGCATACTTTTCTTTTTCCTTATTTTTCTTGTGCGTTTCTGTGTGTGTATGTGCATGTGCATGTATATAAAGGTGAAAAATATTTTTTACAAAGGTGAGTTGGTATTGGTACAAATTGTCTTCAGTTTTAGTCAAGATATCATGAGGCTTAAAAGCTCCTGCATGGTTTATTATGACAACAGCAAATAGTTCTCTTTCAAGTTCATAAATAAAATATTTTTTAAAGTCCATGAATGTATATTTATGAGATAGAATAATAGCCCCTTAGGAGCCATTTCAACCATATGGCCATTGGTTCAAAAAATAGTAAAATCCTAAATTAATGCTTAAAGGTGAAATGAAATTCCTTTTTTCTTAAATAAACAAATAGAATAATGAAAACACATTCCATAGTCAAAATCAATAATAGAATATATCAGTGGAAAAGAAGAGTTAATAATATGTTGCAAAGTTAAGAAAAATATACAACAAAAACTGGCTTTTCTTGTCTTAATGAGCAGCACTGAGTATGGCAGCTCCTTGGCTTTCATTTAATAACTGAAATATAGATGTATATTTCAGTTATTAAATATATATATTAATTATATATATAAAATATATAAATGTTATATTATTATTGAATATATAAATATTATAAATATATAAATATTATAAATATATTAAATATATATATATCTTTTTTTAACCAATTACTGTGTCTATTCCCACAAAGCCAGAAGAAATTTTAAATGCAATTCAATTAAAATCACTTTTTCATCTATCTCCATGTACCTATATATGAATATTTTCATCCATATTTTATACACATATTACCTCATTTATACCAAAGGTAGATTTATTATATGTGCATTTCTATGTTAGTAGCCTAGTCTGTAGCTTTATTTCTGAATTGTGATTTCATTCATATGGAGGACTTTGGAGATGTCTGATAGAGAAAATTCCTCCATAGATATACATTAAGAATTTTCCTTTAATTATTATTTTACTATTAATATTAATTGGTTAATTGTTGGCTAGGCCACCACATCCCAAGTGATTTGGTCATTTGCACATATTATATGTGTTGTGAAAACAAACAAACAAAACACTAAGATTTAGATCTTCTAGATCTCAAAGCCAGTGCTCAATTCAAACAACACTAGAGTATTTGTGTGTGTGTGTTAATTGACATGAATAACTTAAAATATTCTCACAATAAGAAAAATGAGCAATTCTTCACATGAATCAGGTATGAAGCACACAACAGAGACACATATGTATAACTTTATATTTTGAAATACTAAAATAGCTTAATTCCTATATGCATAGCCACAAATCATTTAAAATTAATGTTAGTTGCATTATTTCCTAAATGTGCAGGATTCAAACAGAAGTAGGATACAGCAAATCTTTAGAAAATATACTATTTAAAAAAAAAGAAAAGAAAATCTACTGTATAGGTTAACACAAAACATCATATCTATTTCAGTGGTCAAGTATATCAGTGTCTCGAGAAGACAAAGTAACTTGATGAGGTGACCTATCTCCCAAAAGACAGAAGCTACTTCTCCAGCCCCTTTCTTAGGGGGATCCCACAATTGATGCCTTTTTAATGCCATAGGAAGATATGGGACATAAAGTGAGTAAGATATTATTTCATTAATTTGGAGGTAAACAGGTTGGGAAATGGAAAGTTTTGTGAGGAAGACTGTGGCAATTCTCCCAGAGATGGAGTATATTTTTGTCTCTGCTTTTGTTATACTTTGCTCACCACTGTTATTTTCTCTGACTCCACTTTTCTTAGATCAGTGATTCCCAAAGTGGATGCTACCACCCACTAGTGAGTGCTGCAGTGATCCAGGGTGGCAGTGATGGCCACAAGTGCATTTATCTTCCCTATTAATTGCTATTAAATTTTTAAAAATTAATTTCCAGGGGGCTAAGTAATATTTTTTTCTGGAAAGGGGTAGGTAGGCCAAAAAAGTTTGGGATCCACTGTGTTATCTACATAGGGAATAGAAATGTTTTTATGGTCAACCATAATTTATCACACTGGCATTTATTACTAATGTAGCAAAAATGTAATCAAACATTAAAGACCAGACACATTTTGGATTTAATGTATGCTCTCACTTGCAAGGGAGGAGAGAGGTATCTATACAGGGGCAGTGAGGAGAAAGAAAACCAGCAATTCACACCTGATGTAAATACTCTTACAGGGAAACATTTCTGACAGGACTAGCAGGTCTAGACACCCCATTGCTCAGTCCTCAGATTGCTCCAGTGAAAGGAGGTGATACTAGGAGATACAAAACACCTGTTACTTCTTCATGCCAACCCTACCACTATTCTTTCAGGTCAAATTGGAAAATATTGTGTAGCTCTCATTCACTTTCATGATCTCTAGACATATTAATTTGTGTAAAAGTCATATACTAATCTAAATCAATAGTTTTTATTTATTATTTGTTTGCCAATTACATGTAATAACTAATTTCCACATAAGTTTTCTGAATTTATATGATCCAATTTATCTCTTTCCCTTCCCTCCCCACTCCCAGAAATGCAGAGCTATTTGATCTTGGTTATACATGTATTATCATGCAAATAATATTTCCATATTGTTCTAAAGCAATAGTTTCATTATGTCAATGATAACATCTTACTCATAATTCTTTAGGTAACAAGCAATGCTTCCTATATCATAAGTGTTCAATAATTATTTTTAAATGAATTGAAATGGCATTTCCATGCATAACCCCATGCACTGGATTTATTTGCACCTTAAATTTTTAGTTCATAGTCTATATTTAGTGTGTAGACTCAAGTTGTGTCTATACAGAATCATAGTATCTAGAATTAGAAGAAAATACCTTAGGTGTCATCTAAGATCATCTAGGGTAGCTAGGTGGCACAGTATGATAGAGTGCTGGTCCTAAAAAGACCTGAGTTCAAATCTGGCCTTGGACACTGATTAGCTTGTGATCCTGGGCAATTCACCTAATCCTATATATTGATTCAGTTTCCTCACCTGTAAAATGAACTGGAGAAGGAAATGGGAAACCATTCCAATAACTTTGCCAAGAAAACCCCAAATGGGATCACAAAGACTCAGGTACTATTAAGATGACTGAACAACAAAAAAAGTCTTCCCACAAGGTGACCCAAATGCTATCTGTCAAAGCACTCAAAGGGAGGAAGTTGAAAAAGTAACATTTGCAATCATGCCTTCTGTCTTCAAATTCTATCCTTTGGTGAGTACATCAACCTACAAAAGCAAAATGCTGAAAAATAAAATATTCAGGCAATCAATTTTATTGAGACAATGAAAAGCAGTAGGTTTTGGGGACATTTGGAGCAGAAATTTTTGTTGTTGTTGTTTTGTTTTGTTTTGTGTTTCTTCACTTGTCCTGGAGTATTTTGAGGTATGCTTTTGAAATATTTATAACATTTTTCAACAACTATAATTATATTTTTCATTATCACTTTCTTTTGACAGGTTTCAAAAACTCCTGGAATAAATCCATAGAAAGAATTTTTTAAAAGTTTATAACAGTATTTGATGAAATTCACTTCCCTCTTCTTGGTAGACTATGAAAAAAAGAGGATTTTTGAAATATAGTTCTTATTCTGAAAAGCAAAATTTCTCATTTGTGTTTGTGTAACTCTTTCACTTTGTTGAAGAAGAAGGTCTTAAGATCTGGGGGACATAGGAATTTGTAATGGTCTAAAATATCTTTAAAACCATATTTTTGAATTGATGGGTCTTCAGCAGATAAAGTGTTGAATTTAAAATTGGTAGAACATTAATTCAATTATTATCTCTACTACTTAGAACCTTTGTAATATTAGAAAAGCCACTTAACCTCTCTGGGCTTTGGTTTCACTATTCATAAATTTTGGGAGTCGTCCTAAAAGATTTTTCAAGTCTGAAACCTATTTTTTATTTGCAGTTTCCTTTGAAGTATGACTGAGGTGGTTTCTCTCTCCCCATTGAAAGAGGTTTTCTGTGGTGACAAAAATCATTAAGCAAATCCATATATAACTGAGTGGATTCAAAACAGATCTTCAAACTCAGAGACTGTTTCAGAATGATAGATAAAAATAAATTAGCCAATTCAGTAGAAAACAAATTCAGCTTTACTAATGATTTTGAGTTATGTCCATGAATTTTGAAATCGAGTTTTACCTTTAAATAGTGAGTATTTTCCAACATCACCATTATGACCACTACCACTATCCACCACTCTGAAATGAGGTTCTGCTGTGTGGGAACCAATATAACCCACCTATCTTTTTAGAAAGAATGTATTTAATTCTATTCTCCAAAGGCAAATCGAGCTTCCATTTAAAACAAGTTGATAATATACAAAGATGAGATTCATATGTTTCTCCTACTACCTCAGTCATCTTGCATTCAGCTTACATAGGCTTTCAAAAGAGAATCTATACAACAACTTCTTGGTATGCACCAGTGTGCTAATTAATAGCAATACCTCACTGTACTTATTTATCAAATCCAAAAAAAAAAGAGGGGGAAGAGAATAATGGGCAAGTCATTTTAACGTGTTATTAGTTATAGAGCGAGGAAGAATCTTAGATAGGATAGGTCCTCTACCTCTGTGCACAGGGGATAGTAATGTGCTCAATTGTGTGCATGAGATCTTATTATAGAGATGTCAGTTTTAGTTGGAAACATAAACATATTTTTATTCATACATTAGTGCTTATAGTGATCAATGACAGTGTGTATAGTACATTAGAATTTGCTTTTGATCAGTAGAAAGCAATTATTCATAAAACTCCAAACAGAAGGCAAAGTTGTGAAAGAAAGGAAAAGAATTATAGGTTTCTTACAGGGAAGGTAATTTTAATATAGACGAGATTGGTCCAAGTCCTGCAGTTTGGATTGATAGATTATCTAGCAGAACTATCATTTCAATAATCTCAATGACAGTACAGCAGTGGATACTTGGTACAGTATTATAAATTAAATTTACTGTGAATGTCATTGCAGGGAATATGGAAAGAGATCAGTCATTTGTGTTTGTGGGAGTTAAGATATGGGGAAATTTAAGATCCTTGACAAAACATAACAAAAGTGATCTATATGATATGACTGAATTACCAGGTGTCTGAAATTTCCCTTTACCCATTGTTTCTTCATTAGTATCCTTGAATTATAATGAGGTTTATTTTACTTGAAAAAGAAAATGTTCCACAAAAGCAACTTGCAAGTTTTAATTTATTTTCCACCAGTATGATCAGAGGGTGCACAATATTTCAACAAACACTTATGTTTGAGAATATATGACATTTACCTTTCTCAGGGATGGTTTGTTTCTATTTATTTAGACTACTTATTGTTAATGGCCAGACACAGACAAAAATGGTGTAAAATGGAGGTATGGGAGAATGGAATTAGACCTGAAGACAAGGATTCAAATTCATCTTTGTTATTTTAAACCTGTATGATCTTTAACATCTTTGAAAAGGGAGATGAGGATCAACAAACTCAGACTAAGAGTATAAAAATTAAAGAGGTTCTGGAAGCAGAACAATTTTCTTATTTTAGAAATGAGGAAAATGAGACACAGAAAAGTGAAGGGATTTGTTCCAAGCCAAAATTACATAACAAAGAACTTATAAAATGAAGATTAATTTTCCTTTTACCATATTGTTCTTGTATTTACAAATATAATAAATATTTTACGTGATATGATAGTAGAAATTAATTTCCAAAAGAAAAACAAATATCAGATTAAATGAAGTACATTGGTATGTTGTACTGGTAACATGGGCTATGACCCTAACTCTACCATTATGTATGTAATTCCCATAAATTCACTTAATTGCTTTGGGCCTAAATTTCTTCAGGTATAAAAAGAGGTGGTTAAATGAGGGTATTTTCTAAGATACTTTCTAATTCCATGATTCTTTCAGAAAAACTATTATATGACTCTAATATTTATTTAATTTTCTAACACCCCTAAGTTCACAGACAGGGAAACTGAGTCAAAAAGCTGAAACAATTAATGATGGAACTTAGAAAGTTAGAGAAGCCTAAGAATGGAACCTAGGTACTACAATTCCAAATCTAGTTCTCTCTCTCCACTACATGAAGCTATCCTCCCTCTTTCTCTCATTGTCCCTCTCCTTTTCCCTGTTGAAATAGACCTACCATTATCTCTATTCCTATAACTTTGGAATACATGAATATAGAGTTATAGAATTAGGGATATATAGCATATATAGGAATATATGGTATGTATATATTCCTATATATATGTTCCAAATAACTTCCATATTTTAAAAACATCAAGCACTTCAAACTGGTCAGTGCTAAACATCAATTAAAGTTAGAAAGAGAAGAAAATATGTCAAAAACCTCCAGGCATATCAAATAGATATATCTACTAGATAGGGAATAGAAATGATTTCCCACTTTCTAATTAATAACAGCTTTAGTTGGTCCTTGAAATTGGAGGGAATTGTAACCATACCAGAAAATGCAGAATTTATTATCGGCAATAATAATTTTATCCAAGCTTTTAGAAGAAGAATTCAATATTTGACAAAAACTGCTGGGAAAATTACAAAATGTTATGACAGAAACTAGGCACAGATCAACACCTCATGACATATACCAAGCTAAAGTCAAAATTGTTATATGACTTAGAAATAAATGGAAAAACCATAAACAAATTAGAGGGGCATAGAATAGCTCACTGTTCAGATGTATGGATAATGAAAGAATTTATTTCCAACAAAACATGGAGAATATTGTGAGATGAAAATATATAACTTTGACTATATTAAATTTTTTAAAAGTTTATGCCTAAACAAAAGCAATGCAACCAAGATTTGAAGGGAAAAATAAACTAAAAAAATGTAAATAGATATTTATATTATATATAAAATCTCTGTAATATAGACTTAATTTCTCAACTATATAGACAATTCAGTCAAATTTATAGGAATACAAAGCATTATGCAAATGATAAATGATCAAAGAATATGAACAGGTTGTTCTCAGATGAAGAAATAATAGTATAATTAGTCATATGAAAAATGCTCCAAATCACTTCTAATTAGAGAAATAGATAATTCTTATTTTTCTTAATCAGTTATTTTATAGGATAATGGGAATTTATGTTTTATCTCTTTGATGAAAGGACAGAGAATTTCTGATTGATTGCCAGTGACTAGGCTATCACTAAGAGGGTAACGTGGTTGGGTCTCAGGAAGATAGTCTTATACTACTGTAGACACTGTTCTCTGTATCACATAAATGATCAGAAAGACATTTTTTCCTCTTCCTTTTTATTTTCTTTGTCTGGATAACAAGTTAATACATAGAGAAATAGATGTTCATTCTTGGGGAAGGGAGGAAGGTGGAGATCAAAAGAGATATATGTAGTAGCACATTCTTCTCATGCAGAATAACAACACACAATAAGGGGAGTTTGGAACTGGAAAGATATACATATATTTACATGTATGTGTGTGCATGTATACATGTATGTGAAAAATGCTATAAATCACCACTGATTATATATACACTAATCAATAACAATTCTGATATATCATCTCACATTTATCAGATTGGCCAAAATGACAAAAGGCAAAATGACAAATGGAGGGGATGTGGAAAAATGAGGACACTTATACACTGTGATGGGACTATAAACTGATGCAATCATTTTGAAGAGCTATTTGGAATTATACCCAGAAAGTTGTAAAACTATGTATACACTTAGAGGTAGAAATAGCATTATTGGATTTATTTCTCCAAAAGAACCTATATATTCCAAAATCTATGTTGGCAAGGAACTGGACATTGAGTAGATATCCATCAATTATGGACTAAATGAATATGTTATATGATTGTGATGGAATACTTCTGAGTCAGAAGAAGTGATGAGCAAATTAATATAAAAACCTGGAAAACCCTACATGAAATAATAAACAGTGAAATAAGTAGAAGAAAAAGAATATTACATATATTGTTACAGACTTAATATTTGAAGGAAACCTTGTAAATGTCTATTTGCAGAGAAAGAATGGATAAATAAAACCAGGAAAGACATGATTTATATATACATATCTTTTTGTCAAGTGAACCCTTCTATGGTGCAGAGAGGAAAGGGTGGCAGTGAGATACCTGGGAATATATTCTTAAATTTTTAATTAAAAAAGAAAATAAATTAAAATAAAGGAAGGATAGTGTAGAATTGGAACTGGACAAAGTAAGGACAAAATTGGCCTAACAGACACTAGGGTGTTTACAAAAGTGGAGTACAGCATTCTGATGGGGCCAAAGTGGATGATTTCAAAAAATATTGAGTAGATGGTGTAGACAAGAAAACAAATGAGCTAGAGGCCTGGATCTGAGCCTGCATAAGTGAAAGTTTGACTCTCATAGAATGAGATGTCTCCAATGACTCAGCTTCTCTTTGTCTTTTTCCCTTTGTCTCTACCTTTACCTGTCTCTATCTTTCTCTCTCAAGGTCCATTTTCCTGCCTCTTTCTGTATCTCTCTTTGTCTCTGTACCTTTCTTTGTGTCTTTTAGACTGTATATCTGTCTGGGTCTGTCTTTGCCTCTGTCTCTGTGTCTTTGTCTTTGTCTCTCTGTCATATATGTATATTATGTATTTATATATGTGTGTGTGTATAGTATCTCCTACCAGAAGGCAAATGTACTTTGGAGTAGGTCAAAAACCAACATTACATTCCCATTAACATCATAATATCTGAAAAATTAATACTGATATTGTGGGCTATTCAGGTTCAATATAAGCAAATATGACTCCATCTTATTTATTAATCAAAATTATTACTCTTTATATCTTCAAATTTTCATTTTTGTGAGCTTTTCATCTACCTCAACCTTTTTGAAGTCTTTTCCCCCCTTTAATTTACTAATTCTCCAGCAGATAACTAGTGCTTTCTTTTCCTTACCCAACAAAATTCTAAAGAAAAATGGTCAATTTTTCTAAAAGTTTCCTTCATTTCTATAGCACAAACCAATTTCTAGTTTTTTATGAGAATTGACTCCAAAACAGAAATTCCTCTTATTTGCTGTTCTGCCCTTAGAAAGTTGAAATTATCATTAAGAAGAACATTAAATGATTTGGTTCTCTGTGGATATGGAGTAAGAGAATGATAAAGCCAGAAAGAGATAGAAAAGCCAGGGAGGAGGAGAGAAAAAGAGAGACAGACGGACACAGACATATAGAGTAAGACAAAACAGACAAAGGCATAATCAGAAATATACAGAAAGGGAGTGAGAAAAAGACTGACAGAGGCAGAAAGAGTACTCTATTAAGACACCAGGAATACTAAAGTCCCCTTTCACAAATCCATATGAGCCAGATGCATGAGTTGTCTTCATTAATCTTGTTTTTATTTGCTTACTTTTTAATTTTTTAAAAAATTTTTAATTTAAATAATTTTAATTTATTTTTTTAAGGTTGATCTGTGGTGTAATCCAAGGACAACATTATAATTATATATCTTTCTACCTCTATAGGTTTTTCAAATGCTCTTCTCCATGCTTCCTTCTAAGTTTCTTGCATTTCCTTACATGAGTATGTCTTCCTAACATATACTATTACCTTCTTCATCAGACTCTATAATTTTTACATATAATTTTTCTTTTGAATGAGTTATACCATTCCAGAGCCAGATACTGGTTATGGATCTCCTCCTACTCTACATTTTGAAACTCATGAAGTCAATATCACTTCTTTGCATTAGGACCTTTTTTTTATCCGGAACTGGATTGCTACCTATATTTTGTGCATTCATGTTTAAAAATGAGTTCTTTAAATATAGACATATAACCTGCTAAATAAAGAAGTATTCTTCTTTATCCTGAAATTATATCAATATCTATTTATGCACACACATACACACACATACATATACACATATACATGCATAGAATGTTATATCAGATGATCCTCACAGCAAGCCTAGGAGGTAGGTCCTATAGTCACTATTTTTTCCATTTTACTGCTAAGAAAAGAGGATTTAAGAGGTTAAATGACTTGCCCAGGTCACAGTACTAGTAAGTTTTAAAGAAGGGTTTGAAACTATGTCTCTTCCATCTGTGGACACTTCAAATTTGACACTATGACACATTCTCTTTCTATTATCAATTACAATGTACTTTCTGATAAGCAATCCCTAATTCTGGGGAACTCCAACCTATGAATGAGAGATCAAAGATCACAAAGCCTTAAGAGAGGATATTCAGTTCAGTTCAGCTCATATGGAACATCGTGCTTGTCTCTGGGTGTAATATACAGTTTAGTTAAGATGAAGGCTTTTTTTTTTCTCACGGCATATACAAAGTAAGAAATGTTGAATTATATAAACAGAAATAATTTTTATATGGTAAGTAGTAAGTCATCTTTCAAAATATCTATGTAATCATAAAATTTCTTTATATATTCCCCAGTATGGTCATCCATGGTTCCTTGCTATTTCTCCATGGACAGAAACTTACAATTCTCCAAAGAATCCCATTTCATTTTTGATGACTCTAATTTTTAGGAATTTGGAGATGTGGGAGGAGAAACTGATCTTGTAACTTTTTCCCATTGCCACAGTTCTGCTGGTTAGGCCACATCTCATCCATAGGTTTATATAACAGTCTTTCAGAAATCTGAAGATTATTGTCCTATCTGCCATCTCACTTCCAACATGTGTTTTCTCAGTTCATTTAACTGATCTTAAGCATTATCTCCTGCATATTCTCTGTTCTTGATATCCTCATTTTTTAATGGATTTTCTAAAATTAGGAATCCAGAACAGAATACAGTACGTCTGCATTGGTTTGACAAGGCCAGAATATTTGTGGACTATCCCTTCCATTTCACTCTGGAGACTATACTGTTAGTGTCCATGTATTAGAGCCTTTGTAGCCCGTCTCTAACAAGAGCATCTACCATAAAACAAACACAGCTTCTATCTCAGCAGTAATATATGATCCTTGTATGTCTTTCTAAACTACAATCATTTTTGTGAGAGTCAAATAACAGTGCCTGGGACTTGATTTTCCAACATCAGAAGTATGTTTTGTAGAATAATCAAAAAGCTAGATTAAATTTTAGAACCACATTTTGAGGTAGTAGCATATCATAAGGGACTACTGAATCAAATGGTTGTTTTCAAAGTTAAGAGCATAGTCTCAACAGGCATTGATTTTTTTTTAAGTTGTTTAATTTGGAGTAAAATATTTGCTTACAATATTAGCCAGGGAAGGAGCACTCCATAGTTAAACCAACAATTCTGATAATGGAACCTGGCAACTTCTCTATCATGAATATTCCCTAATGTGATGTGGGAACTTCTAGAAGTACATTTCCACATTGCTCCTTGGCCCCTTGATTATGCATACGAGCAAAGCATGATTTTGCATTTAAATGTGAACTGAGGAAGCATGAGCAAAGAATTTTAAAGTGTCTGTCCTGAGTTTAAAAATCATATAGTAGTAGTGGGTTATTTAAAATTTGAATATAGTTTATCACCATCGGTCTTCAATGTTCAGAAGAAAATTTTAGGCTGAATATTTTTAAGTATCTTTATAAATTTAGTGTTATCGAAGTAAAATAGAAGTGTCTGAAATAATTTTACCTCTAGATTTGGTACTTTAAGGTATGCCTGAAGAGCTTGCTACTTCATCTGACATTTTATTTTTTTATAAAAGTATAAAGCAGTGATGGGGAGACTTTTTTTTTAACTCTTGTACTTCGGTGTATTTTCTCATAGGTGGAAGATTGGTAAGGGTGGGCAATGGGGGGTCAAGTGACTTGCCCAGGGTCACACAGCTGGGAAGTGGCTGAGGCCGAGGTTTGAACCTAGGACCTCCTGTTTCTAGGCCTGACTCACTCCACTGAGCTACCCAGCTGCCCTGGGGAGACTTTTTAAAGAGGAGGCCAAAGGAAAGGAAATGCTCATCTGTCAGTCTGTTTCTAAGGCAACTCTTTCAAAGTTTCATTGTATTGTATCCTCGTTGTATTCATCATATTAGGTATAATGTTGCCTACTGGATACATCATTTCAGGGGGCTGCATCTGGTCCTTTGGCCGTAATTTGCCCATCACTGGTATAAAGTATATTCCCCAAATAAAATCAATCCCTTTGACAGTTCTCCTTGTATTCCACCCCACTCAGACTCCAAACCTGAATTCAGAATAGTGGTATCAATTGAAACAGGAAGCTTTAATGGTATTTAATTTTCAAGTCTGGGGGAATCTGATAATTTTACTAGAAATGTTAATAAAGGAGACATAGATTGTGCCTCCAACTTACAAAGGAGTCATATGACATTTTTGATTTGGTATTTTGCAGCTTGGAATCCTATTTCCTATCAAAAGACTAGGGCTATTAAGGTTTTGAACTCTTGTATTATTTCTTTATTTGGATTTGCATCACTAAAGCATGGAATGATGTCAGATATACAGTAACTGGTTGAAAAATATTTATTGAAATAACTAACTAAAATGCTTTAGTTATATTTATAACAATAGCTCTGTGTCCAAATGTATGATTTCTGCTCCATTTATTAAAATAGTTTGAATACTAAAAATGCATATATTTTATTGTTTATAGTACTATCCACATTCATAGTTCTAATATAATATCTGCCTGCATTGTGGCTTAATTTTGCTTTTATGGATTATTGTAGTCACCTAATAACCCTATGCAATATTGTTGTAACCTCTATACTGGCCAAATATCTTCCTTAGCATTACATAAGAAAAGAAAATAATGACTTCTCAAACCTTAGTTATTAATTAATAACATCCTTTCTCTATCCTTCTAGCCCACATATCTAAAGATAGGTTTAAAATTATAACAGTTAATTCTCTACCATAGTGCATAGATAGTAGTTAGAGTAGTAACTGCTCTAGAAGGTAATTCATATGATGAAAGGTTCTTAAATATGTAACCTAGCTATATATATACCATACGGAAGAGAAAGTTACGTAAAAAAAAAGAGGCTAAATTCAGTATTGAAATACTTGAAAAGCTTTCATGTAAAGAAGAGGGTAATTTTGTTCTATGTCGTTCCATAAGGAAAAATATAACCAATAGGTAAGAATCATAAGGAATTAGATTTGACTCCACCTTAACTAATTCTAGTAATTGGAGTTTTTAATCATGAGAACATGATGCTTTTCAATATAATGACCTCCCAGTCACTGTATGTATTCAGGAATTGATTAGAAAACCACTTATAAAATATTTTAGAGAAGATATATGTACTTTATGGAAATTCAGACAAGAAGGGCCTTTAAGATTCTTTCCTATCTTAAGATTCAGTGATTCTTAGATTTTCAGGCTCTCATCCCTAGCATGGAACTATATATATGAGCAGAAGGACCAGAAGGAATTTTGAGAAGATAGATGAAGGGTCATTTATATAGTGAAAAGAAAATAAGAGTGTACAAGTAGTTAGCTATATTTATCTCTTGTACTAGACCCAAATATGACTCTTCCATAAAGCCAGGATCCTTAGAAGCAACCAAAATCCTTTAATCTTTCCTACCTCACTCTTCATTTAAGATAATCTCTCTTCTTTGAATTCATATGATCCTAGTTTTAAAACTAGATGGCAACTAAGAGGCCACTGCAATTCTTTAATTTTGTAAATTAAGAAATTGAAAGCAGATAGATCATTGTCCAAGGTACACAGGAAGTAAATGTCAAAGATTAGATTTAAGCTTGGGTTCTTTGACTTCAAATATTTGTTATTTATAATATAGAAATACAGAAATCATAAAGATTAATATAAAGAACAAATTTTTCCTGACAATGAACATATTTTTTATTTCTTCTCCTGCTACTTTGTATTAATGGACTAAACTAGGCTATATAATGGACTCGTTAAATAGAGCTAGGAGAAGAGAATTCTAAGGGAAAATATAATATCCATGAAAAATGATTGGAAACTCAGGTTAATGAACTGTTAATTCATATAAATCAGGAGTGTAATTAACAAAAAAAAATCTTAAAAGACTTATTTGAAGAGATGCAAGATAAAGTGAACAAAACCAAGAGAACATTGTACATAATAAAAACAATAAAATACAAGGATCATTTGTTAATCACTTAACTCTTATCAGGAATGAAAGGATTCAGGATAATTCCAAGGGACTCATGATGAAAAAGGCTATTCCCAGCCACAGAAAGAACTGACTAAAAATGCTGATCAATTTACTTGAAAAATGGTATCATTCTTCACTTTGTTTTCTCCACAAATTTTTCTGAATATGGAAATATGTATTGCATATTATATACATGCATACATACATATATATATATACAATATAGGTTGTATACAATATATACAACCTATATTGTATTATCTGCCAAATTGAGGAGGGCAGAGAGATGTTAGGGAGGGAAGGACATGGATAAAAAAATGTCAGAGAGAGATTATTAAAAATTGTATCCAGAGGCAGCTGGGTAGCTCAGTGGATTGAGAGTCAGGCCTAGAGACGGAAGGTCCTAGGTTCAAATCCGGCCTCAGACACTTCCCAGCTGGGTGACCCTGGGCAAGTCACTTGACCCCCATTGCCTACCCTTACCACTCTTCTGCCTAGGAGCCAATACACAGAAGTTAAGGGTTAAAAACACACACACAAAAATTGTATCCACATGTAATCTGAAAGAAATTAAAAAGAGTATAATTAACCAGCCAAAAAAGTCATCAGTATGTTAAATTGCATTAATAAAGGCAAGGTATCTAGATTGAGGTACTTTCTTTTGGTAAACTATACCTGAAGAATTGTGTTTCACTATGGGCACCACATTTTGGGAAGAATGTCGAAAACGTAGAGAGCATCTAGAGAGTGACAAGTAACATGATGCAGATCCTAGAGACTTGTACAAATATCAGCTAAAGGAATTAAGTATACATAGCTTAGAAAAGGAACATTAAGGTCAGTTGTAAATAGCCCTCTTCAAGTATTTGATATCTAGATTTGTCTTCTCATGTATCAGTGCATTATGGTAGACAGAGAGTTGAGACTCCTGTTATTAAGACTTAAGTTTATATACTGTCTCAGGTTCCTACTAGTTATGTGACTGTTGTGAAGTAATTTGACCTCTTTTATAAGGTTTAAAGGAGTTATTATATTTGCAAAGTACTCTGTAAGCTTTAAAGTGCTTCACAAAGGTCTATGATTCAAGAATTATCTCCTCTAAAAAGCTTTTGCTAAATAAAAACATCTCAAGGTTATCTTTTCGTTTCTGGGAATTCCTTCATAATGCATATAGATGGTGTGGTATCTGGTATTTGTTTATCTATAGCCTTAGAATTATTTTATGCTTTCATTATCTCCTCAGATAAATAGTCCTCTACATTTGGGACATCATTTCCCACTGCTCCTTCCCACTCCAAACACAGAAATGGTCACCAGTGAGGTCATCAGTAAATGTTTTATTGCATTGCATTGTATCTCTTTGAAATACAATTTTACCCAAGATTGCTACTACTATTTAAATATGAAAAATGTTGTCTCTCCTTTTTATCTAAATGAACAATATGCAGGAATGTGTGTTAAAGGGAAATGATAATTCCCATGGAACATTTGCAGACAGTCATGTAGTTAATTCACAATAACAACCAAGAGTTTATTTTCTCAAGATTATTTCTTAAGTTGATAGAATGCAGATATGACCAGACTTTTTTTTAATGGTGTTGAATATCTCATTTATCTAGAAAAAAAGATATTTTGCATGATAAAGAAGAGAAGAGAGGGTTTCTGAAGAGCTTCATGTTTCTGGGAAGGTAGGTGCTATATAAGTTCAATGTCTTCATCATTATATAGATTTGGAAAAGAAAAAAAAAGAGCTAATGGTTCAGGATGATTTCTTAAACAATTGTTCAAATGTCTTGATTTTGGAAAAAGTATAAATTATGTTTTCCCACTCTTTTTTCTTCTTCATTTTAAAAACTGCACACTTGAAAGGAAATTTAATCCATATGTTCTAATTCATTTACACATCAAAATATTGTTTCTTAAAAATCATCTTGTGACCAAGAAATCTTATAAAATTTTTAGTAAGGTTTTTTCCTCCTTTCTCTCGACATCAGTAAGCTCTTTTTGCCAACACTAACCCAAAAGAAGCCTCAAAAGGTTCAGGTTTGTTTTGATATTTAGAACCTATGAATTTCAAATTAATTCAGTCTTGGCCCAATCTGTTCTGCCCTGCATTTGTGCTTTGCAATAGTGAAGCTAATGGCATTAAGCAAAAGACCAAGTGGCAGGTTTCCATTGCTTTTGTCAGTTAAAGTTAGTCCTTCTGTGTGATTTTTTACAAAGAGTTTTGCATTTAATAAAATGCATTCTTCTCAAGAAGTGTGACATCTCCTTAGAGAAAATATTGTATCTCTGCAAAGACAAATTAAAGAACAGATGCTGGATTTATGAGCACCTTTGTCAGCTATCATTCTTTGGAACTGAAAGGCAGCTCCTAATAATGAGGATCCCACAAAGGGAATGAAAACCAAGACTCATAGAATAACACCTTCTAAAAGTCATAATTGCTTGTTCTGTAAAGGATTAGTTTCCATGCTTTTAAGATAGGAAGAAACCATCTGGCAGGGAGAATCTTAATAGATTTGAAATCTGATTAAATAGACATATTTAGATACTGGTATCAGAAGATTCCTGATCAATTAAAATAATCAGTTAAACTATATAAAGCAATTTTCATGTTCTATGATTTTAAAGTATTCTTCTGTTTATATAAGATGCACATTGTAAACTGAATAATCCCCAGTACCCTACATATTTCAAGGACACATTAGGAAAGGTAATGTGAAAAGCTGAATATACTGTGCATTGCTTCAGGGCCTAAGATACCCTTAGCAAACTCCCTGCGAAGAACATATTAAGGGTTAGTGTCTAATCTACTTTGAAAGCTAAAACTTTAGGGCAAACCTTTAATTTTAGCCCACATTTGTTTAACTATACCTCAGGTCTCCTTTACCTCAGTAAAGAAGAATCATACATATACCATCAGCCATTTAAAAGTAAAGCTCCTTTATACTCAATAAAGTATATTAGTATGCATGTCTTTCTATGTTTGCACAATGATGATAACTTTCAAAGTATGGAATAATAATGACTTTTATTTTTATTTATTTGTCTAGTGCTTTAAAGTTTGAAAAAAAAAGCTATACAAGCCTCACAACAACCCAATAAGGTAAGATTTATAGATAATATTATGATTATTTTGTACATGGGGAAATCAAAATTCTGAAAGATTCTGATATGTTGTTCATTCAATCAGTCATGCCCTACTCTTCTTGACTCAAAGGACCATAGCATTCCAGGTTCTTCTATCTTCTACTCTCTCCCAGAGACTGTCTAAGCTTGTATTCATTGCTTCCATGTTACTATATTTCCATTTAATCCAATTGACAACTCCTTTTGATTTCAAATTCTCTCAACATTAAAGTCTTTTCCAATGAGTTCTTTCTTAATATGTGGCCAAAATTTTAAACTTCAGCTTCAGGATTTGTCCTGATAGTGAATAGTCTGAATTAATTTCTTTAAAGTGTTGGCTGATTTGATCTTCTTACTGTCCAATGGACTCTCAGAATTCTTCTCCAGTACATTACTCGAAATTTGCAAAGAAGGGGTAGACTCAGTTGCTATGATTTTCTTTTTTATCCACTTCTTATTTTATGAAGAGTGTTGTTGAGTTAGAGGAGAAGAAGTGAAGTGGAAATAAAGAGAATTTTGGGGGGAAATTACTAAGTTAGACTACTGAATTTTCATATTTTTAATAGGAAAATATATCTCACTACTAGGTGGTACATTAGAGTGAGTGCCAGGCCTGAAGTGAAGAAGTCTCAATTTCCTGAGTTCAAATGTGGCCTCAGACACTGACTACCTGTGTGATTTGGGGCAAGTTACTTAAACCCATTTGCTTTAATTTCCTCATCTGTATAATGAGCTGGAGATGAAAATGTTAAACCATTCTAGTATCTTTGAAAAATGGGATCATGAAGTTCAGAAATAACTCATCAATAACAACTTGGTACTGCTACACTATGTTACTAAAGAAGTTAGAAAATAATGGCTCTAGGGCTTAGATTGTTTGCAAAAAGACACATTTTCAATGAAATTAAGTTTTCAATGTGTTGTAACTGATACTTACAAAAGCAGAAAATTGGTTGGAGTGAATTTCTACAGACTACAGGCCTGACTGTTTTTTTCGGCACTTTGATGGACTTACAATTTCATACATGTTGATAATTCTGCCACTAACAATTGTAGTAGTCCCTTCAAAATTCCAAGCCTCTTCTATTTCCATTTTTCCCCTTTTGAATACATATAGAAGATATCTCTCACACATGAAATCATTCTTCTCCTTGTTTAAATATTCCTGCCTTATCAATGCACCACTTAAACTCTTTCCCTGCTGCCTCTCATTTTTCTCATCTTCTCATCAATTCAAGAAATATTTACTAAACACTATGTTTAAAACATTTATAGAGCACATATGTGAGTTCTTCTGATATGTATTGGTCATTTGAACTTGAGAACTTTGTATTGACCTCAGAAAATTTTTAATTGTATAAGTTGCTGAACAGATGTTTATCTGTATTACTAGAAGTTCTTGGTCCAAAGCTCCCTAAACCTATGAAAGCATGGGATCACAGGCCAAGATGAGGGACAAAATATTCAAAGCGCTAATGGTCTAAGCTCTGAGAGTACAAACATTAGACAATCTGTGTTCTCAAGGAACTGAGGTGCTGTGGGAAAACTAGATGGATACCAATAATTAAATAAAAGGGATATACTAATTAATACAATTTAATTTCAAGAGGGAGGGTTAATAATTAGTGGAAACGAGGAAGACATTATGGGAGAAGTGACACTTAAGCTTTACCCTGAAGGAAGTTAGCTAATCTTATCCATTACACTCTAATACCACATTTCCTTCAAAAGCAAAGCTGAGAAGACACTTTGTTCAGGAGACCTTTCTTTCTTTTTTTTTTTAAACTCTCCAATTATAAGCTCCCCCTTGCTTTTGAAATCATTTTGGTAGAGGTTAGGAGGAAGCATTCAGGTTTAATTCACCTGAATAAATTGAAATGCCAAACTATCCTTTTAGGTTTTGCTTGTTTATTTTTTTTTTTAATTCATTTTGTATAGGTGTGACTGAGAATGAATGATCTGTGGTGTTCCAGGCGCGGAGTCAATGTTTTCTTCCTCCTTAAACTAGTCTGAGCTCAAGTCACTAGGTAGCAAGTGAGGCACTTTTTCACCCTGGATTTTCTAATCTTTTTGATGTTATCTCTAAGTCTATCTCCAATAGCTTTCTGTTGAACCTAATAGTAAAATATTTTTTATCCTTATCTCACCCTTTAAAAAAATCTGTTTCTTTTCTAAATTTTAAAATGCCCAAAATTACTAGTATAATAATACAAAAATGTATTTTATAAATAATAAAATATACATATATTAGGGTTTCAGGAAGAAAAATGTCTGACTGATGACATGGTAAATGACATGGTAAAAAAATTAGAAGTCATTGCTATAGAGAAAAAGGAGACACTGATGTTTTATGAATAAAGGAACATTTTGGGTAGACATGGAAATGGTTTCTGGCATTTGTGTGAATGATAGATTTGAAGGTTGGGTCATTTGAAAAGCTTTCCAAAACTTCCAGACATGCTCAGGACCTGAACTGTGGTAGTGCCACTATGTCTAAAGGGAATTAAGGGTTATATGTTTAGAATTTTAAAAAAAATTAAATGTCTTCTAGGCCTATATGTTATAGATGAATGCTGAGAATATTAGAAATTAAGTATGTTAATCCAAGTTCACACAAGTAGTAAGTTGTAAAGAATGAATGGAAGCTGGGCAGGTAGGTGATGCAGTGGATAGAGTACAGTGGATAGACTCCAGGGCTGGAGTCAGAAAGGCTAATCTTCATGAGTCCAAATAGCTGAGATGCTAACTATATAAATCTGGGCAAGTCATTTAACCTTATTTGCCTCGGTTTTCCCATAGGCAAAATGAAGTGGAATAGAAAATGACAAACTACTACAGTATCTCTGCCCCAAAAAAACTATAAATGGGGTAAAAAACAAAACAAAACAGAACAATCAGACACAACCAAAAGAACAAACAATGGGTCCTACTCCACTACTCTTTACACCCTACCAATATCTCTCTGGAGAATGCTGATGGACTGGATGTGAGATATGTTGTAATGATAAAAGTACTCCAAATTTATCAGGACTAAAGAAGAAAGAAAAATTAAAGATCATTGAGTTTTCTGTCCTAAGTAATAGGAAGGATGAGTCGATCATGAACAGAAGTAGATAAGTAAGGAAAATGATGGCAGGAAGAGAAGGGAAACTGACTTGAGCTTTGGATATGAATAAGTTTAGTTTTGTCAGGCCATCCAGATAAATAGGCACCTTAAGATGTAGGACTAAAATTACATAGAGAACCTATGACTGGATACATAGATTTAATTTAGAACATGTCCCTCAATACTGTAAAATGAAATAATTTTGAGCATGCCACAATTAAAGTCCATCATTGCAATTATATTCTTTATTTCATTCCAGGCCTTAGCAATGTGTGTTGTCTTCTGTACTGTCCTTTTACATTTTAATACATAGGCCAAAGACAAAGTTTAGGCAAGAACTGTGAATTTCCTGGCTTGTGGTAGTTTTAGTCCACTCATAAAAGTCTTAAGCCTTCTATGTATATGAATAAATTTGCCACTGTTACAATTAAGCCCATAAATAATACTATATGATTGTCATATGATTTATGGAAGGGAGATATTAAAATAGTACCTATAGTCAGTGAATATTGGTGATTTCTCCTCTATTAATGGACATTTGTTATCTATTTCATTTAATGTAAATGATAGGGCTCTTAATGTGTAAGCAATGAGGAGGAAATGAAGTCTTAGATGGCTAAGGGGAGAGGCGTTCAGTCATAGTATATTGAGGAAAAGGCATAAAGGCATTAAGAAAATCAAGGCTACCTTCTCACTTATTAAATCATCCCACAAAAAATAAAAAGAAGGCAAATCAAATTTCTATACAAAACCCAATATCGGGAGAAAAACCAGGATTTATAAAAATTGATCACACTTTCGTCTTTCTCTCTATCATAAATCATTTATTGTTTAGTTATGTTTGGTGTAATTGCTGAGATCAAAGAGTAAGTTACATCTTATTTAAGTACATATTTAAAGTATACATAGAGAGCTATGGTGGGGCAGGGGACTAAAATGTAGAAATTCAGAAAAATAAATTGAATAAAAAGTCTGACTATACCAATAATACTAATTTATAATGTGATTTGCAAAGCAAAATTTCAACTTGTGAGGTAGGTGGTAAAAGTTTGGTTATTCCATTTTGAAGAGGAAACAACCGAATGTTAAAAGACTTACCTGAGATCTCACAAACTATAGGCAAAAGGACAAGGAACTGAACCTAATTTCCTGACTTCAAATCTAATGCTTTTGCCACCACACCATGCTGCCTCTCTTACAACCGACTCAATTCCTATCCACTTGTCCTATATAAAAGGAATCTGAATTGTATTAAATGTATAAAAAAGGGAAAAGAATGTGATTTATATTTACTTAAAGGAACTTAATGGAGGGAAAATAAAAATCTTTCTGAACTTGTCTACCAGATACCAAAGCTCCAGCTTCCATCTTACATGTGAAACCTCTTTCCTTGTTTGATGTGCCAGCATGTTTCCTTTTGAGAAAAAAAGAATTTTAGAATCAGAAATGACATCTAGAAGCCATAAAACCCAACCCCATACATGAAAAAAATATGTGTAGTAGGAAAAGGAAACAAGCATTCCTTTAGTGCCTCCTACATGCCAGGGACTATGTCAAAAGTTTACAAATATTTTCTCATTTCCTCTTTGAAACAACCCTGAAAGGTAAGGGCTATTATTATGCATAGTTTATAATTAAGGAAACTGAGGCTGAAAGAAATTTAAAAGTGTCACACAAATAAGTGCCTGAGGTCTAATTGGAACTCAGGTCTTGACTTCACTTGACTAGTATTCTATTCAATATGCCAGCACTTGCTTCTACAGATGAAAAACTTTATCAAGAGTAATACAATTAGTTATTGCACAGCAAATCTCTAATCCTAGGCTGGTCAGTATTCTGTGATATTCACAACACCACTGACCTACACTTTTTGAACTATTTATATGATTCCTTACCTACTCTGAGGATATTTGTAACATAATTTTGTTTCTATTTTTTATTTTAATGAATGGTACTTCCCCCTTTTTCACTGTTCTCAATGCTCTCATTCCATATATTTTTCCAAGATAACCCCTGATGGAAAATGTGCAAATGGGAGTCATGAGTTAAGTGATAAACATACCAACTGTGTCAATGTTCATACAGATTTTTTCTTCAATTGAAACAAAGATTATGTCTAGCATAAATGATCATAGTCACTTTTAAAAGAGAAAACTCCAGTATTCTTATAAATTGCATTGATCTGTTCCAATTGTTTCTTCAGAACCATTTTTCATAGAGGTCTAATATAGAGGATTGATCAATTGATCAATTGATATCCTGACAGAGAAGGCTGAAGAAGATATAAGGTGAAAGTTGATATTGCTAACATTCAGCCTATCCTATAATGTGCTATTCATCAATTTGTAGTCCTGACAAACAAGATTGTCACTACTCAAGATTATATGTGTGTGTGTGTGTGTGTATATATATATACACACATGTTTTCCCTTAGAAAAATAGCATTATAAATAGAAAAGGGAGGTTTTTGTTTTTTTTTTTTTGTAGAAAAAAAATCACAACATAAATTGGTTACACTTAACTATTATTATCCAGGGAAAAATAAGAAATCATTGCTGGAACATTATTGGCCAGCTTATCATGAGATTTCATTCAGTGGAGAACAAGAACACAATCTCTGATAGAGAAACAAATAATTTTACCGCCGTAAGCAGATAGTACTGTCAACACCTTTAGGGCAACTTTCTGATTTTATTAGTCTGGAATCTCCAGCAGGTCAGCATGAATTTTGTGCCTTTCCAGGGTCACAAAGAGCTGCAGAAATGGTTGTATGTTCTTATATAGTCTTTCATTAAGCATCTGGACAATTATTATTGAACCTAACCCCCATTTGTAATATAGCAAGGAATATAGCAAGGAAGATATTCCAGAGTCAATATGTTCTTCATAATGATAGCTGTCAGTGAATTTACTTTATTTCCCCTTGATATTAGTGATTATTTTAAAAATCAAAGGATTTTTCCTCTTGATGTTCTGATACATTTGGGATTTCTTTGCATTTCAAAAGATATTTATGGCATCAAAATATTTGTTTTGTTTCAAAATACAGGTATGTGTTCTCATGTACATACACACACATATACACATACAATGTATCCAAAGAATCTCCTATTATTTTGAATATGACAATAATATTAGTCATAGCAAAGAGGGGGAAATTGTCAACTTTTATAATTTTTTTCACTGTAGAAGCCTTTCCTCTGTGATATAGAAATAAGTGATTTTTCATCAATTGTCCATAACATTGCTTCCAATTTCCCTGAAAAAAGGATCAACAAAATAGTGGATAAAATCTTTTCCATTGGTGGAAACCCCTTTGGGGGTTTAATTGTTATTGGTGGAGAGGAAGGAGGGAGAAATACCTTGAATTTTCTTTGGAAAACAGTCTCATTTAACATATTGTGGGCTTGGAAAACAGGGTTGTAATGTCCAAAAGTACTGTCACTTAAAACAAAATGCTAGTTTTAGAGCTGCCTGGATTTTATTTTTATTAGCTCCAAGATGCTAATGAACATTGGCCTTTTCCTATACTTTAGACCCTGATGATTCATATAAATGCAATATAATATTATCAATAAACTGAGAAATATAATAAATGGAAAGTTTTAAAACAGTCTATTGCTATATGCCTATAGCTGACATGTAAGAAGGTCATACTCACCACTTTTCATTCCTCCAATTTCCCCAAAGGCTTGTCATGAGAACCATACTTCAACTATCTCCATGTACAAATGAGGAGGCTTATGGACTTGCTGATATTCTCTCTTCCCTGTATGGTCATAAAGAACTCATAGAGGTTTATATGCCACTTAATAGGTGATAGGGTTATACATCCCCCTCCATTTTGCACTTAAAGGGATAAGAGAAGTTCATGCTGCAGTTTCACCACTGAGAATGACCTTTATCTGGTTTAAACACAGACTTGCATTTTCTAGAAGTAGTTTTAATGGTCCTGATATTCTCTCTTCAACATGGATAAAATGGGCTCTCTTGTGGCTTTAAGTGGATTCCTTATAAACAAGTATCTAAAAGGATTTTGCTTCATAAACATTGATTTCCATGTGTAATAAATGTTTAATAAGAAATTTTTCAAAAAATATTTATTAGTTCTTTTTTGCAAAATTATTGAATTTCCCTGTCCAAGTGAAAGCGTCAAAAAATACCTTCCTAATTTTTATGAAAAGAGTAAAGGAATTAAACTAAGATAGAACCAACATTTTATATTGGATTCTAGTAATATCCTTTCTGTAGTGTCAGTAAAATGACATTATTGTTTGAATTTTAAAAATTTTTATCTTTATTTTATTTTAATAACAAATTTCCACATGTTTTCAAAAGTTATATGATTCATGTTGTCTCCATCACTTCTTCCCTTCTCCCTCCTGGAGTTGGAAAGCAATTCAATCTAAGTTAAACATGTGGTATCACACAAAACATTTTTCCGTGTATTCATTTTTATAAGTGAATAATCTTATAAAATCAAAACCCCAAATCATATAACCAGATAAATAAGTGATAAATCTTTTTTTCCTCTACATTCTTACTCCAACAGTATACTCCAACACTTCTAGAGGCAGATTGTATTCTTTTTTCAAAAGTCCTTCAGAATTGTCTAGGATTGTTGTATTGCTGTTAGTAGCAAAGTTTATCACATTTGTTCATTCAGCAATATTTTAGCTATTGTGTATAATGTTCTCCTGGATCTGCTCATATCACTGTTTCAATTCATGTAGGTCTTTCCAGTTCTCTCTGAAATCATTCTGTTCATCATTCCTTATAGAAAAATAGTATTCCATCAACATCATAAACTACATTTTGTTCAGCCATTCCCCAACTGAGGGACATGCCTTTAGTTCTCAATTATTTGCCAGCACAAAAAAGAGAAGTTATAAATATATTTGTACAAAAAAAGTCCTTCCCCATTTTAAAAAATCTCTTTGGGATACAGATCTAATAGTGGTATGGCTGGATCAAAGGGCAGGAAGTCTTTTATAGGCCTTTGGGCATAACTGCAAATTGCCCTCCAGAATGGTTAGATTAATTCACAACTTCATCAGCAAACTGACTATTTATCAGTTGCAGAATAACTTAGATTCTTCTAAATTTGACTGAGTTATTTATATATTTGAGAAATGAGATCTTTACCAGAGAAATTTGTTATAAACATTTCCCCCAGTTTGTCACTTCCCTTCTAATCTTCATTACATTGCTTTGTTTTAAAAAATCTTTTTAATTTAATAAAATCAAAATTATTAATTTTATATCTTGTTATGTTATCTATTAATTGTTTGGTGTTAAATTCTTTCTTTCTTCATAGATCTGACAGATAAACTAAATCTGTGTTACCCTAATTTACTTATAACATCACTCTTAATGTTTAAATCATATACCCATTTTGATATATATAGATATATATGTATATCTATATATATAAGTTTTTTTGGGAGTTTCATAGGTATAGCAGTGAATAAGTAAAATAGTTTAGGTAGGTTTGTCATTTTTATTATATTAACTCAGCCTAACCAAGAATATTGAATGTTTCTTTCAATTTCTTACATCTAATTTTGTTTATATGAAAAGTGTTTTGTAATTGTGTTCATATGATTCCTATATTTTCTTGGCAAGTAGATTACCAAATATTTTGTATTGAAATTTCTCTTTCCAACTCGCTGCTGATTTTTGTTGGAAATATATAAAAATGCTGATAATTTATATGGATTTAATTTATATCCTGCAATTTTGCTAAAGTTATTAACTATTTTAACAAGCTTTTTGTTGTTGTTAATAATCTAGGATTCTCTGAGGATACCATCACGTCATCTACAAAGAGTGATAGTATGTTTTCCAGATTATCTTCTTTAATTCCTTCAATTTCTTTTTCTTCTCTCATTGCTAAAACTATAGCATTCATAGTACAACATTAAGTAATAGTGGTGATAATGTGCACCCTTGCTCTTGCTTTATTCTTGATCTTATTGGAAAGGCTTCTGATATTCCCATTCCAGATGATACTTGCTGATGGTTTTTAATAACTACTCTTAATAATTTTGAGGAAAGGCCCTTTTCATTTCTCTGCTTTCTAGTGTTTTCAATAGCATTGGGTGTTATATTTTGTCACAGGCTTTTTCTGCATCTATTGATACAATTATGTGATTTCTGTTAGTTTGATTATTGATATGCTCAATTATACTGTTGATTTTCCTAATATTAAACCAATCTTCCATTCTTGGTATAAATCCCACTTGGTCCTAGTGAATAATCCTTGTGATAAATTGTATTCCCTTTGCTAGTATTTTATTTAAGACTTTCACATCCAAGATCATTAAGGTGATTGTTCTGTAATTTTCTTTCTCTGTTTTTTCTCTGTTTTGTCATAAAAATAATTTTGTATGACTACTTATTTGCTTATTTTTCAAAATAGTTTATATAGTATTGGGATTAATTGTTTAAATGTTTGATAGAATTCACTTGAAAATCCATCTGGGCCTAAAGATTTTTTCTTGGGGAGTTCATTGATCACTTCTTCAATTTTATATTCTAAGATGGGATTATAGAGGTATTCTATTTCCTCTTTTGTTAATGTACGCAATTTATATGTTTGCAAATATTCATTCATTTCACCTAGATTATTAGATTTATTATCATATAATTGGGCAAAATAGCTTGTAATAATTGCTTTAATTTCCTCTTAATTTGAGGTAAAATCACCCTATTCATTTTTGATACTGGTTTTTTGATTCTCTTCTTTCTTGTCTTTAATAAAATTAACCAATACTTTATCTATTTTAATTTTCATAGAACCAGTTCCTATTCTCATTTATTAGTTTAATAGTTATTTTACTTTCAATTTTTTATTCTCCTTTGGATTTTAGGATTTCCCATTTAGTCTTTATCTTGGGGGAATATGAATTTTCCCTTCTCTACTGCTTTGGCTGTATTCCATAATTTTTGATGTGTAACCTCTTCCTTTTCATTCTCTTCAATGAAATCAGTGATTTTTCTATGATTTGGCTCACCCATTTTGAAGAAATAGATTATTTCATTTCCAATTAATTTTAAATTTGCCTTTCAATGAATCCTTATTAAAATTTTATTTAAATGTGATCTGAAAAGGTGCACTTATTATTTCTTCTTTTCTGAATTTGATTGTGAATTTTTATGCTCCAGGACATGATCAATCTTTGTATATGTACCATATGCTGATGAAAAGAGGCGGCATTCCTTTTTTAGCCCTGCTCATTTTTCTCCAGATATCTATTAAGTCTGACTTTAATAAAATTTCATTCACTTTCCTTACTTCTTACTTATTTATTTTTTGGTTAAATATATCTAGTTCTGATAAGGCAAAGTTGAAATCCCCCACTTGTATAGTTTTATTATCTATTTCCTCCTTATGTTCCTTTAGTTAATCCTTTAAAAATCTGGATGTTATAACATTTGGTGCATATATATAAGTACTGATATTTTTTCAATGCCTATACTGCCTTTTATCAAAATGTAATTACCAACCTCATCTATTTTAATCAGATCTATGTTTGAGATCATGATTGCTTTGTTCGAGATCATGATTGCTATACATGCCTTCTTTGTCTCAGTTGCAGCTGAATAAATTCTACTCCAGCCCCTTACCTTTAATCTCTGTGTGTCTATCTGCTTCGGATGTGTTTCTTGTAAACAACATATAGTAGGATTCTGGTTTTTATACACTTTGCTATCTGCTTCAATTTTATGGGGTAATTCATCCCATTTACATTCACAGTTATGATTACTATCTGTGTATTCCCCTCCATCTTGATTGCCTCTTTTAATCCTGCCTTTTCTGCTTTCACTCTTTCCCTCCATATCTTTTTGTTTTGATTTACTCAACCTTTCCCTCTCCCTTATATTACTCCCCTTCCAATGACTCCCCTTCTTACTCATCTTCTACTTCTCTGTAGGGTTTTTAAATAACATTCCCCAAGTTCTCTCTCTCTAATATTCTTTCCTCTCCACAACCCTCTTTTTTATTCCTCTTCTACTTCACTATAGGATAAAAGAGGATGCTATACTCTAATGAATCTGACTATTCTTCCCTCTCTGAGACAATTCAAATTAAAGTAAGGTTTAAGTATTACCTGTCATTACCTTCATTATTACCTGTCAACTCCCTACCATTATAACAGATTGTGGCTTCCTCTACATTTCTTTATTTGATAATTTACCCTATTTCACTTTACTTTTCCCATTTATCTTAGTACAATCCTCTTTTTCACCTGTAATTTTTATACATATCCTAAACAGCATACCTTCTATGAATACTTCTTCTAACTACTATGTCAATGATAGCAATTTTTAAGACTTACTGATATCTTTCCAAATAGAAATATAATAAATTTGATCTTATTGAAGCCCTTAATTTTTTTTCTTTCTTATTTGCTTTTATATGAATCTCTTGGATTTTGTAATTGGACATCACATTTTCTGTTTCTGTCTGGTATTTTCTTCAGGAATTCTTGGAAATCTTCAATTTTTTAAAATATCCATCCTTTTCTTTGAAAGAAAATGATCAGTTTTGATGGCTAGGTGATTCATTTTCTTTGCATTATGGAATGTCATTTTCCAAGCCTTCCAGTACTTCAATGTGGAAGCTTCCAGATCCTATGTAATATGGACTGGGGCTCATTGACATTTTTTTTAAACCCTTGTACTTTCGGTGTATTGTCTCATAGGTGGAAGAGTGATAAGGGTGGGCAATGGAGGTCAAGTGACCTACTCAGGGTCACACAGCTGGGAAGTGGCTGAGACCGGGTTTGAACCTAGGACCTCCTGTATCTAGGCCTGACTCTCACTCCACTGAGCTACCCAGCTGCCCCTGCTCATTGAAATTTTAATTGTTTCTTTCTGGCTGCTTGCAATAGTTTCTCCTTGGCCTGAGATCACTTGAACATGGCTCTAACATTCCTGGGATTCTTTATTTGGGGATTTATTGTAGGATATCATTTGTGGATTCTTTCAATTTCTATTTCATCCTCTTGTTCAAGAATATCAGTGCTATTTCTTTGGATAATTTCTTGTAATCTGATGTCTAGGCTTTGTATTTGATGATGGATTTCAGGTAGGGCAATAATTCTTAAATCTTCTCTCCTCAATCTATTTTTGAGGTCATTTATTTTATTATATGAGATATTTCACATTTCTATTTTTTCATTCCTTAGATTTTGTTTTATTGTTTCTTAATGTCTCATGACATCTTTTCTTTGCACAATTCTAATTTTTAAAGAATGAATTTCTTCAATGACCTCTTGATCCTCCTTTTCCATTTGGTCTATTCTAGTCTTCATGGTACTATTTTCTTCATTGGATTCTTTTGTCTGTTTTTCCAGTAAGTCAATTCTTAATTTTTGCTATTTTTCTTCTTCATTGGATTTTTGTGCCTCTTTTTCCAATTGACCATTTTTTCTTTTTAGGCTGTTATTTATTTTTGCATTACTTTCACTTCTTTTTCCATTTTTCTTCCCATTTTTCCTTCAACCTGTCTTATTTGATGCTTGAATTTCTTTTTGAGTTCTTCCAGATTGGGAAACCAATTGCTATTTTTTTAAGTTTTGCATGGCTCTCACCATACCCTGTTAATTCTGTTCTTTGCTCTTTTTCCCCATAGAAATGTTTGAGAGTTAAGTGTTCATTTGTTTTTTTCTGTTTGCTTATTTTCTAGCTTTTTTTGCCCGTTGACTGGGACTTCTGAAATCTGCTAGCTGATTCTGTTTTCTTTGCTGGTGGCTTGCAGGGATCAACACAGTGAGCTATTTTGCCCTGGGGATCTATCTTCACTGCAGCAATGAAGGATTGAAAGGGTCAAGTGCTATGGACTTTTGGACCTCACTGTGGGCTAATGCCAGAGTTTGGAACTTTAAAGGCTGGGTCTGAGGTGTTCTTTTGTCAGTGTAGCCCAGGACCCTGATGTTATCCTCTTCCTAGTCATAGAACATGGAGTAGTAGGTGGGGTGGGGGGTAGAAACACAGCACTCTTCTGCATGCAGTATTGTTTCTGGGTCTTCCTTATCTTGTGAAAATAAACGTTCTCTCTACCCCTCAAGTTGTGTTTAGTGGGAGAGCCCCTTCACACTGTTATTCTTTCATTTCTATTATTTTGAGGTTCCTTGTAAAGATAAGTTTTGAAGTATATTTGGAGAGGTTTTGGCTTTCCAAGCCACCATATTGGCTCCTTCCCCTCTTATAATGACATATATTAAATGAGAATGAAATACAGAAAACATTAAGGAACTTAGGAGAGCAAAAAGATATTCTTTCTGATAAAATCTGGTAATTGGAAAGGTCATTAATCTAGCTAATCAGAAATATTCAAAATAGATTGCTCTTCTAGGCAGGAAGAATGAAAGTAGAAATAATACCTGTACCATTGACAATAATATTTTACAGTGATTGTTTATCATATGACTTAAAGGTCAGACTCACAGGTGCTCTTCCTGATGACGTGAGTATTAGTAAATTGATGGGATGAGGCTAGGAGTTTTAAAGTAGTATGAGTAAGTATGAATCTTTCACTGCTGAGTGAGTGCTTATTAAGAATCATTCCTGCTAAGTTGTTGTGGAAAGGTAAAAGGTATGAGAATAGGAAAGAAAATGAAGGGGGAAAGGATAGAAAAAAGGAATGACAGAGAAAGAAGAAAGGGGAAGGAATGTAAAAGGAAAGGGAATTTTCATATTCATAGAAATTATGATTTAAAAACAATTGCTTTTGTAGATACATAAACAGGGTTTCCTACTCTCTCCTACCTGTGTACCAAGCTTCATACACTAAAATTTCAGCATAATCATTACACTTAGAATGGATCTAATTCATACCAAATCCAAATTATTCTTATGAAAACATTTTAATTTAAAACACTATATGAATATGAACTTTATCAGAAATAATAGTGATTCAGATTTCCTACTTTTAAGATTCTAGTTCATATGTGAGGGTACTCTGTTTATCAGTGTAGACCTGCACTTGTCTAAACTTATTGCAAATATTTTTCATAAGCATTTATGGTAAAAAATATTCCCTAATTCCATAATTCCCTCATGTTGCATCTTCTGGTGATAAACCATCCTATGATGAATTAACAAACTTTTAAATGACAGATTTAAAAAAAGTAGCCTCTGCCATCAAGGTCAAAACCATTACATTTTGTGAGGGATGGTTAGAGCTTGTGCTTTATTGAATCACTTCCAAAAAGTAAGCATCATCTTTATATCACAATGAGTAATCAAAATAAAAGTGTAGTGGAGTTGAGTAAACAAGTCTATAAATATTATGTTTCAGACACTGATATTAGTGTTGAAAATATATATAAAAATGAAAAGAGGGGCAGCTGGGTAGCTCAGTGGAGTGAGAGTCAGGCCTAGAGACAGGAAGTCCTAGGTTCAAACCCGGCCTCAGCCACTTCCCAGCTGTGTGACCCTGAGCAAGTCACTTGATTCCCATTGCCCACCCTTACCAATCTTCCACCTATGAGACAATACACCGAAGTACAAGGGTTTAAAAAAAAAACTAAAAAAAAATGAAGAGAATCTTTAACTTCAAGATGCTTATATTCTAATGGGAGAAAAAATAGGTAAAATAGAACATAAAAGTAGGAGAAAGAGAAGGTAGCTGTATGGGTAGTGGTGAAAAAGGATTCCTTGTACATTTCCTCAAAATGGAAATTCTGATAAGAACTCATCAGTTGGAGAAGTGGGACAACAACAACAATAAAAATTCTTCCAGAGTAAGAAGGTAACTGAGGCATAATGAGAAAGTTGAAGATCGTATATGTTTCTATTCCAAGGGCTTAACAAAATATCTGATTCATAGTGAGTTAATATCTGAAAAGTCAGGAGTGGAACCAGGTGAAAAATATTGAAATAATCATTACTTTCTTGTATACTTCCTTAAAAGAAAGATTCCAGGAGAAGTTCATAGAATAACAGGATGTAAGGGTAGAAGTAAATTAGGAGGTTAGAAGACATTTGGAGCACAGTGGAAAAGCCTAGAGAAGAACAGAATCTAGAGATGAAAGAGAGAAGAAGGATATACAGTAAGCATAGAAATACTATTAGTAATATTAGTACTAAAGGTAATGATAATGATAATAACTTATTTTTTCTTAATAGTACAAACTCTGTCAGTTATTACAAGAATTCTACCAATGCATTCATTTTTCAGTAAGATATGATGAATGTGACATCATTACACCTTCCTTAACTCTCTCTAGGATCTCTTTCTTCTAAGTCTGAGATAATTCATTCCTATCTGTATCTGCTCTGGAAGGTTAGGATGGTTTCCCAACAGACTGGCCATAAGAGTCTTAGTGTTAATCTTGTGTGAGAAATATACACTGTCATATAAGTAGCTTTTGAGGTTCCACAAGTATGCTTTATATTTGCCCAAGTAAGTCATGATGATACCATTAACTCTTCAAAATGAAACACTAAATGATAAGTCTAAAGAAAAAATAACCATAAAATTACATACTAAAAAGAAGGAAAAAGCATATCAAATAGAAGATACTGAGTAAAAATAAAAACAGAAATAATATAATGATCCAACTATAAACTTTTTATCATACTATTCCAACAATATTCAATATCTAATGAGGGAGAATTAGTACAAATTTAGAGAAATATAATGGTGAGAGATATGAATAGGGAAATCCATTTTTTCCATGACAGCTCAGAAAATAGACTATATTATCTAATCCTATGGCCTTTTTAAGAATATACTCTTCTGAGATACTTCACTCTGATTGTAAGAATCTTTTTCTTTAACATTCTTGCACTGATGAAAGTGTTAACTTTTTTTTTTATTATTTTGGAATTCTTTTTGCTAACTGTAACCTTATGCCTGGTGTCTGAGAACCTTCCCAAGTATCTTTCCTTATGCAGGTATTGAAGTAAAATATCTTTTTTATTTTTTTAGTGGAATTCAGTTTCCTTTAATCATGGGAACTGCCAAGAAATTCAAAAATTGTTCCCTTCAAATTTTGAGAGATTTTCCCCTCTCAAGTTATAGAAAGAAGTAAAGAGCTATATGCATAAATCTATGAGAGACTTAGTTGTTTCTCAAGCTGCATATTATAGTAGAGAGCAAGATAGCCTCTCTCTCAGTCATTTCTTCAACAAAAGCATATGGTATTCCTTTCTTCCAAATAGTTTTCACAATAAGCAGAACTTTCCTCTAATCAGATCAGCTGTCCACATTACCTTCATTCTCTATTCAGGTTATATCAGTCTCTCAGCAATATAAACTTCTCTACTTGCTTTATGATTTATTATCTGTTAGTTTCAAAAAAATAGCTCTGCTCATTGGTTTCTCTCTTTCTCTTCCTATATTTGAGTTCATTTGTTATATACTCTTGATCAAGAAAAATTATTTGGGTAAAAAGGCTCAAAAGAAATGTTAGCTTTAGAATGCATTTATCAAATTAAACATGAACACATCTTAATTTAAAGTTTCAGCATACTTCAAATCTTATACTTCATATAATCATTTCATAGATGTCTATATCTATCAACGAAAGAAATTTTCAAATACAATAAACATTCATTTACTACTTGTTTTCCTAAAAGAGTTTTTTGTCATTGTTTTGTGCCCTCTGATGCTTCTGATGTTTCAAATCTGGGACTACTCTTTAGTAATTAAGCAATGTAAATACACATTTAGAGCAGATGTAACATAATATTCCATAGCTATAATTCAACAATCTCAAAATAATTTTTTGATTTATTATTTCTAAGAAATTATTAGTTAACTTCCAAGTCCTAAACCAATATTGAATAGATAAGCTTCTAGAAAAAAGACACTGTAGCCACTTAAAAATCATAGTATGTTTTGGCTTTAAAATATTTTTCTCCTGTTCTCAAAGCTATTTGTATTACATGACACCGCATTTTTCTTGATTTACCCAAGATGATCTTTTTCTGTCCAACATATCAGCATAAGAGGGAGACTATCTTATAAGGGTATTCATCATAGGCCACAAAACTATGACAACAAAAATCTCTCAAGAAAACAAGTAGTAAATGAATGGTTATTGTCTTTAAAAATCTCTTTTGTTGAAAGATGTAGACATCTATTCAAATAGATATATGTACTATAAGATGTTAAATATCTTGGAATTTTAAATTAAGTTGCATTCATTTTAATTTGGTAGTAACTGCATTCTAAAGCAAATTGACTTCTATTGACTTTTTTCCCCTGAAGAGTTTTTTTCCAGACACATTTTCTGGTGAAATATTTGACAATTTGAATGTATACAAAATCCTGCCTTTGTCCACAGACAGACAGGCCATCTTTTGCTATTTTTTGGTTTATAAAAAGGTGACAGAAATGGAAATAGTTATTCCATAGCAGCATCTATTCTTCTGACAGCCTGTATATTCTAGGTGCTTTGAAAACTTTGAAGCTGATTTAGGCTATGAAGGTCACATAGGGAGATGGAGATGCCTAGTCCTTGTGGTGGCTGTGCTTTTATTTTACCTCGGGTTCTTTATGATCTATGCATTTTAATACATTTGTGAATAATATTTCCACCTGTTCTTCATGCTAGCTGTGTTATTTTTAAAGAAAAAGGAGATCTTTAATTTTATCAAGGTGAAAATACTGATGTATATGCTAATGTGGCCACTGCAAATTGAAATAAGTCACCATAGATATTTGGAAACAAGCATTTATGAACAACAGATTGATTGATAATATGATGTATGATAAATATCTGATATTTCCATTTCCCTTTCTTTTTCTCTCTCTCTCTATCCCTCCCTTTCTCTCTCCAAATGGATATTGAGCATAAAAATCTCATATCTGATATAAACCTCCCTAAAGAAAAAAATAGTATATGTCAACACTTCTCCCTAAATCGAGGAAGTATTTTTGGGTAAATTACATAAATAAGATAGCTACTCTTTCAGGTTTCCTGTAACACTAGAAATAAAGAATTTTTAAATAATATTTAGACATCTCAGGGATATGATAATTTGTTTTAAAACAGAATTTTGCAATTGCAAACTTTACAAAATCACCAAATTTTATGTAAAAAAGTATTCCATATTTTCCAGTTAGGGAAAGTGAATTTGAGCATGTTATCTTCTATTTCTAAATCATATTAATGAGTTTCTTAGTTATATCATAGCAGACCCTTTCTCTTCTGTTTTTTAAATATATTCTGGTCTGTTATTTTTTTTCTAATCTTCAATACTTAGCCCAGCACTTGGCACATATTAATTGCTTGATAAATTCTTGTTGACTGAGTAATCAAATTCAATAAAATTTAATAAGTATTTCAATTAATATTTATTTATTTATTTATTTATTTATTTATTTTAAAGATTCTTTCCTTTTTAAATTTTGAGTTCTAGTTACTCTCCTTTCCACCCTTCCACTAACTGCTGAGAAGACAAATACATGGCATCGTTTATAAAACTGAAATCACAGAAAACATAGTTCCATGTTAACCACATTGCAAACAAAAGAAAAAATAAAATAAAGTAAGAACATTGTATTTTAATTTTCACTCAGAGTTCTTCAGTTCTCTTTTTGAAGTTGAATAGCATTTTTCATCATGAGACTGGAATTTTCAGTATTCGCTTTATTGATTAGAATAAACAAGTCTTTCACACTTTATCATTACAAAACTGACATTACTATCCACAGTGCTCTCCTGGATCTTTTCATTTCACTTCGCATTAGTTCATATATGTTTTGCCATTTTTTTCTGAAATCAATCCCTCATCATTTTGTATTTTTTTAAACTCTAACCTTTAATCATAGAGTCAATACTGTGTATTGGTTCTAAGGTAGAAGAGCAGTAAGGACTAGGCAATGGAGGTTAAGTGCCTTGCCTAGGGTCACACAGCTAGGAAGTGGCTAAGGCTAGATTTGAACCTAGGACCTCCCATCTCTATGCCTGAATTTCAGACCACTGAGCTACCCAACTGGTAACTCAATCATCATTTCTTATTCCCCAATAGTAATCTATCAAAATCACACTTTGTTCTATCATTCCACATTTGACTATCCACTCAATTTCCAATTATTTACCACCACAAAAGGGCCACTGTAAATATTTTTGTACATAAAAGTCCTTTTTCTTTTTATTTGATATCTTTGAAGCATAGACCAAATAATAGTATTGCTGGATCAAAAGATATGCACCATTTTTTAGTTCTTTGGGCATAATTCCAGATTGCTCTCCAGAATGTTTGGAGCAATTCACTACTCTACCAACAGTTCATTAATGTACCTATTTTCCCTCATCCCATTTAGAATTTTTTCACTTTTATTAGATGGGAAGCTATATTTCAAAGTGGCTATAATTTGCCTTTTTCTAACTAAGAGTTATTTAGAGCATTTCCCTCACAGGACTCTGCATAACCATGATGTCTTTTTCTGAAGACTGATTGTTCATATCCATTGATCACTCATCAATTGGAGAATGGCTCTTAGTTTTATAGATTTGAACAAGTTCCATTTATCCTTGAGAAAAAAGAAATGGTGCCCAACTTTTTATACATTACTTCATTATCTATGGTACATTTTAGCAAATTGTAATTTGCAAGATCATCTCTTTCAATTAGGTCTACTTTTGCTTTAGCTTTTTTCTGAGGTCATGATTATCATTTATGCCCTGTTCATTTCAGTTGAAGCATAATGATTTTTTTCCAGCCCTTCATTTCAATTCTACATGTATTTTTTTTATCCCAAATATTTCACTTGTAAATAAGTTGTTGCAATCTGGTTTTCAGTTCATTCTCCTTTCCGCTTCCATTCTGTGGGTTAGTTCTTTGCATTCTCATTCATGGTTATAACCACTAACTAGAAATTTCCTTCCTTCCCATTTTCATGTTTAGTCCTCTCCTCTCTCTGTCTCTGTCTCTGTCTCTGTCTCTGTCTCTGTCTCTCTCTCATTCTCTCTCTCTCTCACTTTCCTAAAAACTGTCTCCCCTAATCTGACATAATCCTTATTATCCCCACTCTCCCATCTTTTATCCCCTTCCTTTCCTATTTCCCTATTGAGCAAGATAAAATTTGTATACTCAACTGTGTGTGAACATATAATTTCTCCTTTTTGAAACAATTCCTGTATGTGAGGTTTAAGTACTTCTGCCATACCCAGCATTTATACCACCAGCATAAAAGCCTTTCCTTGTGTACCTCCTTTATGTGACACTGTTTACCCCTTTTTACTTCTCCTCTTTGCCTCCTCCAAGTTCAACTCTCTTCCTCATTCTTATATTTTTTTGGAGATCATCTAAAGATCAGGTTATACACTTATATCTATGCTCATTGTCTATTTAGACTCCTTATAACTACCATAATAATAATAATAAAGTTATTATAAAAAATCAGTTTGCCTCATTTGGTTCCCTTATGGTCTTTAATATCTCTATTTTTTATGCTTCTGTTGAGAATTCTATTTGAAAGTATAATTTTCTATACAGTTCTATTATTGTCATCAGAAATGCCTGCACATAAATCATCAGTATTTCTATATATTTCCAGCATATCACAGCAGTGAGAGTTAGAAAGAGAAACACCATTTAAAATCACCCTAGACAATATAAAATACTTAGGAATCTATCTACCAAAACAAACATAGCAATTATAAGAACACAACTATAAAACACTTTCCAAAAAAATTAAAACTAGATCTAAACAATTGGAAAAACATTGATTGCACATGTGTAGGACGAGATAACATAATAAAAATAACTATTCTACCCAAATTAACTGACTTATGTAGTGCCATACCTATTAAACTACCAAGAAACTTTTTTTACAGAATTAGTAAAAACGATAACTAAGTTCATTTGGAAGAACAAAAGATAAAGAATATCATGGGAAATAATAAAAAAAAACACTTGAAGGAAGGTGGCCTAGTAGTACCAGATATTAAACTATACTATAAAGCAGTGATCATCAAAACAATATGGTACTGGCTAAGAGACAGAAGGGAGGATCAGTGGAATAGACTTGGGGTAAGTGATGTCAGCAAGACAGTCTATGATGAACCCAAAGAGCCCAAATTTTAAGACAAAAACCTACAATTTGACAAAAACTGCTAGGAAAATTGGAAAACAATATGGGAGAGATTAGGTTTAGATCAACATCTCACACCCTACATCAACATAAATTCAGAGTGGGTGAATGACTTGAATATAAAGAAGGAAACCATAAGAAAATTACGTGAACAGAATAGTATATTTGTCAGATTTCTGGGAAAGGAAATATTTTATAGCCAAGTAAGTGTTCGAAAAAATTACAAAATATAAAATAAATAATTTTGATTACATTAAATTAAAATGTTTTGTACAGACAAAAACAATGCAACTAAATTCAGAAGGGAAACAACAAACTGGGAAAAATCTTTATAACAAAAAATTCAGACAAAGTTCTAATTACTTAAATATATGAGGAGCTAAATCAATTGTACAAAAAAATCAAGCCATTCCCAATTGATAAATGGGCAAAGGACATGAATAAGCAATTTTCAGATAAAGGAATCAAAGCTATCAATAAGCACATGAGAAAGTGTTCTAAATCTCTAATAATTAGAGAAATGCAAATCAAAACAACTCTGAGGTATCACCTCACATCCAGCAGATTGGCAAAAATGACAGCAGGATAGAGTAATGAATGTTGGAGGGGATGTGGCAAAATTAAAACATTAATGCATTGCTGGTGGAGTTGTGAATTGATCCAACCATTCTGGATGACAATTTGTAACTATGCCCAAAGAGTGCTAAAAGAATGCCTGCCCTTTGATCCAGACATACTGTTACTGGGTTTGTACCCCAAAAAGATAATAGATACAAAGACTTGTACAAAAATATTTATAGCCATGCTCTTTGTGGTGGCAAAAACCTGGAAAATAAGGGTATGCCGTTCAATTGGGGAATGGCTGAACAAATTGTGGTATATGCTGGTGATGAAATACTATTGTGCTCAAAGGAATAATAAATTGGAGGAATTCCCTGTGAACTGGAATGACCTCCAGGAATTGATGCAGAGTGAAAGAAGCAGAACCAGGAGAACATTATACACAGAGAATGATATACTGTGGGAAAATCGAATGTAATGGACTTCTGTACTAGCAGCAATGCAATTACCCAGGACAATTCTGAGGGATTTATGGGAAAAACTCTATCCACATTCAGTGGAAGAACTAGAGGAGTGGAAACACAAAAGAAAACAAATGCTTGAATACATGGCTTGATAAGGACATGATTAGGATGTACACCTAAGTTGTTCCCAAACTTTTTTGGCCTACTGCCCCCTTTCCAGAAAAAATATTACTTAGCCATCTGGAATTTCATTTTTTAAAAAATTTTAATAGCAATTAATAGGAAAGATAAATGTACCTGTGACCATCACCACCACCCTTGATCACTGAAGCACCCACAAGGGGGCGGTAGCGCCCACTTTGTGAATCACTGATGTAGACTCTTAATGACCACCTTAGAAGAATTATCAATAATATGGAAATAGGTTTTGATAGATGATAAAGGAAGAAACCAATGGAAATGCGTGTCAGCTACTAGGGAGAGAGAGCAAGAAACTGAATCATGTAACCATGGGAAAATTTTTTCTAAAAAAAATTGAAAAATTGAAAAAAAAATGGCTAGAAGTCCCCTCTAGGTTTAAACTTGGTTTTAGTGGGCATATTATTCTAGGTTGTAATCTTAGATCCTTTGACCTCTGGAATATCATAAAGTTCATGCCCTATACTTTTATCAACATGGAAGCTGGTAATTCTTGTGTGATGCTAACTGTGAATATTTTCCTAGCTACTTACAATATTTTCCTTCACCTGGGAATATTGAAATCTAACTATACTATGCCTGAGAGTTCTCATTATGCTATTTCTTTTAAAAAACCGGTGGATTATTAGATTTTTTATTTTACCATGTAGATCCAATATATCAGGGCAGTTTTCCTTGATAATTTCTTGAAACATGAAGTTTAAGCTTTCTTTGATCATGGCTTTCAGGTCATCCAATAATTCATAAATTTTCTCTTCTTAATCTATGTTCCAGTTCAGCTTGTTTTATAATAAGATATTTCACAACTATTTTTTAATTCTTTTGACTTTGTTAATTTATTTTTGGAGTCTCATGGAGTTAGTTGATTTCCATTATTCATAGTAAACCCCCCCCCCATTCTTTCCTTTCAATAATATCCATGTTAGGCCCAACTCTGTCAAAGATCATGACTCTACCTTTACTTCTCTGGATTAGTTGAGGCATAGCATATTCATTATCAATCAGCATTGGACCTGTGTGCCCAAAGTCATACCATCCAGATTCTTAAAGGAAAAACTAAATGAGATATAAATGAAAATAGATAACTAAATAATAATAGTGGAGGATCTTTAATTTTCCTATCTAAGAAGTAGATAATATATATATATATATAAATATATATATATATAAAGAATAATGTTAAAGAGATGAATGGAACCATACATAAATTAAATATGATAAGTATCTGGAGAGCCCACACACACTGAAATGAGGCTGGTAGTAGATCTAAGACTGCACATACTTTTAATATAAACATAGTTTCATTTGGGACAAGAATGGTTTAGACTTATATATTTACCTCATTTTGTCTCTTTTCCCATTTTTCTTTGTATTATCCTCTTTTTTACTCTTCTTTTTATATATTTTTTGACATATCATCCTATACAGTTTATTACTGTAAATTCTGGGTATACTTCTAGCTACCTCGATGATTAATAATAATTTTTCATAGAAATGATGATAATTTGTATGGGTTTATGTTGTACCCTGCAACTTTGCTAAAGATGTTAATTATTTCCACTGGTCTTTTAGTTGATTTTCTAGGATTCTTTAAGTAGATCAACATATCATCTGCAAAGAGTGATAATTTAGTTTCCTCATTGCCTCCCTTAATCCCTTCAATTTATTTTCCTTCTCTAATTGCTACTGCCAGCATTTCTAATACAATATTAAATAATAGAGGTGATAATGGGCATCCTTGTTTTACTCCTGATCTTATGGGGAAGGCTTCTCCATTGTCCTTATTGCAGATGATACTTGCTGATGGTTTTAAATATATACTGTTTATTATTTTGAGGAATGGCCCTTCAATTCCTATACTTTCTAGTACTTTCAATAGGAATGGGTGTTGTATTTTGTCAAAGACTTTTTCTTCATCTATTGTAATAATTATGTGATTTCTGTTGGTTAGCTTATTGATGTGGTAAATTATATGGATAGTTTTCCTAATATTAAGCCATCTTTGCATTCCTGGTATAAATCCCATCTGGTCATAGTGGATAATCCTTGTGATAACTTCCTGTAGACTTATTTAATGTTTTTTCTATCTATGTTCATTAAGGAGATTAGTCTGTAGTTTTCTTTCACTGTTTTTGGTTTGCCTGGCTTTGGAATCAATACCATATTTGTGTCATAAAACATTTTTGTTATGCTCCTTCTTTTCTTATTTTGTCAAATAATTTGTACAGTATTTGGATTAGTTGTTCTTTAAATATTTAATAGAATTCACTTTTGAATCCATCTGGCACTGGGGATTTTTTCTTAGGAAATTCCTTGATCTCTTTTTCATTTTTTTTTAGACAGGATTACTTAAGTATTCTATTTCCTCTTTTGTTAAACTAGGAATTTTTTTGGTAGATTTTCACCCATTTCACTTAGATTGTCATATTTATTGACATATAATTGGGCAAAAGAGTTCTTAATAATTTCTTTAATTTCCTATTCATTAGAGACAAGATCACCCTTTTCATCTTTATTACTGTTAATTTGATTTTTTTCTTCTTTCTTTTTTTATTATATTAACCAGTAATTTATTTGTTTTTCTCAAAGTACCATCTTCTAGTCTTATTTATTAGTTCTATAGCTCCTTAAATTTCAACTTGATTAATTTCTCCTTTAATTTTTAGTCCTAAAATTATTGTTTACTTGGGGGATTTTTAATTTGTAATTTTTGTAACTTTTTAAGTTGCAAGCCCAATTCATTGATCTCCTGCCTGTCAATTTTGTTGCTATGGGCACTCAGTGATATAAATTTTCCCCTGAGTACTACTTTGGCTGTATCCCATAGGTTTTGATATGTTGTCTTCTCTGTTGTTCTCATTGTTGTCTTCTCATTGTCATTCTCTTTAATGAAGTCTTTAATTATTTCTATGATTTTTTGTCCCACCAATTATGAAGAATTAGATTATTATTTTCCAATTAGTTTTAAATTTGAATTTCCATGGACCCTTGTTAATTATAAATAGTATTGCATTATGATCTGAAAAAGGTGCATTTATTATTTCTGCCTCACTCTTGGGTATACGCTTTTCATCTCACTCTGATCAGAGGCTTAATCAGGTCAGAGCCCCATTTAATACTTAGTACTATCAGCCACCCTAAGGTGTGAACTATTTCTGTATTGTGAGGCAGACTAGAATTCCCTGGGATGGAGTTCTAGACTTCTCCACATGTTTGAAATTTCATGGGGTATGGGTTGGTTTCTACGATTATTTAACCAGGCAGGACCTTAGGGTCTGGATGTTTGGCTTGGGCTTAGGTTCCAAACCTCAGACAGTAAATGTCGGGTCTGGGAATTGTGGCTTGCTCTTGGCTTGCTCTTCTCTCCTTGCTCAGTTTCTTTATGGTTCTGCTCTCCTCCTACCCCAGTGCCCCCACATGTTCCTTGCCTACCTTTTGTTTGTTTTTCTTTACTTGAAATTTGTTTCATTCTGCCTCCCTTTTTGTTCTTTCACTCCTATATTTATTTTGTGGTGATATTTTAATCTTGGTTGGAGAGGTCTCTCATGGTGGCACAGAACTGCTGAAGATTACTCTGCCATTTTGTCTCCACCACTGGAACTCTTAATTGTTTTTTGAATTGTGTTTTGAGTCCTTCAAAAGCCTGAGTCCAATTCACTGGAGTTTCTGATTTTTTCTTTGTGTTCTTTGGTCCTCCTCTGTTCCATTTGTTCTTTATTCATTAGCTGAATAGAAGCTATCAATTGTAATTTCTTTTTTCTTTTTCTTTTGTTTACTAATATTTTTTCCTTCTTTACCCCTCCTCATTGGCTATTTTCTTGCTCCTCTATTTATTTGCAGGATCTGTGAGTTTGGGTTTTTCTGCCCTGAAGTGGCTACTTCCCTGCTTACCTAATTAACTAGATGAGGCTGATGGAGCTGACTTGTTATATTAATGTGCCCTGAGGCAAAAATCTTCCCTTCCCCAGTTCCTAGCAGAGGCTGAAGGTGAAAGTGAAGGTGTGGAGGCTGAAGGTAGTTACCCTCAGTCCTCTTCTCTACTTCTTTTTGCCACCCTCCTCCCAAGCAGCTGCCAAGTCAGAGACCTGAGCTTCCCATTCTGGTACTAGAGTAGTCCATCTCAATTGTAGCCTTCATCCTGGGATCCCAGTCAGCCAGATTCCTACTGAGAGTCTCAGAGCAGAAGATGGGGGAGGGATATTGGATCTTTCTCATACCCTAGAATTCAACTTTTTATGTGGGCCTTTCAGGTTAGATTGAGTAGGAGAGACCTGTGGCTCTGTCTTGTTGTTGGGTTTGGCTTTTGGTCTCTTTTGTACACTTGCTCTTCTGGTTGTTTACTACCTCTGTGAGTTTGGGCTTTCCTGCCTTCTAGAGGCTTCTTCTATGCACTATTGATAAACAAGATTAATCTAATTGAGCTGATCTGAAGAAAAGAATGTTCCCTGAGGCCAAAACTTCCAGGGGCAGATTCCTAAGATGGATCTGTGGTGGCTGAAGGGTATGATCAGCCTGCCCTCTTTTCTGCTACTCTTCTCCAGATGCCTCCTTGCCAGCTGTGGTTAGAGCCCTAGGGTTCATGAAATTGTGGTAGCAAGGCACTCAGCACAGTAGGTGATAGAGGGGAACCTCAACCTTCCTTCTTTCTTTTCCTTTAGCCTTAGGAGTCAACCTTCTCTGCATACCTTTTAAGTTCAATCAGGCAGGAGGGTCCCTCAGCTCTGTCTTGTTGTTGAATTTGGTTTTCTGCCCCCCTTGAAGCACTTTGTTTTTGATTGATGTAGAAGGGTTTTCACAGAGGAATCAACTTTTGCTGTGTCTAAGCTACCATTTTGACTCTGCCTTTACAATAATAGTTTAGAGAGCACACATATTCTGAATATATATTCATTATACTATGGAAGTAATCCTGCATTCCTGAGGGGTTGTGGCATTGGACAAAAAGTTGCACTGAGAATGATTGAGCTGGAAATACTTGTTTTGGGAAAGAGTATTGTTTTGGCAATGGATCGTGTCTTCTGTCTCAGTATCAATGTAGTAAAATATGGCCCTGGTAATGTATATTAACTCAGAACCAGATAAGTTAAATTGATTAAATTAAATACTGATAGGAATAGAAAGAAACAGATTTAATATAACATTTTTCCTCATTTGATTGTTTAAATTTGGCATCTTTAACTATGGAATTTTAAATATTCTTCATTCCATTTAACATACTTGGCAGATAGATATTCCAGTGAATAAAGTGCTGGCCTTGAAATTGGGAAGATATGTAATCAAATTTAGCCTTAAAAACTTGTTAGCTATATGACCCTAGGCAAGTCACTCAATTGTTAACTACTTCAGTTTACACAATGTAAAATTAGAATAATAATAATACCTATATCATATTGTTATGAGGAAAAAATAAGATAATATTTGTTAGTTATTTAATATAATACCTGGCACATAACAAATTATTTTTTTATTTGTTTGTTTGTTTGTTTATTAAAACCCTTACCTTCCATCTTGTAGTCAATATTGACTCCAAGACAGAAGAGTAGGCTCTCAATCCACTGAGCTACCCAGCTGCCCCCACATAACAAATTCTTAATGAATGTTTGTTTCAGTCTTTCCACCAAGTTCTTTTTGTGACAAAAATATTTTTTAAATCAATAAGAAAAAATAGAGAAATAAAACTGTTGACCAATTTACTTAATGAATATTTAAGCCCAAATTTTAAATAAAATAATAGTAAGGAGATAACAGCAATATATCACACAATGATTCTACATTTAGACCTGGTCAGATTTATACCAGGAATATAAGGTTAATTCAATATTAGGAAAACTCATCATTATAACTGACCATACTAATAACAGTATAAGAAAAATCATATGATTATCTCAATAATTACAGTAAAAGCCTTTGACAAAATACAAAAATTATTACTATTAAAACAGTAGGAAGCATAAAATTCAATTCTTAAAATGGTAAGAAGTATCTATCTAAAATCAAAGCAAACATTACATGTAATAAGAAAAAAATTAAATCCTCACCAATAAAATTAAGAACAAATTAATGATGTCCATCACCACCATTATTTTTTTTTATTTTTTTTTATTTTAAACCCTTAACTTCTGTATATTGACTTATAGGTGGAAGAGTGGTAAGGGTAGGCAATGGGGGTCAAGTGACTTGCCCAGGGTCACACAGCTGGGAAGTGTCTGAGGCCGGATTTGAACCTAGGACCTCTTGTCTCTAGGCCTGGCTCTCAATCCACTGAGCTACTCAGCTGCCCCCACCATTATTTTTTAAGATTATACTTGAAATACTAGCTTATATCAATAACACAATAAAAATAAAAACAGGCAATAAGGAAACAAAACTACCAATCTTTGCTGATGATATGTTGTTCTATTTGGAAGACCCTAAATTATCAACTATAAAACTAATTGAAACAAAATTAAAAGCTTCAGTAAAGTTGTAGGATATAAAACAAACCCATATAAATCATCAGAATTTCTACATATTACAAAAAACATAGTATAAAAAGATAGATAAATTCCATTTAAAATAAATTCAGACAATATGAAATACTTGAGAGTATTTTTCATACAATTAAAGGTAGATATAAATAATTTGAGAAACCCTAATTCTCATGAGTAGCCTAAGTCAAAATAATAAAAATGGCAATTTGACCTCTTAATTATTTATTCTGTATCATACCAATAAAAATACCACAGAAGTATTTTGTAGCGTGAGAAAAAATAGCAACAATATTCAAATGGAAGAACAAACATTCAAGAATATCATTGGGATCAACTAAAAATATTAAGGAAAACAAGCTGTCAATTCCAGATTTCAAACTATGTTACAAGTTAGTAATTATGAAAAAATAATTTGGTATAGGTTAATAAATAGAAGGGTAGATAAGTAGAATATATTAGGTAAACAAAATGGAATAATGAATGACAAAGTATTCTAGATAAAAACCAAAAGTTTCAAGCTTTTGGGGTAAGAAGTAAACATTTGAAGAAAATTGCTATTAAAACTGGAAAGCAAATTGGCAGCAACTAGGTATAGAATACTACCTAAAATTTATAACAAGACACAAATGATTTACACTTAAAGGTTTGTATCATAAGTAAATTAGGGGACTATGGAAGATGTATCAATTAGTTCTATGGATAAGGGAAGAGTTTATGTTCAAATAAGACATAGAAAGCATTACAGATTATAAAGTTGATTATTTTGAATTTTGAATTCGTTATACATGAAATAAAAACTTTTTGCAAAATAAAACTAATGAAGCCAAATTTAGTATGAAAACAGAAAATTGTGAAAAAAATTGAAGCAAGTTTTTCTGATAAAGGCATCATCTCTCAAATATATAGCAAACTGAGGGTTTTTTTTAATGGGGTCTTTCATCATGGATAAGTAGTCAAAGGATAGGCAGATTTCATAAGAAGAAATCAAATCTATCAATAGTCACCAGAAAAATGCTATAAAAATCACTACTGACTAGATAAAAGTAAATTAAAATAAGTCTTAAATAACCTAAATTTGAATAACATGACAGAAAAGAAAATTACAAAATTTAGAGGGTAATTGAGAAAATTCAGACACTGTTGGAGAAGTTGTGGACTACTCTAGCTATTTTGGAGAACAATTTAAAACTACACCCAAAGGGCTATAAAATTGTACATAATTTTGACTTTGCAATACCACTACTGTGTGTATGTCTGAAAAGAGATAAAAGAAAAGGAAAAAATATCCATTTGTACAAAATATTCATAACAACTCTTCTTTCTGTGGGGCAAAGAATTGAAGTCAAATGATTATTGTAAGATTAAAATTTATATCCAATGACCCCAAGTATTATATTTTATAAGGTTTATTAATAATCACTTGAGGTAGTAGAAAAAAAGGAATAAAAGTAAAACCCTGAGTAAAGACATGTGAGAAAAATTCTCCTGCCTGGTGAGAGAAAGAAATGTAAGATAAAAAAAAATTCAAGGAGGTGCAAGGTGAAAATATAAGATTTGGCTGGAGTACAAGAGAAAGAATATTTCTGGAGGCTCCCTTGGAATTCTGAGAGAGACTTTGGAGGGGGTTAACTGTCATCCTGGAGGAAGGAGTTAGGAAGCAGAGAGAGAGAGATCAAGGCTTCTGGACTTGGCTTTCCATTGGATTCAGCTTCTGATCTTTGGTGTCTTCCTATTCTGGTTCCTGTCCTTTCCTGAGAGATTCAAGCCAGCCTTTATGGATTACATTTGCTTCTAAATAAGAGACTTTTAAAGAAGAAGCCAGCATACCTTGGTCTGAACTGCATCTATATCTCCACAGGCTTTTGCCTGAATCTTGGTGACCACGCCATTGTGATCACTGACTCTGATCCAGCCACTTGCTCTGTTCCTTGACCAAAACTGTTTGGAGAGGCTATGGAGTTAGGTAGCAAGAATTAGAGAGATTTGGGGACAATTAGACAGTTACACTGTCTAATTAGACTGAAGAGTTACAAATATAAAAACACATCTAGGAGTTACTAAGCTCCCTGGAGAAACCTTCCCACCTTCTGAATGATTTTATCATCCATCACAGGGTAAACAAGCCTCTTGGGAAATGTCCCTCCTCTGGTATAAGACTATAAAAGCCTTAAAAGGCATGTCTTTATATGTCCCATCCATTGCAATGTGGAGGCAAGGACTACAATAGTGAAAATTGCTTCTGATGTCTCATTAATTACATTTTTAATAAATGCCAAGTTGGAGAATACAATAGTGTTATTGTACTTCACCTCAACTACTAAATGGACCCTTACCTTTTGTTACAAACAACTCAAAGGCAGGCAAATGATCAGCCAGAGGTACTGGTGCTACTAGATACTGAAAATAACTTCTGAAGACTCCTTAAAACCAAAGGTTACTGATACAGGTTATAACCAGTTTGATGAAGTCCATCCATCATCATCTATGTGACAATTAACAAAGGCAAAAAGGAACAAAAGGCTATTAAGGCAATGTGTGACCTCGATGGATCTGGTGACAAACCCAGCATCCATAAGGACCTATTGTTTTTCCATGGAAAAGGGTTTGTCCTAGTTGTTTATGGATTTTTATAATGGTATTTCCTCCAGTCCAGTCATAGGGGAAGGTACAAATAAAGACAGTGCAACAGAATATGTAGCTAATAGCCAAAACACAGTAACAGAAAGTGACCGTGTAATAGAATATTATACATTAGATTAATATGTGAACTTAAAAAAACAAAATTAAATCTTAAAACAATCAGAAAATATAATAAGCATGATAAGGTAAAGTCACTCATTATCTATAGAAGGTGCTCTTTTTGCATATGAGCAATGCATCCAAGAGTCCTTTTCTCCAATTTTGATAGCTATGTTACAGAGATTTCTTCACTATTTGGAGGGGAACAAACTGAAACAGTTAACATCAATAAGGCAAATGGAGTCTGAAAAGCCTTAAAAAAGCCTCCAGACTCTTTAAGCTTCCTTACCCTGCCAAATAACATCATCCATCTAGATTCCTTTGGTCACACTTCTGGGGTTCTCCATACCCACACTGAGCATTGTGCAGATGAACCCCATATTGCATATGTTGCAGAGACTGGGCAGGCCAAAATGGCAAAGGAGTGTAGGGAGATGAATCTCCTCTCTGAATCTCAAGATTACTGAAGCTAATAGCAAGGACAAGTGCACCCAGAAACATTAGGAAGAAAAGATACCCTAAAACTTTGATAATGAATTGCTCTTTCATAGATTGGGTCATGCTCGCAATTCTACTTCCTGTCTGGAGGTAGTGCTAGCCTAGTATGTACTGCCTAGAAGTTTAGAGGTTTGGAAGAATATTCTTTCTTCCCCTCCCCACTAAGGGCAAAACAAACAGGTGGCCATGTGACACCTCAATCCCCACCCCCACAGCAAGGAGCATGGGAGCCTCCCTTGGTTAGCCAGGCTGGGGTTAGGGTGGATAGTGTGTAAGGGGCTAATCCATGCTTTGTTCCCATGCTGAAAAGCAGCTAATGCAGGCTTGAGACCCCTGTGGTTGTAGGGAGGGGTAGCCCAAGGTGATTTGAAACTCACCATTCTGGCGGGAAAAAGAAGTTGCTTCCAAATAGCTCTCAGACCTTCAGGCAAACAGGCCATGGTGAAAGTGAGGGGAGTGTCAGTGAGAACCCCATTAGCTTACAGATAGCAGAAACAGTGGTGGGAGGAGGAGCAGCAGGGGTGGCAGAGGCTTTGAAAACTTTTGTCTTTTGTCTATTAAAAAATTGCTCTACCAACTTAGAGAAAAGTAAGTGTCCTAAACTCCAGACTTTGTGTTGCCAAAAATATAAGATAAAATTAATATTCAATAATTCCAAGTATTATATTTCATAAAGTTTATAAATAATCACCTGAAGTAGAAGAAAATATAAAGGAACAAAAGTAAAAGATTGAGTAAAGACTCATCAGAAAAATTCTCCTGCCTGGGACTCACCCCACCTATACAAACCGTGATCAAGGGAAAAATGAGAGAAGGTGGAGCTACATAAAACTTATATCCTCTTCACATTAGCACATAACATGAGACAAAACATGGAATATTTGTAGATAGAGTCCTGGGGTTCAAAATTCTAATTACACATTATAATGGAATATTATTGTGCCATAAGAAATGATAAGAATGATTTCAGAAAACCTGGGAAGTCTTATGCTGAAGTGATGCAAAGTGAAGTGAACAGAACCAGTAGAAAATTTTACACTATAACAGTAAAATTGTAAGTATGATCAACAATGAAAGATGTAGCTATTGTGTAAATAGAAAGAAGTCCCTAAGTTTGTCCTATACCACATCCCATTTTATGTGTGTACTTTGTATGACAGAAGAGGTTCAAAGTAGAAATGTATGGTGCATTAGGGGAGGTCTCTCACTCTCTCTTGGGTTGGTGCAGAGCTGGAAGATGATCTTGAGCAAGAGCTCTGGTGCCTGCTATGGCTTCAAGGGATTTTTGCAGACTTTGTCAGGCTTCCTGATTCAGCTCAGGCATTTAGCTAGGTGAAATTTTCTGTCCCTTTCCTACATTTCCCTTTTTTTAAAAAAAATTTATTTTTATTTTTATTAAAAATTTTATTGTTAAGAGCTAATAATAGACTCCTGACTTGAGAGTTAATTTTATAGTGACCATACTTTTTTATTTATATTACACTTAAAATTTTACTTTCATTTATTACACTACTCAAATCAGGACAATGATCCAAGAAAATTCTATGATGATAAAGTCTATCCCCACCCAGAGAAAGAACAGATTAATTCTAAATGCATATTGAAATACTCTTTATAAAAACCTTATTGTTTATTTTGTTTGTGTTTTCTTTTGTCACAGGGTTAACATGGGAATATATATAATCAAAATCAACTGCTTGCCAACTCAAAGAGGAGGGAAATTATAAAGGAAAGGTATAAGCATTGCCCATCCCCACCCCTATCCTCCCCTCTCTGAAATGATTTTTATGCCTCTTTATGCTATATAATGCATCTCATTTTATCTCTCCCTTCCCTTTTCTCTCAGTGTAACCTCTCTTTAACTCATTGATTTTTTATATATTGTTCATACGCATATATATCATACATGCATATTAGTTCATATCATCGCATTTATATACATATCATATCATCCTATATTATCTTATATATCACTATCATCATAATCAGCTTACCTCCCCATGCTTTTTCTGAGTAAATTTCTTCTATCTACTCTACTACTAAGAGTAATTTTTGAGAATTATAAGCATTCTCTTTCTATGTAGATATATAAATATTTTGACCTTGATGAGTCCCTTAAACTTTCTCTTTCTTATTTACTTTTTTGGATTTCTTTTGTGTCTGATGTTTGAACTTCACATTTTTTGTTAGAGTCTGGATTATTACTCAGGAATGCTTAAAAATATTTCTTATTGAATGTCCATTTTCCCCCTGAAAGAATATACTCAGTTTTTTTGGATGTGTGACTCTGGGTTCTCACTGTGTTGTTGATCCAATCAGGCACACACTTGATTGCCCTGTCCTGGAGCTCCACCCATAGTTTGGGGCAAAAAAATGGGGGTGGCTCTCCTGTGAATCATGTCCTCACCTCAAACTGTGGATTATGTCCTCATCCGAAGCCCACACTGGGATTCCTGACTTTAGTCTGGGTCCAAATGGATCAGGCCTCTTCAGTTCAGACTGCCCTCTGCTAGGATCCCAGAGTTCTCCACAGGTTTGAAATTTCAAGGTGTATGAGTTGTCTTGCACCACTATTTGCCCAGTCAGGTTCTCAGGGTCTGAATGTTAGCTTGAGATTAAGTTCAGAGCATGTAGCAGCAGATATTGGGGGTCAGAGGCAGGTTATGGTTTTCTCTTGGCTTGCTCTTCAATACTTGCTACAGTCTCTTGCTGTCTCTGGTCTCCTCTTATTCCAGTTCCCCAGATGGTCTATGCCTAATTTTTTTTCCTTTAAATTTGTTTTACTCTATCTCCTTGTTGGTTCTTTCACTCCTATATTCATTTTGTGGAGATATTTTAATCTTGATCAGAGAGGAATCTTGTGGTAAAATGGAACTGCTACTCTAGTCACTCTTCCATCTTGGCTTCATACTAGTTCATTTTATGAAACTTGGACTTTCTTACTACAAAATTAGTTTTGATACCACTCTACTGTGCTGTCTCTTAGCAGTTGCCTAGGTGGTAAAGTAGTTAGAGCCCTGGACTTGAGGTCAGTGTGAGGAATGACCACTGACTCATTCTTTTAATTGATTTTTGAAGTCTTTTTTATTTCTTCCAGAATCTGCTTACATTACATAATTTTCTTTTGGACTTTGCATGTGTTTCCTTTGTTTTCACTGTCCCCATCTGTGTCTGTACCTTGCTCTTTGTCTCCATAAAAGTTATTTAGAATTAGTTGTTTTTGTTGTTAATTAATTTTTCTTATCTAATTATAGGTAGGCTTGGTGGGATGATGTGATGGGCTGAGGGCTGAGAGCTCAAAGAGATTCTCCCCTGGATGATTCAATTGACCCTTGAGATACTGTTAGCTTAAAGACTTGCCTCAGGGTTAGGCGTAAAAGCGTTTAATATCACTCTGATATTGATCAGGTCAGAGGCTGATCAAATTTTAAGCAGGCTCAAGTTTTTGGTCTCACTGTCTTCTTCATCCAGTCAGGCACACCCTTGAGAGTCCTGCCTTGGAGCTCTGCCTGAGCTTTAGGCAAAAAGTTCAGTACTTAGTACTTAATACATAGTACTATCAGGCACCCCAAAGTGTGAACTATGTCCTTATCCCAAGCCCAGGCTAGAAGTCCCTGGAATGGGGCTCTGTACATATCCATACTTTTGAAATTTCAAGGCATATACATTGGTTTGTACCACTATTTGCCCAGGCAGGATCTTAGGATGTTTGGCTTGGACTTAGGTTCTAAACCTCAGACAGCAGGTGTGGGTGGGGGGATTGTGGTTTGCTCTTGGCTTGCCCTTTCCTCCTTGCTACATCTTCTTGCTGGTTCTGCTCTCCTCTCACCCACATGCCCCAGATGTTCTTTCCCTTCCTTTTGGTCTTTCTTTTCTTGAAAGTTGTTTCATTCTGTCCCCTTGTTGGTTCTTTCGCTCCTACAGTTGTTTTATGGTGATATTTTAATCTTGGTCACAGAGGATTCTCATGGTGGCACAGAGCTGCTCTGGATTATTCTGCTATCTTGGCTCTACCCCCTGAAATGATAAAGATTATTTTTAATCTTCAATTATCAAAGTTTTAATTATCAAAGTTTTGTAACAGATTTTTGATCTATTTGTTATCATGTAAAAATTCCTGATTTTAAAAACTATCTTATAAATGCCCCAAACAAATGGTACAGAAAGACAATACTTTCTTCCTGAAGCGTTTTCAATACATTTTGATCATTAATCAGCCTTTTATAATTAAAATTAAGTGGCTAATTCAGAGAAACACTTCTAAAACTATTCTTCTACCACTGTTTAAGACTGGAGTGGCAGGTGATCTAATTAATTTAGAAGGCAAAAACAAACAACATTCATTAATAGTGCTTCTATTCTTTTATCTCTTTAAAATGATAATTCTACTTAAATAAAGACAAAACTATCAAAATTTTAAGCATTCCAGATGCAGGGAACTTTAAGATCTATTCTAAAATATTGGGATTTACTGTTCCTTTGTTTTACAAGTAATGAAACTGAAATATATGTTTCTGTTAATTCTTCAATGTCATAATGGAGGAGAGCTAAAAATTAAATAAGAACTTATCTTGAGTTCAAAATAGTGATATTTCTACTATCCTTTGAAATCTCAGAATGTTAAATATAAGATTAGAGATCATTGAAATCATCAGATATATAATCATTATTTGAGATTCAATGTAATTTAAATGTATCTGTATTTTTGGAATTCATAAATTTTTATTTCATTTTTATACTTTTTATTTGTAAGCTACTTTCAATGGTTGATTGCTTCAATTAAAGAATATATATATATATAGTTTTACAAATACAAATAATTAGTTTTAAGAACAAATGTATAAATAGTTTTATTCCAAATGTGCTAACTGCTTTTGCATATGGACTTCAGACTCAGTTCAATCTTTACTATCAAACGGTGAGGTAGGAGCCTTGCATTTTGAGACTACTGAGACCAATTTGTAGTAGGTAGACTAATGGACTTTGTTCAAAATACAAACACTTTCAAGCATGAAGAGTCATATTTCTTACCATTATGATATCATCAGATGACTCTGCATTCACATTTTAAAAAATGACTTTTATTAAAGCAGGGAAATAACTCAAGGTATTAAAATACCTTAATGGGTCATTCAAGATCTTTCAGGAGAAATGTGTTTTTTTTTTAATAAAATAAAATACAAAATGTTTCCAGCTTCCCTGCTTATTATTTATTTCATAGACAGCTTTGATTTATTCCTTGCTTAAAAATTAAACAAGGGAGAAAAAATATTTTTCACTTCGAGTTCAACTCTCATACATTTATGAACCAGTTGATTTAGAAGTAAGATGTTATCTCAAAGAAATAATGGAGTTGCTAAGCATATAATTTATTTTAATATGCTTCTTTTTTATTTAAAATCATATACAAGTTTTTGTTTTCTTAGACATCAGAGATGACATTTTTCTGTTTTGAACTTGAAGCCATGAAATATAGATTTTTAACACTTTTTAAGGATGGCTTATATATATAAATATATATGTGTATATACACATATGTAATTGATAGATACAAATATCAATTAAATGAAGACAAAATTTTATTATTAAATGCCCATGGAAAAGTAAGCAGTTGAAGCAACTTATAAAGATGCATATAATATCTTAAGAACTCATGTATAGAAAAAGAAGATCATCAGAGTATCTCGGATCCCATGCTTTACCCTTATGGAAAAGGTGAATTTATCAGTACAATTATGTTTTCCTACTATGATATCTGTGCATTGAGAATGAAAGAGTCCATGAAGGATCTACAAGAGGTAGGAGGGATGTGGGGAAGAGTTGCAGTATATTTGGAAGTATGTTGGTTTTAGAATCAGGTATCCAGGGTCAAATCTCAGAATTTCTCCCAATGCATGCAGATAAACACTTGGGGAAGTCCCTCCTTAACAGGATGCATTGTCCTTTTTTGCAAAATGAAGGGTAGAATTAGATGAACTCTTAGTTCCATTCCATGTCTACATATATAAAGCTTTGAGCCATTTACAGAATCAAGGCTTTATCTTGCCACTGGTAATAAATAAAACTGATAGGTTTGGATTCTAGTCCCAAAATATTTATGTTCCGAATCTAGTCCTTAAATATTTGTGATAGAGTATGCAACAATTATTAACTGGGTATATCGAGTGGGATTAAAATGTGATTGCATAATTGAAAGAGGGTGAAAAGGACTAGAGAGGGACATGGATATATGGAAGTTCAGCTAGTGAAGCTTTCCCTTAAGGTGTTTGGGTTGCAAATCCTGGAAAATATTAAGGTAAATTTCAGATCTATTGTCTAATCAGTTCATGAATAATTTTTTTGGAAATAGGGCTGCCCGTAGTCAAGATTGAGATAGTCCATTGGAGCAAACATTGATTGCAGAAGGACAGAAAGTATGATAAGTTGATACAGGTGCCCACAGCCTGGAACTTGTGCACCTATATTTCTAGAATGTGAATATACCATTTAGGTAAAATGATTGCAAGTCATGTAAGAGTTTTGATATCTGAATAATACTGTTCAATTGCACAAAAATTACCACAAGGGAAAAGAGGAAATGCATTGGAAAAAAACAAAGCAATATAGTCAGAGAGCATCAGCATATATAGGAGATTTGATTTCCATTATATGCATTTAGTACCTGCTCTGTAAGACAAAAATATTTTTGATGGATTTATAGAGTGCTCTAAAATCCTATTCTGTATACCAAATAAAAGTATTTTCTATCACAAAGTATCCATTGCTTTAATTTTATGAACTGCAACTGTTATAGAAAAAACGAGGGATAATACTACATTTTCCCTTTTTTATATAAAAGAGATTAAGTTCTAGACATAACTCAAGATGCAAAGGGAAGCTACTTCTAGTAATCATACTCATTCAGTAGAAGAATAAAAACAAAGAATAAAACCAAATACTTCTGTATTTCTTGTTGCATTTAATCCCAAATATCTCAGGCAAAGAGCAGGTCATTTGAGTAGAAAAAAATGAGATGCTCCCTTTTTTATAACATGAAAAAGTATGTTATTATATTTAGCTCTCAATTTCCTCTTTGGTTAAATAAGCAAGTTGGATTATATGACATGTGAGGTTGATTTGAATAAATTAATTTGAGTATGTGAAAAAAGTATCTTTTAACTTACTATGTGCCAAACACTGCTCAATTGAAATAGAAAAATCAAAAGTCCTTGATTTCAAGGCAATTGCCCTCTAATTGGGGGAAACAAACAATATATGAAGGAAAATACTGCTCATAGAACCATGGAAAGGTCTAGAAGTATCCCATGAGTTATTTATATGTTTACTACTCTGAAATGTATAAAATAAAATTAGAATGAATTTTAGAATTTTTATTGTTATATAATTGAAAGGAAAATGACTTAAAAGCAAAACAAAAGACTTAAAAGCCCGTGACTTATGATCTCTGTGAAAGAAATAAGAAAAATATCACTGAGGATTCTGATGGGAATACTTCTTCATTTTCATTAAAGTAACTAATCATCATATACATTATATCTCAGACCTTCCTTCTATGCTTACTTAAAAAAGTCAAAATTTCATAAAATTCACTCTAATGAATATGTTTATGTTTGCTGCTTTAGAATCTCTTTTTCTTTGTACATTTATCAAGAACAGTCTTACACGGGAGTTTTTACCCCCAAAAAAATTCCATTAGATGGAGAACACCACTTTTTGAGGTGACATCAAGGTCTTTTCAGTTTGGATTATTTGCTTTTAAGTTATTTTTGAGCTTGACTGAGGCAATAGACACACTTCCGTCCTGATAGAAATAATCTCCAGACATGAATTTCTGAAATATAGAAACCTGTTACAAATGTTTTTAAATTTTGATTCAATAGATTTTTCTCCTTTTTAAACAAAACACCTAGCTTGATTTCCTTGTATTTCTTATGAATTAGGATATAATGATACACACAGAGAGATGTATCATGGTCACTGTGCCCCCATATTAAAGCCTACAGAATTGAATTTATCTACTCTTTATAATATGAATCCTGTGTGCAGATCCAAAGTAAATCACTTATCAATCAGTGATCAAGCATTTTTTTAAGCTTCTATGCCCAACACGGTGCAAAATGTTGATAATACAAATAAAAATGTAAAAATAGGCCCTGCTTTCAAGGACCTTAACATTCTAATGAGATAATCAAGATGTAAATTCATGGGTCTATATATAAGATTTATGCAGAGTAGATGGATAGTAACCTTCGGGAGCAAAAAAAGAGCTGGCTAGGGTGAGGGTAGGGCAGCAGAATAGACTTCCTACAGAAATTGTCTTTGGAATTGTGTCTTGAAGGAAGTGAAGGATTCCAAGAAATAGAAGGGCAGAAGGAGAATATTTCCAGGCTTGGAGAGAGATAAAGGCAAAGACATAGATATATAACATATAAAGTGAAATAGTCAGTCTTCCATTAAAATAAGATCTCTTTTTTAGTACCACATCTAAACAAAAGATTGTAATGAGTTCTGATAAATCAAAAGGAACTAAGGCTACATAAAATATAAACCCTGTGAAAAATATGTATTCTGGAACTTTTCTATGCTCTATTTTTCTGATTTCTCATGGTGGATTGGACATGATTATAGGTTATTGAATGCTATGCCAGGGGAGGTCAAGCACAGGTAGGTTCTACTTCTATTGGCTTGAAAGTAGATTGGGTCTGTTTGATGAGAATCAGCCTAGCTCAGGGACTTTTCATGGAAAAGTTAGAAGTTGGAATTTTAGTTAATTTTTTGTCTCAGTAATAAAAACGCTCTAACAAAAGTCAGGCACACATAGTTCCATCTGAACATTTGGAGATGGAGATGTCTCTAGACTTTCACATCTCATGTTTCCTTTGTACTACTACAGCCCTCATTGCTCATGGAGCACAGTGCTTCTTTGAGCCATCAAGGTCAGGTATGACCCTCATCGGAGCAGAGACATTACGATGGTAAATGAAATATCAATGTCAGTAGCACAAGAAGGGTGGTTATTTGGAATAGCTATGTAGAGGGACAATAATGTCAGATTTTGAATAGCTTAAATGTTAAATAGAAATCCAAGAGTGTAAATATGGGAGGCATTCAAAGCTATAGGAAGGGAGTGATATCAAAAAGTGTTCTAAATCTCTCATAATTAGAGAAATGCAAATATAAACAACTCAGAGGTACCACCCCACACCCGGAATATTGGCCAATATGACAATAAAGGAATATAATAAATATTGGAGGGATTTTGGAAAAATTGGGGCACTAATAAACTGCTGGTGGAGTTGTGATTTGATCCAATCATTCTGGAGGACAATTTGGAATTATGCTCAAAAGGCTTTAAAAGGCCCTTTGATACAGCAGAACCAATGCTGGGTTTGTACTCCAAAGAGATAAAAAGGAAAAATATTTGTACAAAAATATTTATAACCATGCTCCTTTTAGTGGCAAAAAATCAGAAAATGAGGGGTATCTATCGATTGGGAAATGGATGAACAAACTGTGGTATCTGATGGAGATGGAATACTATTGTGCTGAAAGTAATGATGAACTCAGGAATTCCATGTCAACTGGAAAGATCTCCAGGAATTGATGCAGAACAAAAGGAGCAGAACCAGGAGAACATTGTACATGGAAACTGATACATTTTCGCACAATTAAATGTAATGGACTTCTGTACTAGTAGTAACGCAATGATCCAGGACAGTCCTGAGGGACTTATGAGAAAGAATGTTACCCACATCCAGAGAAAGAACTGTTGGAGTAGAAAAGCAGAAGAAAGACATATGACTAATCGTATGGTTTAATGAGTATATGATTTGGGATTTTGAATTTAAATGATCACTCTATAGCAAATATGAATAATATGGAAATATGTTTTGAACAATGATACATGTATAATCCTCTGGAATTCCTTGTAAGCTCAAGGATGGGAGAGGAAAGAGAGGAGGGAAAGAACATGAATCATGTAACCATGGGAAAATATTCTCAATAAATAAATTAATTAATTTTTAAAAAAAGAACTGAGATCTGAATTGTAGACACCAGGAAAAAAGCTTCCAACCACTCTAAGGTATATATTTTTTTTATCCTTCTTTGAGATGAAATATCTAACAACTTTTCTCTATCTTACAAAATTGCCTTTGCTCAGTTGTTACTAAAAGTGTTGTCCTCTGCCATACAAAACTGTTTTTGGTTGGGGGCAACTGAATAACTCAGGAGATTGAGAGGCAGACTTAGAGACAAGAGGTCATTGGTTCAAATTTGACCTCAGATGCTTCCCAGCTGTGTGACCCTGGGCAAGTCACTTGACCCCCATTGTCTATCCCTTATCACGCTTCTGCCTTGGAACCAATACACAGTATTGATTCCAAGATGGAAGGTAAGGATTTTTAAAAACTGTTTTTGGAAAAACTTCTACACATAATCACATATACACACAAGCACACAAATGTAGACACACTTCATATCCCTTATATTTTAAATATTAATTTCAAAAAATGACCCAAGATGTATTAGAAATTAAGTAAATGGGTTTTTAACAATTTCACATTTTATCCAAATATGTTGTTGTCATGCTGTTTCTATAGGAGATGACAACTGTAGTTGGAACACAATATTCACACCAAGAGTAAAAGAAAAAACTATGACTCATGAAGTCTGAAAGCCATTGAATCTTGCAATTTTCACTGGAAGAGGCAAATGTGATGGGGCTAACTATATTCTTCAAATATTAATTCATATTTCCAATTTGCTTTGGTCTCTCCATGGAGATTTATTATTTCCAGGTTTTATTTTTCAACAGTACATTTCACTTCAAAATTAATTCCCTTGAAGTATAATTACAAATTCATTGTCTCCAATCTCTTTAGTATTATTTTGGATTCATTAATTATCATAAACAAAAATTAGCAATTCTTCACAACAGAAAAAAAACAACTTGGCAACTCCATGAGATATTTTCAAGTGTCCTAAAAATCTTGCCAAATCTATTCTTCAATATGTTCTGCTCCACTGGTTAGTGTAGGGATCAGCAAATTTCGAACAGATGCAGTGGAGACAAAGCAAAATTGAATCTGCCTGCTTGGTTCTCCCAATTTAGCTTTCTTGTTGTGTATATTATGCTAAAACTAATTGACAAGTCAAATATGTAAATCAAATTTTTCAGTTGCTCTTTATATTCCTCCTCCTTCTCCTCCCCCTCCTCCTCCTCCTTCTTCTTTTTCTTCTTCTTCATGTCTGATACATAGTTGGTGCCTAATAATTGCCAATTGACAAACCCATTTATTAGACTAGATTGTCTCTAGATGCAAAATGTTCTAGAGTGTTTTGTGTACATGCTGGGTCAGAATAATCAAAAGAAAAACAAAAAGAAAACTTCGTCATCTAATCAACTGTGCTATAGATTTGACTGGTTAAGTCACTCAAAAGAGCCACATTCGCTTTTGTATATAAAAACAGTCATAGCCTATTTCAGTAACTTACCAAACTCACATGACAAGAATAGCAGGAGAAACAGGTCTTATAATAGTCTTTCCATAACTATTAGATATAAAACATTTATTTAAGTTCTAATCAATACTTTGTGTTCTCCCAGTGTAACAGGTAGTACAGTTGGGAGGGCACAAGGCAGGACTTCTCTTTCATATATCTAAAAAATGCTAATTTCTTTAAGTTTAGACATCACAAAATTTTTAGATAAAATGCTATATCTGTTTCAAATGACTTAAAGTATGAATTATATATAAAGAAATTATCCATAATTTCCTGGGAACCATTGATCATCCTATCATTGTTTCAAAATTTCACACTCATTTTTGATGTATTTCTGTGTGCGAGTAATGAATGGGAAAAAAATTAAATTCAGTTCAGGTGTTTTCAATTCAAGTTGTTTTGGGGGAATTTTTTCCAAACCTCGATATTCTCGACCACCCAAGATGACAATATAACTAGTTAGCTAGTTCTGCCTGACCTCTCACCTTTCTGCATAGCGAAGTTCCTGCCACACTTGTTGAAATGAGCAACCAGAGGATCACATGGAAACCAATTAAAAACTAAAAGGAAGACAAGTCACAATTAGTTTTAAATAACGGAAATATATTTTTTCTTCCATCATTGCTGGGCTATATCCTCAAAGTGTGTTAAGCTCAATGAAATTGAAATAAGCCCAGAGAGACTATAGAGCTTATGATGAGGGCCAATGGAATTCCCCATGTGTGAAGTTTTGAGGAATTTTTCAGATGTTTATAGTTTCCCATAGAAAACAATAAAAATCTTATTGAAGTACAAAATGTGTTAACGGAAGGCAAGTGACTAAAGACTCATGGGTTGCTCAAGCAGGCCATCATGAGTATAGGAACAGTAGAGCAAGTACTATGGATTTGAAGTGATCCTTCACTTTGCTAGAAAAGGGAGATTTTATCCTCTAAATTGTTAGCTTCATATTTTCCTTTCATATGTACATATATCAATGTTCCATTATACATGCTTCCCATTTCTTACCAATCAACAAGCATCTATTAAATACCTATTCTATACAAAGCCCTGTGTTAGTTGCTGGGGATACAAAGAATGAATGAAATAATTCTTGCTCTAAAGTAAAGGAAAATAAAGGAAATACTAGTTATCTAGATATCTATCTCTATATAGGAATGTTGCAGGACAAATGTAAAATGAATTGATATAAATCAATTAAATGCAGTTAAATACAAGGTTTTTTAGGAAGAAATACCCTAGAAGTTGAAAGGATCCAAAGAAGCTTTGCGCAAATTCTTAGATGGTGCCTGAGTAGCATCTTGAAGGAAGATAGGAATTTAAGGAGATTGATATAAAGAAGTACATTCTATGTATTGAGGGAGTAAATAGGGTGAAAGCATTTCCTGCTTTTGCCTATGTAACCTTAGGCAAAATCAACAATTTCAATTTCTTTGCAAGATGAAGAAATGAGAAATCGAGAAAAATACAGGGAAACAGGATAACAGATATAAGAAGGACAGTAGAGGACAATGAGACTGGAAAAAATAGATTAGTGTCAGGTTATAAAGGACTTTAAAGGTTAAACAAAAGAATTCACCTTTTATTCCAAAGGCAATAGGGAGCCATTGAAGTTGATTGAGAAGGTGAGTCACATAGATTCATGTTAATGGGAGTGAAATCTCTTTGGTAGCATTGTGAAAGAGGAATGGAAATGATCAGAGATATGAAGCAGGGAACATAACTAGAATGTAATTGCAAGAATGTAGGTGAGGGGTGACAAGCATTTGAACTAACATAGTAGTTGTATGAGTCCAGGTGGTGGATGGTGATTTAATTCATGATTATAAGTTAAATGATAGGATATCTTCTGCAGATCCAGAATATGTAATGGAATGTTACTATAGGTATGTATGAAGGACAAATGGGAGGGTGGCAGCTTAGAGAACTGGGGGAAAGGGTTGTTTGCTTTCAAGAAAAGTGATAGATTATTTTGAATATATAACTCTTGTCAAACTATTTTATAATCAGAATAGTCATACTGAGGCTTCTCTGGTCTCTGATTGCTAGGACTAATAAATTCAAAGCTGGAATGGACTTTAGCAGGCATTTATTCCAGCCACTTATACAAATGAGTTCATTGAATACCAGAAGGGTTAAGTGACTTGCCCTATTTTCTAAGGAAACCTTTAACTGAAAATTTAAAAAGTCAAACTGATAAAATTTTAAAGTGATAGAACTCAAAGTGATGCTTTCTATTCTATTTAAAGTTTCCAAAATACTTTCAAATATATTATTATTTAATCTCCACATTAACTATATGAGATAGACATGACAAGTCTAATTTCTCTTTTTACAAGTAAGGAAACTATGGTTGTTGATTTTGCCCAAAGTCACACAGGCAGAACTAGAAAAAAATGCAATAATAGATGGAGTTTCTAACTTGAATGATAGCTCTCTAAAGGTCCCTGGCAAATGGATATCCATCCTGAAAACCTTCAGTAATAAGAGTAACATTTAACACATGTGATCAAACATTTTACTTAAAAAAGCTTTCTTATGTTCATTTTAAGTAATTAGCTAATAATGATGGAAGAATTCAAAACTAGGTAATCTGAATTCAAATCCAGGGCATTTTCCATTCTATCATAATATAATAATAACAGTAAACAAAAATAGCATTCGTAGAGCATTTTAAGGTTTACAAAGAATTATCATAATGATATCTCATTTGATAATTAAATAAAGAACTTGTATTAAAGGTGAACATGAGTGATGCCACAATAAACTTTCAAAATGGCATTATCATACATGCTAATTGTAAATATTAGGAGCAGTATGAAGGTGTTCATATATATTCTACCGTTGCTTTCTGAGATTCTGCAAAGACAAAAAATATGGACACATGATAAGAACATGCAGACAGCAGAACATGAACATTATGCCAATAACTAAAGAGTAAATGAGTCAAAAGAAATTATATTTTACAACTAGAGATCAAGGGTCAACAAACTCATTCAAAGTTTAGGGAAAAGAAAAATTGTAGTTCCCTTTTCAGACTCAGCAGAGCATGGAGAATTCATCAGAGAGAAAGGAAAAAAAGAAGTCTTTTTGAACAATTACAAGATGGGTTATTTAATGTGCCATTTTGAAAAGCATTATTTCTTTTCATTATGAGATCTTCCCATACTAATATACTATGCATTAACCTGACTTTCTCTAATAACTTAAAATAATAATAATTTTTAAATAGTTGAAAAAGTTTCAGAGCAGAGCTCAAATGATGAATAAAGAACTGGACAAATATTACCTATAAGAAACAATTTAAAAGAACTAGAGTTATTTGGCCTGTTGAAGACTGAAGTCTAATTCACTGATCATTTATGACTAAATTTAAGGTCAGTAATCAGTGGCTCAACTTCTCCAAGCATCAGAATAAGAAGAAATAGTTCATGTTTCAGCCTGTGGAAATTAAATGAGAAACTGATTTTTCAAGGAAAAAATGTTAAATGTTTTCGTGAGTTACTGGGGTGGCTGTAGGATGTTCTCTGAGGTAAATCTTTTAGGATAGCATAGAATCTATTCCTCTGAGATATTGCATTTGTACTCTTGCCTAAAGGTTTGATTCGATCTCTTCTCAAAGATCTTTCCAAGCCTACAATTATAGGAAATTGAGCACAATAGAGCCACTTATTAGAAATTCCATGAATCTGTGAAGTAGTTATTTTACTTACAAGCCAAGTTCCTCAGGAACTCCTTAAAATATTTCCCAAAGGGGCAGCTGGGTAGCTCAGTGGAGTGAGAGTCAGGCCTAGAGACAGGAGGTCCTAGGTTCAAACCCGGCCTCAAGCACTTCCCAGCTGTGTGACCCTGGGCAAGTCACTTGACCCCCATTGCCCACCCTTACCACTCTTCCACCTATGAGACAATACACCGAAGTACAAGGGTTTAAAAAAAATATTTCCCAAAAAATTCAATTTCACAGCAGTTGTAATGACTACTCTTCCATTCTCCTAATTTCATGTTTTTTTTTCTTGCCTCCTTTTAAATTAATAATGGGCAAATGTAGAATCCAGATGTTGGAAAAGGGTGTTTCAGATGCAAGACCAGTGAATCTGAACTGATGGTCTGAATTCCAATCTAGTCTCTTCTATTAAAGTCGGACAGGATGCTTTAAGACAATGATTCCCAAAGTGGGCACTACTGCCCCCCTGGTGGGTGCTGCAGTGATCCAGGGGGATGGTGATGGCCACAGGTGCATTTATCTTTCCTATTAATTGCTATTAAAATTTTTTAAAAATTAATTTCCAGGGGGATAAGTAATACTTTTTCTGCAAAGGGAGCGGTAGGCCAGAAAACTTTGGGAACCACTGCTTTAAGACCTGGGACAAGTCACTTAATGACTCTGGGTCTGACTTCCTGATCAGTCACCAACATTCAGTAAACATACACTTGTTAAGTGGGAAAGGATCAAAAAGGGATAAATTTGTTATGCTTATAGAATGGGTCAATCACTGTGCTAAGTGTTAAAAATTTTATGCCCTTTGATCATTACAACAACCCTGAGATATAAGAGATAGTATTATCTCTCCTTTATGGTTGAAGTAAATGAATCAGAAAGAGATTAAATAACTTTCCCTGGTTCAGAACTAATAAATGGCTGCAGCTAGATTAGAATGCGGTTCTTCCTTTAGTAAAAACTCCCTATCCACGGTGCCACTTAGCTGCCAACTAAATACCATGCACTGGGAACACAAATGTAAAAATTTAAAAAGAAAAAAAGAATTTCCACACACAGGGAGTTCAACTTCTATCAGAAAATTTGCAAAATTAAGGGTTTAGACTAATCTGGACCTTTGCCAATCTGAGGACCCCTATTAAGCATCACATAAGAGGAGATATACTAGTTATATCCATTAATTGAAAAAAATGTGATATCACAGAATTACCAGTTATCCCTTTTCAGGGAATTTATTTTTTTTATCACAGGAGCATATAAAAACATTTGAATGATAATAATGACTTTACCTCATACCTAGTATGCTATATATCCTCATCTCTGCCTGCTAAACTCCTGGACTTCATTCAACTCTCACTTTCTACACAGAGAGGCTTTCCTGATTTCCTAACATGCTAATGCCTTCTCTCCATTGACTATTTTTCATATATACATATATATATATATATATATATAATTTGTACATACTTATCTACATTCTGTCTCACTTTTTAGAATGAGTGAGCAGGAACTTTATTTTACCTTTCTGTATATTCCTATCATTTTCCATAGTACCTGATACAAAGTAGGCACTTAATAAAATGTTTATTGACAGGGCAGCTGGGTAGCTCAGTGGATTGAGAGCTAGGCCTAGAGACAGGAGGTCCTAGGTTCAAATCCGGCCTCAGACACTTCCCAGCTGTGTGACCCTGGGCAAGTCACTTGACCCCCATTGCCCACCCTTACCAATCTTCCACCTATAAGTCAATACACAGAAGTCAAGGGTTTAAAATAAAAAAAATGTTTATTGACAGACTAATGTATGTAGTAATTATCTGGATACTTTAATGAATGATAACCTCATTTCATTGATGTGAGTACTCTCACCAATGATGTACATAACAAACTGCTAGTACCTGTCCCTCTCAATTAACTTTGGTCTTTATGTCCCCATAATTCTTCCATGGGGCATCCATCTACCCAATATAATTGGTACCTCTCTCTATTTTCTTAATATTCTATTGATAGCAATAAATCATATTGATTGATTAAGCTTGGCTCAATGAATGACTGCCCATCTTTAAATCTGGTTATATATTTATTTCTTCTATTAAACATTTTACCATTTCTCCAATGCAGTTCCTTATTTGCAAAATGTTTCTGTTAATACCAGTATACTGAGAAATAGTCTAAGGACAGAAAAGCACATCAGCAGTGAGCTGAACCCTTGGTGATGAATTCTTTGGGCATAACAAATCCAGAAAATAGAGAAAAAATACAGTCATACCTAGGATATTATTTGTTTAATGCATAAATTGTACGTTTACTCATTTATTATGCTGAATTATGCTGTGTGTTTTGTTAAAGCAAAAGTAAGCAAAAGTTACTGTTCTTTGTAGATAGATGGATCTGTGAATGGCTTGCTCTGTATCTATCCCCAACTTCCATGACAGGTTTGAGGTTCACAGATTGAGAACCTTTGCAGTAAGTGATCTCCAAGGTCCTTTTCCACCTCTGATTTCTATGACACCTTGATTTATGTAGGTAATATCAAGTTATATCAGTGGTTAGAGCACTGGATACAGACTTAGAAAGCCCTTTGTTAAATCTAGTCTCAAAAAATTACTATGTGACCCTGAGCAAGTCATTTAACCTCTGTCTATCAGTGTACTTATTTATGAAGTGGAGATAATAACAGCACCAGTACCCTAAAGCAGTAATGATAAAACTTTTAGAGACCAAGTGCCAGTCCTGAACCCCTATAGAAACTGTGTAGAGCACTCCATGTGTTCCACTCTGCCCCCTTACTCCATACAGGGCAGGAAGGGCTTGATTGAGCTGCTCGGCAGAGGGACGGGGTGAAATAAAGACATTGGTGGAGAGGGAGAGGGGAGCGACCCCATCTCTGCCTCATGTAAAGCTCTCCTATTGGACTACTGGGCTAAGGGGTGGGTGAAGTGAAAAAAATATCCTCAACTTGGTGGAGAGGGAAGTAAGTGGCTCCCCAGAGTCTCTCTACTTTTTTAATAATGAACTCTGTTAGATGACAGCTGGTGTGCCCCCAGAGAGGGCTCTGCAAGACCTTTTTGGCCCACAAGCCATATGTTCACTGTCCTGGCTCTAGGGTAATGAGGTTAAACTGAGATAATATTCATAAAGGGATTTATAATTTTTAAAACACTATTTAATGCTGTTATTATTATTGCTTTTATAGGCTATTAAGTAGAACTTCAGAGACAGCTACAGGGAATAAAGCATGATATTCAAGAAATGGGTTCAGAATTAGACCTGATGTTGTTAGAATAGTTGCATTTGCATCATAGTTATGCCATAAAATAGGGGGTCCAGTTTGGGCAGGGATTATAATTATTCTTGGAAATATTGTTTCTCAGCTGTTAAATCAGTGTTAAAGAATTAAACTTTTACCCATTTCCCAGAGACAGTTAAAAGTGAAAACAGGGGACAGAAAAGTGACTTGGTAGCTAGAGATCCACGCCTAGAGTACGGAGGTCCAGGCTTCAAATCTGTCCTCAGACACTTCCTAACAGTATGATCCTGGGCAAGGCACTGAATCCCAAATGTCTAGCTCTCACCATTCTTCTCCTTGAAACCAATTTTTAGTATTGATTCGAAGATGCAAGGTAAGCATTTTTTAAATAAAAAGTTAAAGTTAAAGCAAACCTTTACGGGGACTTGTAACTTCTTGCTAAAATATGTAAGAAGGAAAAAAAAGTTTCTGGGTACAATGAAGGACAAGAATTGATTTTTCTAAGAACAATGATCAAACTGATATCCTAGTGATAGTAAAAATCCAACATGAAACAGACCTCTAGCGTGAAGTGTCTAATAGGACACTCAGGTAATACTTACTGAATGGAGATAAATGTGATGTCTATACTTGCAAAATTAACTGAAGGATTTAAACAATGTCATAATCTCACTTATTTGGCTATATATAAGAAAAGACTAAAATTACCTAGATAATCATCTCCTTCATTCTCAGTGTCAAGTCATCTTGCTTCAGTGACTGGGAGGAAAAGGGGACATAGCATATGTCACTCATTCCTCCATGGATTTAACTACCTTACATTTCACTGCTTCTTCCCTTCCCACCCCATTTCTTGGCCTCTCATCACACATGTTTCTCTTGTCCAAAATTATATATGAACACTGGTTCTAATTTCCCTCCCTCCTGAGCCAATACACACAGTTCTATCAAGTTGGATAGGCTTCATTCATTAGTATTCTCTCATCTCATTCATGCATGTATTTTAATATGAATTGCAAAAATGATATGTATGTGAAGAAGAGATAATGACTCCCCATTTGTTACTAATAAAGCAAAAATCATTTGATGAAGTAAAGATGCAGCATTAAAAACATTTTGTAAGAAGGATGTATCTATAAGTTGTTGATGGTTTGTTTCATTTTGTTTTTACCTATCCTATTCAAGGTATGTTTTGAAGACAAAATTTCCCCTATCTTTGTTTTAAAAGAGGATGGAAAATGAGGCTGTCATTTGGGTCTTCATTATTTCTAATTCTTTGAGCAGGGCCATTTAGGGAACAAGAATGTAAATCTTGTGAAAAGAATGAAGTAGTTATAATTAATGAGCATAAAAATTTTACTCATTAAGAAATCCAGGAGACAGTAAGCCAGTAGGTCATCGCTGTGACAATCTGTCTGGAGGGAGAAAGGGAGGATGCTAATACATAATCAAACAACCTACCAAAAAACAAATCTTTCAATATTTTTGCTAAGATGTTTTAGCATTTGGCTTTGATTTGTAGGGCTTTAAACCTAGAAGTTAACCAAGAAACTTGCTATTTGGGGCTTGTCTTCATTCTCATTTTGATTTTGTGCTTGAAAAAAATGGGGCAGTGTCTAAGCCAAAAAGATGAAGGCTCAGGAAGACATGTGATCTGGGTTAACCAAAAATATAAAAGTAATTCATATTTTTTCCCAAAATAAGTAACTAGAAAATAAGAAATATATGAAAATACATGTATATATATATATTGTTTAAATGAATATCAACATTTTGTTAGTCAATGTACCTAGAGAAGTAATAAAAAATGATACTATGTATTGGTCACTCTTCTTATTCCACAGAAATGCTTCATGAAAGAATCAAAGAATCTGACACCAAATTTATGACGTTGGGTACAAAGTGCTCTTTGTATATTGGTATAGCCATGAATTCCAAGCATTGCAGGGAATGTCATCAAAAGTTATCATTTCTTCTTACAAACTTTTATATCCACTATTCCCAAGAGTTTGGATCAAAAGAATACCTTGCATTTCTAATCTTAATATTTTATATTAAAAACACTTTAATTCCCTTCTGTGCCTTAATGGAATAACAAAGTGTCTCCTGTATCATCTTTTGCCTTTGTGTTCATGTGTGATTCAGATACTGATGTGTGCAAGAAGGCTTTAGGGGAGAAAAGGTTTGGGGAAATAGTCAGGAAATAAAAAAATAGACAAAACAGGTTTTATTCAGGGGAAGCACAATGTTTCTTTGTATTTAAAAAAATAAAGATGATAGTAGCAAACACTGATAGTCACTGATCATGAAAAGGAACCCCACGAGCATAGAGACACTATAAAAAGATCTAGGAGGAAGTCATTATACTGTTGAGGGAATAAGAAATTTAAGTCAGAGTTGTGAAATGTTCTCATTATAGGTCATCTCAGTAATTATCTGACATCTACAGACGGAGTCACTTCTTAATCAAAAGAATGAATCATTATTGCTATTGATTCAGGCCAAGATGTTTGAAATAATGAGTCTAGTAACTCAAGTATAAATTTAGAAGTAATTTAAACAACTTCTTTGCTAAAGCTTCAGGCTAAATCATCATAAAATATCTGATTTCTTTTTGTAAAAATGATGAGAAAATATACACAACAGTGTGAACTAAATTACTGTTGTTTAATCTGCATGTAAAGACCTATATTTAAAAAAAAAAAGTTGAGGTCATTCTTATTTACAAGACCATTGATAGAGTTTAATTACTGTCTCCCTTTGCATAGGATTGCATTCTCCTAAGAATAATATGGAGACATAATTGAGGAATATTACTTTATTGCTTTCTCAAATAAAATGGTGTGATTTTATATTTTGAAAATACTATCTCTAATACTAAATAGTTTTACTAGAATAAATAGCTGGATTTTGGGCCACAATGAAAATAATTTTGGTATAAAATATTGTTTTGATTTAGTAATTGCTGAGTCCTAGCAATATTCTAAGTCATAAAAAACAAGAACATAAAGTTATGAGATAATTTGTATAAATTTGGCATTGTGATTTTAAAAGTTTTTGAATTCTGACTCAACTACATCACATTAGGAGGAAAGATGCTGAGCCCTAAAAGTTACTTTCTCTGAGACTTGGTACTCTCAGAATCAGAACAAGTCTTAATTATCTTGGGTGAATCACTCCACCCATATTTATTCAAAACTATCAAATCTCCTTACCTTTGTGTCAAGCTCTTTGACTCCCCTCCTCTAGAGATTTAATTGCTTTCAGTCAAAAACTTCACTCAAGATAAGACTATAAACTATAAACTAAACTTATTCATACTAAAAAGTAAGTTAGTAGTAGCTTAAAGTGGCAGTGGTTTTAGAGGAACTTGCATTTTAGGAAAGAAGAAAAGCTGTAGCTACAAGATTACAATTTCTAGAATTCGGAAGTGGTGTGTGTATGTGTGTATGTGCATGTGTGAGTTGTCTAAGAGGAAGGAGTGAGATATTTTGCATGGAAAGCATCTTTTATCTTCTCCTTATGTTTAAAGAAAATCCTTCTTGGCCATCTCACTCTCTTCTCACAGGGTTGTTGTCAGAATCAAATGGAACAATATTTGTAAAGTGCTTAGCACAGTGCCAGGCCCATGGTAGGCCCTTAATAAAGACTTGTTCCCTTACTTTCCTTCTTCCATCTCTTTCTGAAGTTAGGTGATATGAGGAGCTTTAGGAGCAGGATGGAAACTGAATTCATTTAATGAGTATTTATTCAAGATTGCCTGGGTTCAACATATTACTCTAGGAGCTGAAAGAAATACAAATCCTGAGAGTTGCTTACCCTTTAGTATCATAGAATTTACATCCTAGTTAAATTGGAAATACATCTCTACTAATCCTTCTTCTGTTTCTCTACCTATTAATAGACAGCATTATGAAGTTTGCATACTATAAAGAGCATTGAACTTGAAGTGAGAAGACCTGCTTTCAAATTCTTGGTCTGTTCTTTTCTAGCAATATGCACTCAAGATATTTGCTTTATTTCTGTAGATTTCTATTTTCCTATTTTCAAAATAAGGAGTTTAGATTAGATGATAGTTTTTTTGTTTGTTTGCTTTTTAGAGCGAGGTCTATTTGTGTGCATGTGAGTATAACTGTTTCAAAGTAATTGATTTCTTTTGAAATCATGTGTATTTTATTTTAGGTATTTAAAGTTATATTTCTGAAAAGGGGCCCACAGACTTTACCAGACTGTCAACAAAGGAAACCATGACCCACAAAAGTTTAAGATCCCCTGTTATATGATCTCTCCTGTCTTTTCAAGCACTAATAGAAACTGGATTATTTAGTAGATATAGACATGGGCTCAGGTGCTAATCATAACTATTTAGAAGCTCGGGGGCTTGGTTTCCACATTTAAAAAGGGAGTAGATTGAACTAAAGGACAATAAACATCCCATCTAGCTCTAAATCCCACTAACCTATGAAGTAAGGCAGATAATCTGTGAATTAGACCATATAAATCATGATGAAAGAATGATGGTTTTAGAATCAGAAAATTTGGATTCAATTTCTACTTCTACCATCTTTTATAACCATGACATTTTACAAAAAATATGAATTATTTGAGGACAAATTTTCCAATTTGTAAATGAGAAGTATTATAAATTATGATTATGATAAAGGACCTCTAAATCTAATCAGCTTTATTCAGAAGGTGATTTTACAACTTTAGAGCCCCAAGAGACAATTAGTATTTTTACTTAGATGGAGTTTAGGAGTTATAAAAATTCTGTGAACCAGTATTGATTTTGGAAACATTGAAAAAATATTTTCAGAGAATTTGAAGTGAGAAGAGAATTTAAAGACAAACTGACCTCACTCACTCATTTGCTAGATCAAAGAGGTAAGAACTAAGAAGGATAAATTACTTGCCCAAGAACACTGTTACAAGTAACTATGCTGACATGAAAGCCCAGGTCCTCTAACCAAATCCATCACTTTATCACCAGGCAATAAAGACTTTTAGTTAATAAAGTGAAATTGTATCAAATATGATAGTTTCCTACAATAGCATTGGTTTTTATTACATATCTTTGGGTATGAATCAATTCATAACAAACATTTATTTAGTGTCTACTATTTTTCAAGAACTATGCTAATTAGAGCAATTTGGAATTACACCCAGAGATTTATAAAACTGTGTACACTTAGACCCAGCATTATGAGGTCTGTTTCTGAAGGAAATCTGAGGTAAAGGAAAAGAACACTTGAGTTCCAAAATACTTATAGCAGCTCTCTTTGTGATGGCAAATAATTGAAAATTGAAAGTAAGACCATCGACTAGGGCATGGTGATTGTGATGGACTACTACTGGAATAATACTGAGCCATAAGAAATGATGAGCAGGCTAATTAAAAATATTTGCAGAGAACTAAAGGGAATAGTAAACAGCAAAATGATAGAACCAGCAGTATATTATATACAGCTACAGAATTAATATTTGAAGAATAATTTGTGAACAGCACCTCCACAAAATGAACTGAAACATTAACACACAAAAGACATTATATATACTTATGCAAGGAAGACAGGGAGGAGCTTAGATACTTGTAAATAAATTCTGTTAATTTAAAAAATGTACTGTCTTCATTTTGCCTTTAAAATTATGCCAAGTGCTAGGGATAAAAAAAAGCAAAAAAGTTTACATTCCAATGGTAAACAGAGTACATATGCATAATGTATGAAGATAATATATTGATAAAGTAGGCTGAAAATAATGTAAGAAAAGGCATTAGCATATCAGAAGAAGAAAAAATAGTGATATTTGGGTTGTGTTAAAAGAAGGGAAATGCTCTAAGATTTGGAGTTTAAAATGGTGAACATTCTAGGTATGGGAAACAGATCCAAGGAGATTGGAGATGGAACACCAAGTAGGACTATAATGGAGCATAGGGAGTGAAATGGAATTATGCTTAAGATTGGGAAAGTAGGAAAGAACTAAGTTGTGAAGAGCTTTAAAAGTCAAATAAAGACTGTTTCCCCCTAGAAGTAAGAAGGAATCACTAGAGCTTATTGAGTGTCAAAGGGAGGGATGTAGTAAGAATTATGCTTAGGAAAATTATTTTGGTAGAGGACAGGTTTACATGGGGATGTATTTGAACCAGAGAGACCAACTAGGAAGCTTTTGTAATAGCCCAAGAGAGAGGTAAGGAGGACTTGAACTAGAGTTCTGGTTATGTGAATAGAGAAAAAGGGACATATAAAAAAGGTAATGGCAAGTTTGTAAACTAATATCCTGAGTCTTCAATTGACATTCAAAGCATTTCTTTGTCCATTATTATAGAATGCTAGAATTGACATCAAGAAAACCTTGGTTTGAATCCTATATGGACAAGTTAATTAATACCTCAGGTTTATTTTCCCCAGCTATGAAAGGAAAGGATTAGATATGAAGGGCTTGGAGGGTTTTTTTTTCTTTTATAATCTTATGATCTATGATCCTATGAAAGAATGAAAGGAAAATAAGAAATATATATGAAGCAATGACTATGTGGGAGGCACAAGTACCTTACAAATTGTGTCTCGGTCCATGCTTGTAAAGACAACTAAAAGACAGGTGCGATTGTCCCAATTTTGCTGTTGAGGAAACTGAGCCATATAAAGGTTGAAAGGATCATTTAAGTGTCTGAGGTCAGATTTGAACTCTTGTCCTCCCTTCTTCAGGCCCATCACTATAAATAGCCTTGCTAACTAATTGCCTAGTGATTCTGTGATCTTTGAAAACTATTGAATATCCTATACAGTACTCAGCACATAACCTGAGTGTTGATCTTACTTTCTGATTACAACTTTACAAAGAGGAATAATCTCTATTATTTGTTTCTAGCTTTGAAGAATGTACAAAATGCACATAAAATGGTATTAATATGACATTGAGAGAAAGAATGAAACTAATGTTATTTGATTTATTCTATCAAATTAGACAAGAGATTTATAAAATTGGGCTTTCAAGGGCTTTTTATTTTCTAGCCTATTTACCTAGCCCAAGTAGTCTGGTGATAATTCTGACTTCTTCTTCCCATGGAATATGTATTGTTAAATTTCAGACTAAAAGAAAACAGAAGGATGACTGATCAGAAGCATTCATAAAAGGAAAAGAATGAGATTTTGTTTTATAAAAATGGAGCCAAAGAATCGACACAAAGTTCCCTTGCAATTAATTGTGTCAAAAATTCCTTCTAAAGATTTTCCAAATCTCTTATCTCTGGATATTTAGTATCCTCTAGGTAAGCTGCTTTGGCTTATGTTACTTTTTTCAGTAAGACAAAGTGGAATAGGGGAGATTCATTATGACATTTAGCATTACATAGCTATAGTTTAACTTAGAAGAAGTAAGGAAAATAAAGAGCCCTGTTTGAAATTTTAGAACACATTCTAGGGGCAGCATTCATTCCAATGCTCCTTTGAGGAGCTTCTAGAAAACATGGCAGATTTTTGAGGCAAAGTAACCCAAATGACATACCATGAAACCTCTGTGAAAATATAGAGTTTAGAGACTTAAAACTAAATCAGCTTGTGAGATTGCATATTTCACAGTTGTGATATTAGACATTCAAGGCTTTAATAGAAATTCCAACTTTTAAATTACTATATTGTGCCTGCAGGGCAGGCATGGGTAGGTAGAAGTGTTAGGATCAAAGAAGTGATTTTCCTCCTTCATGTAATGCATATTGGATATAGGATTCTGTAGTCAAACTTAGAACTGACATATACTTCCGTGATGCATGTCATATTGCCACAGTGAATCCATAGGCAAACTGGATTCTGGGTAAATGATCTACAGATTGTTATTATCTGTCTTGTAAATAGGAAACTCATTTCTTTAAAATAAGGGGGATAAAGTGAGATATACAAGTGCCTAATACCGAATACCTCATAAGTATTACCTTCTACCCTGCAATATTTGGTCAGAAAAATGAGGGTACCATTCATTTGCAGGTAGAAATGATGATGATGATGATGATTCTCATATTGTTCTTGTTTTACAAAGTGCTTTACAGACATTATTTTGCTTATTCCTCTAAGCCTAAATTTGATGGATATAGCATTTTGGAATGCAGATGATAGACCTCTAAGTCATGCATTTGTAAACAATAATCATAAAAATAACTGACAATGTGTTTATTTCATTTGAGCTTCCCAATAACTCTGTGAACCCATTTTACAGATGATGAAACTAAGGCTGAGGAGGAAAGTTCATTTGATAAACTTCATAGAGTTAGAGACAGAATGACCCTAAAATTTATCATATCCAACTCTTACATTAACTTACATAGAGTTATACACTAAAATGTTTTATAAATAATATACTTCCTAATGAATATTGATCCTAAAATTTTAAATAAAATACTAGAAATAAAATGACAGTAATACCTCACAAAGATCATACACTATGAACAAGTGAGTTTTATATCAGAAATGTAGGGATGGTTCAATTTTGAAAACTTTCAGTATAATTGATCATGTCAATAATAAAACCAGCAGAAACCATATGATTATCTCAGTAAGTGCAGAAAAAAAGCTTTTGACAAAATACAACATTCAATCCTATTGAAAATATTAGTGGACAGAACATTCTCCAAAATAATAAATTGCATCTATCTAAAACAATCAACAACCATCAGTAATAGGTAAACTTTTTAAAGAGGAGGCCAAAGGAAAGGAAATGCTCATCTGTCAGTCTCTTTCTAAGGCAACTCTTTTGAAGTTTCATTTTATTGTATCCTATTGATTGTATTTCTCAGATTAGAAATAATGTCCCCTGGCCAGATAGAACATTTCAGGGGGCTGCATCTGGCATGCAGGCCTTAGTTTGTCCATCGCTGACAACCATTATATATTATGTGGATTAGCTACAAACCTTCCTAATAAGATTGGGAGTAAAACAAGTACATCGGTTAACTATAATACTATTCGATATTGTACTAGAAGTGCTAGCTTTGGCAATAAAAGAAAAAAATTGAAGTGATAGTGAGAAATTAAAATTATCATTCATTGCAGATGATATGATGATGCTTAAAGAATCCTAGAGGATCAACAAGAATACAACCAACAACAAAAACTAATCAAAACGTTTTCCCCCTATATTAGATTGGAAAATTTTTATGCTCTATTACATGGTCAGTTTTTGTGAAGGTGCCATCACTGCTGAGAACAATGTATTTTCTTTTCTAATCCCATTCACTTTTCTCCAAAAAAACTATCACAGTGATGGTAAATCTTTTAGAGGTGGAATGCCAGGTCCTTACACCACCCCCTAGACTTGAGTACTGTTCCTGCTCTCTCCAAGAGACCCAGAGCTGCACTCCACTTGACCCACCTTAACCCCCCCCACAACCTCCCTTACCTCAGACAAGGGAGGGATTAAGCACTCCCATTTGGCTCTTGGGCAGAGAGGTAAGTGATGAGAGGTGCATGTGGAAAAGGGCAGGAGAGTGGTCCCAGTACTCTGCTCTCCTCCAGCTCTGCACCATTCTGTCAGCTGTTCCCTTCAAACCTAGCTCCTCTCCAACTCCACCACAGGAATCACCTTCATCACAGACTCAACAGGCTGCTGTCTGCACTACACCCTCAGGCAACATGTGAGTTACTCCTTCCCCAGCACCTTACCTGTGGTAATGAGATTAAATCTACCCTGCCCATCTTTAGATTTAATCACGAAAGGTGAAAACATCTCCATTTAACTCACAAGTTAGGATGTCTGTGACCCAAGTGTGCTAGAATGAGTGACAAATCAAAATTTATTGCCACCTCCTGAGCAGTCCTAAGAAAAGCATCTGTTGTGACTGGAAACATAAATGAAACACCTTTAAAAGAGAGCTCAGTAAATTCAGCTGGGCTCTTTTGGTTCTTGCTGGGACATGGAGGAGCACTAGACCTGAGGCCCTGAGACCTTGGTGAGATTATTCTTAAATCTCTCTCTTAGAACTATACATGGTGAGTGAAGAAGTCTGACTACTGCCTGACTACCTTAAGTCTCCTTGGAGGCTTCCTCAATTGGGAGAAGCCCTTGTGGCTACACCCCTTATTAGTTGACTTTTAGGCTCTCTGGCTGGGCCTCTGAAGCCCTGCCAGAGTAAAGCCAGAATACAAATATAATTCATTACCCTCTTCTCATCTCTCTACTTCCACTCTCTCCTATGTTTTGTAAATAAATTACTAAAGTCACTTTAGGAATTGGTATTTATTCAGTTTGGTGACCATACCTTTAAATATTAGTATCCAACCAAAAAAAAAAACCCTTTTCCCCCTTACATACCCCAGATAGGGGAGGTAGGAAGTGTTCCCATTGGGCTTCTGGGCAGAGAGATGGGTGAAGTGAGAAATGTCCTCAGGTACACGGAGAGAAGGAGGAGAACAGCTCTTCCCTGAGTCCCTCTGGCTTTCTAGTAGGGAACTCTGACAGGTGACTGCAGGCATGCCCACAGAGAGGGCTCTGTGTGTCCTTTTTGGCACACATGCCATAGGATTGTCATCAAAGGTCTACCATATCAAGCTTTTCTAGAGTTCTATTTACCTCCTTAAGTTCTTTCTTATTTATTTTTTGGTCAGATTCATCTACTTTTGAAAGGGGAAGATTGAGGTCTCCCACTAATAAAGTTTTACTGTTAAATACCTCATGTAACTTCTCCTTTAGGAAACTGGATGCTATTCAATTTGCTATAAAATATGTTTTTATGTTGCTTCATTTTCTATAGTTCTTTTTTATCAAGATTTAATTAATTTACAATATCTCTTTTGATTGGATCAATTTTTACTTTTACTTTATCTGAGATCATTTTTGCTAAACCTACTCTTTTTTTTGTTTTGTTTAGCTGAGGCTTAATAGATTCTTTTCCAGTTGTTTACTTTTATCCTGTGTGTGTCTCTGCTTTAATTTTTTTTGCTATAGACAGTATAGTGTGGAATTCCATTTTTAAATCTACTCTGCTATCCTTTTCCATTTTTATGGGTGATTTCACCACATTCACATTTTTCCTTCCATTTTTTCCTATTTATCCATCTACCTCTCTCTATCTCTCTCTCCCATTTCAGCCTTTCCTTGTTCACAAATGTTTTGCTTCTGACTATTGCTTCCCCAAATTCATCATTCCTGTTATCTATCCCTCCTCCTTTTTTTCCCCTCCCCATCTCATTTCCTATAGTGTAAATTAGGTTTCTACAGCCAACTGAATATTGATGCTATTCCTTTGGTAAGGTAAATCTGATGAAAGTTCCAAATTTTGCCTTCTATCCCATCATCTTCTCATCCATTTTGCTGATTTTTATGTGCTTTTTCATGTGAGATAATTTACTCCCTTGTATCTCCTCTTTTCTCTTCTCCAAGTCTTCTCTTTTTCAGCACCTGATTTTTATTTGGATATTTTCCTATTCTATTTAGCTTACTCTTTCTTTGTTTTATGTATACTCATTTTCCCTGCCTCAATAGTGATAAAGTTATAATGAATTAAGTACTTTTAGAATTTTAGTACTTTAAATACCTTTATTATCTCAAGTGTGATAGATATCAAATATTTTAATTATTCCCTTCCCATATATGAATGTAATCAATTTAGTCTTACCAAAATCCACATTTTTTAACTTTTCTATTTACCTTTTAATCTTTCTCTGTAGTTCTCTTTAGGTTTATGCCTCTTTTTTAGCTTCTTAAATTTGCTCATCAAATTTTCTTTTCTGTTTTGTTCTGTTCTATTTTTTTTTAGTTAGGAATGCCTGGTTTGCTATTTCTAATCCTTGAACTATTTTCTTTTATTGCCTCATGGAGATAAGTGCCTTCTGCTTTCCTGTTTTTTGAGGCTATTTATGTTCTTTGTGTATGTTCATGTGTGGAGGGTTTGGGTGAATGAGGCATCACTTACTTGACCATTTAAGCTCTCAGCATGCAACTTTCAATAATAAAAAAAATGAAGAATATTACCAAAGTTGCAGGATATAAAATAAACCCATATAAATCATCAACATTTCTCTATACTACTAATAAAGCTCATTAGCAAGAGATGAAAAGAGAAATGGTATATAAAATAGCTGTAGACAACATAAAATATCTGGAGATCTACCTGCCAAGACAACCCCAAGGACTATATCATCAAAACTACAAAACAGTTTCACATAAATAAAGTCAGATGGAAACAAATGAAATAATATTAACTGCCCACAGGTATGTCAAACAAATATAATAAAAATGACATTTCTCCCTTAATTAATTTACCTATTCAATGTCATATGAAAAAACCTACCAGAAAATTATTTCATAGAGCTAGTAAAAAATAAGAATACAATTCAGCTGAAAAAATAAGGCTGAGATTTTTTGGAATTAATGAAAATATATATGAATAAAGCTAGAATAGTTCTATCGGATCTCAAAGTGTATTATAAAGTGATAATCAGCAAACAAATAAGTCTTGACTAAGAAATAGAGTAGTCAAACAAAAAAGTAGAGTAGTCAGCACATAGTAGTAAATGAACATATTAACTTAGTGTTTGACACACCCTCAACTCCAAGTTTTTCAAAGGGGAACAACATAAAGTTTGAATGGATTTTCTTTGGTAAAGCACATTTTCCTATGTCCTCTTTACCAATAGTTTTTGAGAAATAAATACTTTTTTTTAAACCCTTGTACTTCGGTGTATTGTCTCATAGGTGGAAGATTGGTAAGGGTGGGCAATGAGGGTCAAGTGACTTGCCCAGGGTCACACAGCTGGGAAGTGGCTGAGGCCGGGTTTGAACCTAGGACCTCCTGTCTCTAGGCCTGACTCTCACTTCACTGAGCTACACAGCTGCCCTGAAATAAATACTTTTTAAAAGCTTATAACTGTTCTATCTATAAATCCATACTTCACTCAGCTTCAAAAAAAGAATTATTTTGTCAATTGATGAGCTGCAATTGAAAGAAGACATTAGTCATAATGTTTATTTTGGGACCTACATTCAAGATTTATTCACTAAATAGGCAAAGTACTAAGTACATTGATAGAAATATCCATCATTTTTTCCTCACTCCAGTAATTTTCCTAATTTTTCTTTATCCTGGACACTTTAAAAAAAGTTAGTATTGAATGATACTTTCTTAAAATGACGAGCCATTCATTCATTCATTATATAGGCAGATATTAAAAGAAGTTTTTGGAAGTGATTATCAGATAGACATGGGAATTGAGATTTTGTATTTCTTTTCTAAACACTGCTGCCAGAAAACCTATATGTAATTACTGGCTCTAAATACTCAGCCTGAAAACTATGAACAGCAAGACTGAACAAATTACATATTCTCTAAAATGATAATAATTAAAGGATCTACCTCATATTATTATTATGAAAATCAAATGGACATTCATGTAAAATCTCTAAATTTATTTTTATTATTAATAATACTGATATTGAGTTAATCTTCTTTCTCTTCCTCTTTCTCCTCTCCTTCCTCCAACTTATTATTTCCTCTTCCTCCTCCTATTACTATAAGGTGAAACAGAGCAGCAGTAATGATGTTGATAGTGTACTGATTTTTCAGAGAGATCAACCTAACTTCTGCCAGAGTCTCTCCCCTTCTTTCCCATCCATACTCAATTTAGCTATCAAAGTGATCTTCCTGAAGCATAATTGTTACCATATCTCCTTTCTACTCAATAAACTCCAATGTTTCTTTATCTCACCTAGTATTAAATATAAAATCCATTGTTTGGTTTTTAAAACCCTTTATAACCTTCCCCCTACATGCTCTTCTTCTTCATCTCTGCCTTCTGGCTTCTATGGCTTAATCCAATCTAATATATCACCTTCTCCAAGGAGCTTTTTCTAATCCTTTTTAATTCTAGTGCCTTCCTTCTGTTGATTATTTCTAATTTATCCTGTGTATAGTTTTTTTGAACACAGATGATTCCATGTTGTCCCCTCCATTACACTGTAAGGTTCTTATTAAGAGCAGAGACTGTTTTTATTCTATCTCTATATCCACATGACTTTGGTCTATACTAGGCAAATGGTAAGTATTTAATAAATGTTTATTGATTGAATGTTAAACATATAGGCTATTTGACCTTGCACAAGTCATTTCTCTTCATAGTGCTTATCTTAATATTTTCCTATTCCACTCAGCTTTTTATGCCTGAGGAAAAGCCTTCTCTTGCTTTAGTATTGGTACTTTTCCCAAGCTTACTTATTCCCTAAAGGATGTGTCTACCTTATTTCAACAGGAAAGAAAGCCCTCTATTTTCATGTTAATTAAAGACTTTCCTTTGTGTCAGCTCAATATTACATAATTTTTTTAAATGAGAAAGTTTGAAAGTTATTGTTCACTAGAGTACCTTGATTTTTGAAGGGAAAAATGCAATGCAACTGGCATTTTATATTTTGTTAAAAATTCTTTTACCATTAAATATTCTTTAAATTATAACAGGATTGATTCTTCCTGGTTGATACTTGAAATAAAGAGAGAGAAGACTTTCCCCCCACCCACTTTAATCACTCTATTAATACTCATGGGATTCTTGTGTAAATCCAATTCCATCCATTTCAACTGCTCATTAAACCAAATGGAATTCTATCTACAGCATAATTGAACATATTCTTAATGAGAAAGTAGTAATCTTTGAATACATCATGCTCACATTGGGAATGGAACTGATATTATTCTTTGCCTCACCCACTAATCCAGACTACTGTTCCCTTCTATCTCTTGAGAAACTTGAGGGTTGTTATCAAACAAGCTAGTGGGAAATATATGATATGTGAGAATTTTCATTCATTTGTAAAAATGGAAAAGAAAGTGAGTCATTGAGCAAAGGCCTGTGTGGCCAAAAGGTCCTTGATTAAATAAAAAGTGATGGATCATTATTTATTTTCACTTGGACTTGCTGAACACACCCATTATCAGAACATTTTGGGTCCATTTACACAATAATGAAATAAAAGCTTGTTCTGAAAAAAGCTCACAGCCTAAATATTATCAGGATAAAAAGGTAGACATAGACCATGAATGCTGATTGATTTGGTTTTTAAAAGTCATAAAATATCTACTACTCTTCCATCTTTTCTATTAATGTTAATGTTTTGCTCATTTATTTTCATGTCAAGTAACATGGAAACATGATTTCTTTGGCAGTTGAAATCTTCAGAATCACAAAATGGTTGAACCTTGTAGATTTTTAAAAGACAGGATGTCTTCTGAAAGTCAGAAGTAAAACTTATTTGTTATTTTCTTGGCTTTCTTCAAGGAAAGAGGACATGAAATGATTGGATGCGGATACCTGCAAAATGATCCAAAATGGTATTTCTAGTAAATTGCTTGGTTTCACTATTGCCTGGAAGGAAAGTACCATGGGAATGAAAAAACTAACAAAAACAAAAAATAATAATTTAATTTCTTCAAAAGGTAAGCAAGTTTTAACATATGAATTAAATCTCTTTTTGGAGACTATTATTATTTCTCAACAAATTTTGTGAAGAAAGACGAATATGGAAAACCAAGTTCAAAATCAAAATTTCAGTGTTTAGTAACACAGAGTAACTTATTGTCAGTGGTTCCCTTGACCAGCCAAAAATAAGAAGTCTTCAAAACTGTAAATTATACAATTCACCCATTGAATCATCACATCCTGCCAGACAAGGTATCTAGCCTACAAGCAAATGAAACAATTCTAAGGTTGTCTTAAGAAGTACTTCTGCTTGCTTAACTCTAAGATGTGATGAAGACCCCAGCTGTCGTTGATGTTGTTTAGTCATTTTGCAGTTGTATCTGACTCCTCACGACTATTTGGGTTTTATCGGCAAATATACTACAGTGGTTTCCATTTCCTTCTCCAATCCATTTTACAGATGAGACATTTGAAGCACATGGAATTAAATGACTTGCCCTGGTCATCCATCTAGTAAGTATTGGAGGTCAGATTTGAACTCAGGAAGATGAATCTTCTTTCCTTCAGGTCCAACACTCTATCCACTGTATCACCTAGCTAACCCAAGCCCCAGATAATCAGCCTCCACTGAGGCAGTGATTTCTCTAAGGATAAAATCTTAACATGGTATAAAAATATTGAAATGAATTACAGAAACCCTAAAATAAGTTCAAGTTATCATGAAAAGCTATAAAAATTTAGAATGTTGGTTCATATCTTCTAAATCTTTTCATTATAGTTCAATTAATCACTTATGCTTGTTAAATATCATCCATAATGTTATAGATGATCAGTCTGTCCACTAATTGATATGTCTATTTCCTCTAGGGGATGTAGAGGACAGTCTATTCCTTCTGGTCCCTTTGTGTGATTTTTGCCCATGTCAATCCTTACATTCACCAATGTGAGTTCACTCCAAATTCTGGATATCTTACTTTTATTTTTTTGACATGATAATACTAGAAGGGCTAGAGAGGGGTGGGGGAACTTTCTGTCACTTATCTCTTGCTGATGATGTGTATTCTGTGTTTTACTCTATTTTGCATTTGTAATTCTTTTTTTAAATAATATTTTACAACCTGCAACACAATGGGAATCATTCCATTGCCCTTGATTAATGGTAACTCCATTTATTTGGTAAGTTATTTATGACTTTTGGCCATAGAACATATTATACAAAATATGCTTAATTTTATATCATTTAATTTAATTTAATAATAACATTTAACTTAATATTATAATAACATTATAATAACATTATTTGAGAGAACACAAACATATATTGGGTGATAATGTCATAGACAATCCAAATGCTAATAAAAGAATATTTCATACTTGCTAAATCATTTTGCCATAAGCAATTTTGTATGATTCCCCAGCTAAAAATTCCAATATATCATCACCTATGCATTTTGTACCTACTCCAATCCAACTAAGCAGAGTACTTAGATAGCAAATGTGATCAACATAGACACTCAATTTTAACACTCCCAGGAAAAAGAGAAAACAGAAAACATTTGCTATACCATAAGATTAGACTTTGTGTCTATAATTTACATTTCTTGGGTCGATAGAAGGGTGTATAATATAGGACAAAATAATGTAGCCAGTAAGATGGAAATGAACCTTTGTGGTCCTTGACATGCATGACAGAAAGCTAAGGACACCTTCATCATCATACAAAGAATTATCAAAGATTATTTTTCAAATACCTGGAGCTGCCTTTTAATATCACTAGGCTAAATTAATAATCTCTGACCTTGAGGAATCAACAATGTAAACTTTTTTTTCAACAAGAATCATTCCTTTTTATGAACACAATGTGTACCTATGATGTTGGCTCATAAATAGCATGTGGCCTAAGACCTCTGACTCATGTCACTAGCTTTTCAGGCCTTTTTTTAAAGAGAGCAATGATAATTCACTAAATATTCAAGATTACTCTGATTCATAATTTACATACTGTTGAGTCTCTTAAAGTAATAAATCCATTAAAGAGACATGATAACAAGCTTGCCTTGAAAGTATGTGAAAAGGGGTAAGAATACATATTCATGATAGTAATTCCTACCTCAAAAAATCACAAAAATTTAATATTAATATTGGAAAGAAACTCAGCTGCCATTTATTCCAATCCATCCTAGAAAAGGAATATTTATTTTAAAATACTTAACAAGTGGTTATTCATGTTCTGTTTGAAGATGTCTAATGTAGTCTAACATACTCTCTCCATAGGCAGTCTGTGTAATTTTTAACTGTTATAATTATTAAAAAGGGTTTTTTTTTCTTTCTGACACTAAATTTAAAATTGTTTCTTTGACACTTCTAATTATTTTTCAGAGTTCTTCAAAGAAGTCAAAATGAAAAAAATATAATTCATCTTACACATCACCCCATTGCAAATACATAGACACAGTTTTCCTATTTCTCCTGAGTTGTACCTTCCTCATTTTTGATCCTGATGCCATTATCACTTAAGGTAGATAGCTAGTTTACCATATATTCTATCAGTTTTTCCCCTCCCCCACCCCTCTATTTCTCTCTTTCTCTCAGTCTCACAAGGCAATTGAAATCATTCATACCAATTAATAGTATGCAGGTGCACTCTTCTTATCACTGAGGCATTTGTATATATGATAGGTATTAAAACTATATTTCATTAATATAAGGAACTGACAGTAGTTTGCTTTAAGCCAGTAACCCTTATCCCCTCCCTTGATTAACTCCCCTTTCTATCCCCTCCCTTATTATTCCCCTCTTTTTATTTTTAAAGGCCTAATGAATTCCCTCCCCCTTTTTCTCCCCTCCCTTTTTTGACCTCCCCACTCCCCTGCTCCCCTTGGCTTATCCCTTCTGACTTTCTCAGTAGGTCTCGATAGAGTTTTATATCCCGATGGATAATATAGCTACTCTTCCCTCTCAAAGTTAATTCCAATGAAAGTAAGGTTTAAATATTACCTCTTAATGCTCTCTTCCTCTCCTTCTTATAATAGTATTTGTCCCCTACTCTTCCCATGCCCTCTTGGTGTGTAATAGAATATCCTATTTTTCTTATTCAATCAAGTTTCTTTTGGTGCCCCCTACTATTCACCCCCCTCTTTCCCACCCCGCATATCATCTTAGAACATTTATTATTCCAACCTCTCACTATGAATTATTCTTCTGATTACTATAATAGTGAATACTATAATAGTGAATAGAGTTCACTACAAAGAATTATACATAGCATTTCTCCACATAGGAATACAGATAATTAGATCTTATTGAAGCCCTTAAAGAGGCAAATTAAAAAATATATGAGTTTTCTTTCTTTCCCCTTTGTTTCTTATTTACCTTTTCATGTTTCTCTTGATTTTTGTGGTTGGATATCAGACTTTCCATTTAGTCCTGGTCTTTTCTGTGCAAATACTTGGAAATCTTCTATCTTGTTGAAAGCCCATACTTTCCCCTGGAAGTATATAGTCAGTTTTGATGGGTAGTTGATCTGTGATTGAAGACCAAGTTCTCTTGTCTTTCTGAATATCATATTCCAAGCCTTGTGGTCTTTAGGGTGGAGGCTGCCAGATCCTGTATGATCCTGATTAGTGCTCCTTGATATCTGAATTGTCTCTTTCTGGCTTCTTGGAAGCTCTTGAATTTGGCTATCATATTCTGGAGGTTGTCTTTTCAGGGTCTAGTGTAGAGGGTGATCTATGGATCCTTTCAATGTCTACATTGCCCTCTTGTTGTAGAACTTCAGGGCAATTTTGCTGAATAATTTCTTTTAGTATGGAGTCCAAATTTCTATTAATTTGTTCTTTTTCAGGAAGACCAATGATTCTCAAATTGTCTCTTCTAGACTGATTTTCTTGGTCTGTCACTTTCTCATTGAGATATTTCATGTTTCCTTCTATTTTATCAGTCTTTTGACTTTGTTTTATTTGTTCTTGCTGTCTTGAGAGATCTTTGGCTTCTAATTGTTCAATTCTAGCCTTTAGGGACTGGTTTTCAGGTATAATCTTTTGGTTTTCTTTTTCAATCTGGTCATTTCTGGTGTTCAGTTTGCTTATCAGTTCATTTTATTTCTGAGGCTCACTTTCCAATTGCAAAATTCTGCCTTTTAAACTGTTATTTTCTTGCCTGATTTCCTTTTGAGCTATTTCCCATTTCTATAGCCAAATCTTTTCCATCTTCCTTGTCATTTCAGATTTGAACTCTTTAAGACCTAGTGACCAGTTTTCATTATTTTGGGAGTGTCCGGATGTGATTGCTTGTTTGTTCTCCTCTTCTCTTTGCTCTGTTGTCTGGATTTTCTCTGTGTAAAAGTTGTTGAGTATTAAAGATTTCTTCTTCTTGTTGTTAATCTTTCTCTTTTGGCCTTCCTGATTCTGGGTTGCCACTGTTAGCCCAGTCTGTTCTCAGCTTTATCCTCGTGCTCAGGGTCTGTCTGCTCTCTTTAGGCTCCTGAGGTCTCAGGTCTGGTTATTCTCAAGGTCAAGCCTCCTGGTGGTCCCCCTTGCTTGATCCTCTGCCAGAGGCTCCTTTACAAATCTCAGGGTGATGCTTCCACAGTCGTATACCTGTCTGCACTGGTTCCCCACTCAAGTTTTCAGAGCCTGTGCTCAGTGTCAGCTCTCAATATCCACGCTTGTTCTTTAGCCTTTTGGGGTCTTAAGTGTTGTTGCTCTCAGGAGCAGGCCCTGGAGCTGCCAATGACTCAGTGGGTGCCCCAAACTTGCTCTACTTCTTTTGCGCTGGCTTTGGCAATTTAGGTGGTGTGTCTGTGTGTGTGTGTGTGTGTGGGGGTAACAAAGCCCTCAATTTAGTGAGAGCTGTTTCACCCCTTTATAGCATAAAAATGCCTCAATTCCAAGTACCTTCCAAGTTGAGCCCTAATGTGGGGTCCCTCCGTTCATCTGGATTTGTTTTTTATGTCCCCTTGAGGAGTCCTAAATGCTTCCATTAGGAGAGGTTAAGCTCTACTTTTTACTCTGCCTCCATCTTAACCTGGAAGCCTAGCACAAACCACTGGTTTAAAAGGAAATAGTTTAAGAAGAAGGGGTAGAAGTAGGGGAGGAGACAAAAATGTCAGTGAATGCACAACTGATAATTATAACTTTGAATGTGAATGGGATGAACTTGTTCATAAAAAGGAATCAAATAGCAGAATGGATTAGAAACCAAAACCCTACCATATGTTGTCTACAAGAAACACATATGAGGCAGGTGGCCATACATACGTTTAAGGTTAAGGGCTTGAGCAAAACCTTTTGGGCATCAAATGAGAAAAAGAAGGCAGGAATGGCAATTGTGATTTCTGACAAAGCCAAAGTAAAAATAGATATGATTAAAAAAGACAGGGAAGGTCATTACATCCTGATTAAAGGCAGTATAAACAATGAGGAAATGACACTGCTCAATATGTATGCACCAAGTGACATAGCATCCAAATTCATAAAGGAGAAACTGGCAGAGCTCAAGAAGGAAATTGATAGTAAAATCATAATAGTGGGAGATCTAAATATTCCTCTTTCAGATCTAGATAAATCAAACCAAAAAATAAATGAGAAAGAGGTAGGAGAGGTGAATGAAGTCCTAGAAAAATTAGATTTAATTGATATGTGGAGAAAAATAAATAGGGACAAAAAGGAATACAACTTATTTTCAGCTGCACATGATACATTCACAAAGATTGACCATGTAATAGGGCATAGAAACATTGCAAACAAATGCAAAAGAGCAGAAATAATAAATGTAAACTTCTCAGATCATAATGCATAAAAAAATAATTAATAAGGGCACCTGGAAAGGCAAATTAAAAACTAATTTGAAATTAAATAATATGATTCTCCAAAACCAGCTAGTCAAAGAAGAAATTATAAAAATAATCAACAATTCCATTGAAGAGAATGACAATGATGAGACATCCTACAAACTCTGTGGGATGCGGCCAAGGCAGTACTCGGGGGAAATTTATATCCTTGAGTGCATATATTAACAAATTAGGGAGGGCAGAGATTAATCAATTGGGCATGCAATTTAAAAAACTAGAAAATGAACAAATTAAAAATCCCCAGATGAAAACTAAATTAGAAATACTAAAAATCAAGGGAGAAATTAATAAAATCTAAAGTAAAAGAACTATTGAATTAATAAATAAGACTAGAAGCTGGTATTTTGAAAAAAACAGATAAAATATACAAAGTACTGGTAAATCTAATAAAAAAAGGAAAGAAGAAAACCAAATTGACAGTACCAAAGATGAAAAGGGAGACCTCACCTCTAATGAAGGGGAAATTAAGGCAATCATTAAAAACTCTTTTGCCCAATTATATGGCAATGAATATAACAATTAAGGAGATATGTAGGAATACTTACAAAAATATAAATTTCCTAGACTAAAGGCAGAAGAAATAGAATACCTAAATAATCACATATCAGAAAAAGAAATTGAACAAGCCCTCAAAGAACTCCCTAAGAAAAAATCGCTAGGGCCTGATGGATTCACAAGTGAATTCTATCAGACATTCAAAGAGCAAGTAACCCCAATCCTATACAAATTATTTGATATGATAAGTAAAAAAGGAGTCCTACCAAATTCCTTTTATGACACAAATATGTTACTGATTCCAAATCCAGGTAGATCAAAAACAGAGAAAGAAAACTACAGACCAATCTCCCTAATGAACATAGATGCAAAAATCTTAAATAGAATACTAGCAAAGAGATTCTAGCATGTAATCAAGAAGATCATCCACCATGATCAGGTGAGATTTATACCAGGAACGAAAGGATGGTTCAACATTAGGAAAACCATCAACATAATTGACCATAGCAACAATCTAACAAACAAAAATCACATGATTATCTCAATAGATGCTGAAAAAGCCTTTGACAAAATACAGCATCCATTCCTATTAAAAACACTGAAAAGTATAGGAATAGAAGGACCTTTCCTCAAAATAATAAACATTACATACCTAAAACCATCAACAAGCATCATATGCAATGGGAATAAATTAGAAGCCTTCCCAAAAAGATCAGGAGTGAAACAAGGATGCCCATTACCACCTCCATTATTCAACATAGTACTAGAAACACTAGCAGTAGCAATTAGAGAAGAAAAAAGACATTGAGGGTATCAAAATAGGCAATGAGGAGACTAAGCTATCACTCTTTGTAAATGATATGATGGTCTACTTAAAAAATCCCAGAGAATAAACTAAGAAGCTTGTAGAAATAATCAATAACTTTAGCAGAGTTGCAGGATACAAAATAAATGCACATAAATCATCAGCATTTCTATATATTTCCAACACATTAGAGCAGCAAGAAGTAGAAAGAGAAACACCATTTAAAATCACCCTAGACAATATAAAATACTTAGGAATCTATCTACCAAAACAAACACAGCAATTATATGAAAACAACTGTAAAATATTTCCAAACAAATAAAACAGGATCTCAACAATTGGAAAGCCATTAATTGCTCATAGGTAGGTCGAGATAATATAATAAAAATGACAATTCTACCCAAATTTATTTATTTATTTAGCGCCATACCTATCAAAATACCAAAAAACTTCTTTACTGAATTAGGAAAAACTAAAACAAAGTTCATTTGGAATAACAAAAGATCAAGAATATCAATGGAAATAATGAAAAAAAAATGTGAAGAAAAGTGGCCTAGCAGTTCCAGAAATTAAACTATACAATAAAGTAGCAGTCATCAAAACCATACGGTACTGGCTAAGAGACAGAATGGAGGGAGGATCACTGGAATAGACTTGGAGTAAATGACATCAGCAAGACAGTGTATGATAAACTCAAAGAGCCCAACTTTTGGGACATGAATCCATTATTTGACAAAAACTGCTGGGAAATTTGGAAAACAATATGGGAGAAATTAGGTTTAGATCAACATCTCACACCCTACACCAAGATAAAATCAGAATGGGTGAATGACTTGAATATAAAGAGGGAAACTATAAATAAGTTAAGTGAACACAGAATAGTATACTTGTCAGATCTTTGGGAAAGGAAAGAGTTTAAAACAAAGCAAGAGTTAAAGACAATTACAAAATGTAAATTAAATGGTTTTGATTATATTAAACTAAAAAGCTTTTGTACAAACAAAAACAATGTAGCCAAAATCATAAGGGAAACAACAAATTGGGAAAAAAATCTTTCTAACAAATAATTCTGACAGGGGTCTAATTACTCAAATATACAAGGAGTTAAATCAATTGTATAAAAAAATCAAGCCATTCCTCAATTGATAAATGGGCAAGAGACATGAATAGGCAATTTTCAGGTAAAGAAATCAAAAGTATCAATAAGCACATGAGAAAGTGTTCTAAATCTCTAATAATTAGAGAAATGAAAATCAAAACAACTCTGAGGTATCACCTCACACCTAGCAGATTGGCTAAAATGAAAGAAGGTGAGATTAATGAATGCTGGAGGGGATGTGGCAAAATTGGGACATTAATGCATTGCTGGTGGAGCTGTGAACTGATCCAACTATTCTGGCTGGCAATTTGGAACTATCCTCAAAGAGCTATAAAAGAATGCCTGCCCTTTGATCCAGCCATACCATTGTTGGGTTTGTACCCCAAAGAGATCATAAATAAACAGACTTGTACGAAAATATTTATAGCTGTGCTTTTTGTGGTGGCAAAATACTGGAAAACGAGGGTATGTCCTTCAATTGGGGAATAGCTGAACAAATTGTGGTATATGCTGGTGATGGAATACTATTGTGCTAAAAGGAATAATAAACTGGAGGAATTCCATGTGAACTGGAGAGACCTCCAGGAATTGATGCAGAGCAAAAGGAGGAGAGCCAGAAGAACATTGTACACAGAGACTGATATACTATGGTAAAATGGAATGTAATGGACTTTTATACCAGCAGCAATGCAATGACACAGGACAGTTCTGAGGGATTTATGTTAAAGAACGCTACCCACATTCAGAGGAAGAACTACAGGAGAGGAAACATATAAGAAAAAAAATTACTGCTTGAACGCCTGGGTTGGGGTGGACATGATTGGGGATGTAGACTCAAAACTACCACACTAATGCAACTAACAACAATTTAGAAATAGGTCTTGATCAATGACCCATGTTAAAACCACTGGAAATGTACATCAGCCATGGGTGGGGGAAGTGTAGAGGGTGAAGGTAAAGTAGGAGCATGAATCATGTAACCATGTTAAAAATGAATATTAATAAATGGTTAAAAATATAAGGAACTGACAGGTGAGGAAACTTCTGACAGTGTAGGTTAGCAAGTTCTTTATAAATTATAGGCTTAGAAAATTGCATAGAGCAATGAGAGATTACTGATATAAACAGTTGGAATTTCATTCCAGGTATCCTTAAGTCTTAAGTCTGACTTTCAATCTTAAATATCTTGATTTTTAGGAACTATGCACTCACTAAGTCTTGGACAAATTTGTGAGTACAGGAACAGTATTATAGGACTCTTGAAAAGGATAAAGTACTCCTGGTTCCAGGGAACATAAATACTACTCCAACAGTAGATGTATAACAATACTGTGAGATAATTTACTAAATGTTAAATCTAGGTATACTCCTTAGATATATGTGTCTATAGAGTATTTTCATGATATATTAAATAACTATCAAAATGAAAATCTTTAATTTCACATGGCGTGTTCTTCATGAAGCCATTCCATATACATCTATGTACCTAAGTATCTAAGTTCCTATGTCCCAAAGTCTATAAGTTACTAATTATTTAAGAGCCAATGTCCCCAATTACTCAAGCAAATGCCTGATTGCCTAGGTACTTAATTATCTTTTTAACTAAGCAATTAAGTATATAATAATTTAAGGACGATGGCCTTAATTACCCAATTAGCTGATTATCCAAGTACTTAATTATCAAAATACTTATGTCTCTAAGTACTTAAGTCACCAAGTACCTGAATACATAAGTGTTTATTATCCCTAACTGCCTAAGTACTTAAACAGTATGTACCTAAACACTTGAGTATCTAAGTGGCTAGGCATATAAGTTCCTTATTAGTAATTTCTTAACTACTTCAATCATTAAGAACACAATTATCCAATGGCTAACTATATACTTAAGTAACTACATTGAAAACAATTCAAACCAGTTTAAATGAAACCTATTCAATCCATTTCAAACCAGTCTAATATAGTTTAAAGAGCTTCCATATAGTTCAAATTAATTCTATTGCTTCAAAATGATATGAACTGGTTGATTTCAATTAATTCAGTTCAAGTAAGCTCAAACTAATTTAAACATATTCAAAAGGGTTTTCAATTATTTAAATGAAGATTAAAAGTATCTAGATATGTGAGGTGATGGTGCAGAAGGTCATAATACTGCCATATTTCCAGTACTACCTCAGAATCAGAAAGAACTCCACAAAATCAATGCTAAAAGTAGCAAATATTGAAAAGGGTTGGCTGTAAAATAGAGTGAAGAGGGATAACTTAGAAGAGAGCCTTAGCATCACCTGGAGGTGCAAGTTCCTGGGAACAACATCAAGGGATCAACAAATGACAAACTCTTGGGGCAGGGTGAGCAGCATACCTTTGCCTGCTTGAACTAGTAGTCTGTGTCCCAGTTGGGGATGCCTATGGATTCTATAGGTTGCAAATTCTGGGAGCACTTGTGTGGACTGAAGCCTTTGCTAAAGGGGTTCCCATCACTTGAGGTTTGACTACTGAACAAGGAGAGACTTCACTCACTGGTGTGCTCTTTCATCACTCTTCTTTTCCTGAAACTATTGTCTGGGACCAAGATGATTTCTGCTCAGCAAGCTTCGGACCCTAAGATAGCTACGAGAACTGATCTCACTGAGGTATGAAGACAGAACACTGAACAAGTTTCAGTGAACCTGAAATGCCATATAGAACATGTTGCAAGTAAAAGAACGCAGCAAACTCAGTCCAGCATCAGCAGAATAAGAGTCAAAAACAACACAATACAGAACAAGCAGCAGTGGAAAGAAATCAGCATTGAATTGTGCAATCAGAACCGGGGTCAGGCACAACCTCAATTGAGCAGTAATGAAAAGAACTCAGTCTAACAAGGTCGAGCATTAGTCTGACCAAGTAGAGCCCAACTCAAACCAGTTAAATTCAATAGACGCAAACTTCAATATAGCAGGCCAACCAGGCAACCTGTGTAGAGTGCTCACTCTGAGATATAGACAGCTGAGTCAATTGTAGGCAGAGTACAAGGTCAGGATAGTACTTTCCCCACCTCAGAAATGTAGTGAAACCTTATGAAGCTATGAAACCTTAAAGGAAAGTTTGAAAGTATATCAGAAACTTGAAGAGCTCCAAAAATGATAGAAAAACAAATAATTAGAAACTCAGAAGAGAAATTAGAAAAGAAAATTATAGAAAAAAATCAACAGTTTAGAACAAAAACATACTGAAGAAAACAAATCCTCAAAAAGGAAATATAGGGGATTCTGGGAAGATGATGGCTTAGACAGAGCCAATCTTAAAACCACTGCACCCTTATACACCTAGATAGAAAACAATATGCTTAGAGAAGAAAAAGGACCAACTCTAACAATGAGACAGAACAGGGGAATCCTACTGGTGGATAGCTAAAGAGGTAATCCAAGAAAAAGGCTTCAAATCTTGAATTGTCTGGTCTGAGGGTATAGAATGGGATCCCAGGACCCCTCCTCCAGATGCTGTGCAGAGTCTCCAGTGGGCCCTGAAATCTCAGTGTGGGCAGGAACACAGGCCCAAAGAGAGGGAATTGAACACAGGCACTGGGGTGGTGACTGGAGGAGAAAGTCAGAGAAATGCAGCAAAAAACACCCAGAAAATGGAGGTTTAGAGAGAGCCAAACCACAGACCACAGACTACTTGGCATCATCACATCAAGACAGAGAACAAACGGTTTCAAGAGGAAAGAAAACCAGATCAAACACAAGGACAGAGTAGGGGGATTCTACTGCTGGACATCTTAGCTCAGCAAAAACACTTTTTCTCGTCCCCCCACTTTTTTTACCCTCTTGAGATTTTAGCCTCAGGGCAGATTAAGCAGTACATACTAATCCAATCAATACAGGCTTAATGCCATCAATTAGACAGACAATAATTCTTCAGAGGGCAGATAAAGTAAGTACAATTCTCCATTGCCAGCTGAGGGGAAGATCTTTCAACAAAGATCATTACATCCATTTGTTCAACTAGCAGAACAGAAAAGGAAAAATTATGAGTAAACAACAGAAAAAAGAGAAAACAAATTACAATTGACAGCTTCTTTCAAGGAAGTGAAAAGAGAACAAATGAAATAGAAATAGAATAAGAGGAAGAAATTTCAGTGATTCAATTAACTCAAGAACTTCAAGAACTCAAAAAGCAATCAAGAGAGGCAAGAGGGGCTGAAGACAATTTGGAAAAGGAAATACATGAACTAAAACAAGAAAATAAAGTCTTAAAAGCCAGAATTAGCCAGCTTGAAAATGAACCAAAGAAGGCAAAAGATGATCTACTAAGAAAATCAGACCAGAAGGAGAAGGATGACCAAAAATCCAGGGATGAAATTCAGTCTTTAAAATATAGAACTCAACAACTATAAGCAAATGACTTCACAAGGCAGCAAGAATATATAAAACAGAAATAAAAAAAATGAAAAATTTGAGGAGAATATGAAACACCTCATTGATTCTACCAAAGATCTGGAGAACAGAGCTAGAAGAGACAATTTAAGATTTATTGCTTTACCAGAACATCATGACAAAAGAAAAAGTTTAGACATCATCCTACAAGAAATTATCAGAGACAATTGCCCTGACATTCTCAAACAAGAGGGAAAACTAGAAATTGAAAGAATCCACAGATCACCTCCTACATTTAATCCACAACTGACAACTTCCAATATTATAGCCAAATTCAAAAACTACCAGACTAAGGAAAGAATATTACAACCTGCTAAAAAGAAGTCATTCAGATATCAGGGAACCACAGTTAGGATAACACAGGATCCAGCTGCATCTGCATTGAAGGACTAGGAGGCATTGAACATAATATTCCAGAAAACAGGAGAATTGGGTCTACAACCAAGAATCAACTATCCAGCAAAACTCACTATATTTTTACAGGGGAAAGTATAGCCATTAAATAAAATTGAGAACTTCCAATCATTCATAAAGAAAAAAACAGAGAATTTGCTGCCTAAACACAGAAATCAAAAGAATTATCATGAGGTAATTAAGAGAATGGGGGAAGAGGAAAAAATCTTTTCTTCAAGGCATCCAACAAGTTCAATCCATTTGTATCACAAGAAGAAAAGAAGATATTGGCAAATATTAAAAAATTTTATTACAAATAGAGTAACTAGAAGAAGTTTAAATAGAGGGAACAGTGACAAACCATATAGGATGAAATGTCAAGATTATATTTATATATATACATATATATATGTATGTATGTATTTGTATAAATATATACAAAACTACAGGGGGGAAAAGAAGGTAATATTAAAAAATGAGAAAACAAACAAAATTGAGTAAATTTATATTTCATAAAGAAGCTTGTGGGGCCAACAGGGAAGAATAACAATACACTGGAAGGATAAAGAAGTTGAAGAGAGGAAATATTTAATACTTAAGTGCATTGAAATCAACTTAAAGACGGAAGAATAATCAGAAGCATTGGGGCAGAGAATTGATTCCTGCCTTATAGAGAAGTAGAAGGGTAACAAAAGGACTGCTGCAGAGGGAAGTAACACTAGGAAGTGAGAGGGTGAGGGAGGCATAGCTTAAAAAGATTCTAAAGAAGAATAAGAGGGGAATAAGAAGGGAGAGGGGAGAAAGTGAAGTACAATAAGGGAGGGGATTAGGGGAACTGATTAAACAAAACACTGATATATAAGGAAATAGTAAAAGAAGAAAGATCAGGAAAAGGAGAGAGAATCAAAATGTGTGAGAATACAAGTTGATAAGTATAACTCTGAAAGTGAATGTGATGAACTCTCCCCTAAAATGGAAGCAAATAGCAGAGTGGATTAGAAAACAAAACCCTACCACATATTGTCTACAAGAAACACACATGAGATAGACAGACATACATAGAGTAAAAATGAAAGGATAGAGCAAAATCTAATAGGCTTCAAATGAGGAAAAGAAGGCAGAGGTTGCCATCATGATCTCTGACAGAGCCAAAGTAAAAATAGATCTGTTTAAAAGAGCCAAAGTTAAAATAGATCTGTTTAAAAGAGTTAGGGAAGGTAACTATGACTTAATAAAAGGCAGTATAAAAAATGAAGAAATATCAGTACTCAACATGTATGCATCAAATGGTATAGCAACTAAATTTCTAAAGGAGAAGCTAGTGGAGCTCAAGGACAAAATAGATAGCAAAATTATACTAGTGGGTAGCCTCAACCTTCTCCTATCAGATCTAGATAAATCAAATGAATAAATAATTAAGAAAGAGATAAGAGAGGTAAATGAAACCCTAGAAAAATTAGAGTTGATAGAATATGGAGAAAAATAAATAGAGAGAAAAGGAATACACCTTCTTTTCAGCAGCACATGGAACATTCACAAAGATAGACCATGTACTAGGGCATAAAAACATGGTGAACAAATGTAAAAAAGCAGAAATAATAAATACAACCTTATCATATCAAAATGCAATAAAAATAGATATTAGTAAGAATACATGGAGAGGCAAACCAAAAACTAAATGGAAATTAAATGATATGATTCTCCAAAATAATTTAATGAAAGAACAAATCATAGAAAAAATTAATAATTTCATTGAAGACAATGACAATGATGAGACTTCTTACCCAAACCAATGGGATGCAGCCAAAGAAGTTCTAAGGGGAAAATTTTTATCACTGAGTGCATATATTAACAAATTAGGGAGGACAGAGATTAATGAATTGGGCATGCAACTTAAAAACTAGAAAATAAACAAATTAAAAATCCCCACATGAAAACTTAATTAGAAATACAAAAAATCAAAAGAAAAATTAATAAAATCAAAAGCAAAAGAATTATTGAATTAATAAATAAGACTAGAAGCTGATATTTTGAAAAAACAGATGAAGTAGTCAAAGTACTGGTCAATCTAATAAAAAAAAGGAAAAAAGAAAATCAAATTAATAGTATGAAAGATGAAAAGGGAGACCTCACCTCTAATGAAGAGGAAGTTAAGGCAATCATTAAAAACTATTTTGCACAATTATGTGGCAATGAATATAGCAATCTAGGTGATATGGATGAATATTTACAAAAATATGAATTGCCTACATTAACAGCAGAAGAAATAGAATGCTTAAATAATCCAATATAAGAAAAAGAAATTGAACAAGCCATCAAAGAACTCTCTAAGAAAAAATTGCCAGTGCCTGATGGATTCACAAGTGAATTCTATCAAACATTCACACAACTAATCCTAATACTATACACATTATTTGATATAATAAGCAAAGAAGGGGTCCTACCAAATTCCTTTTATGACACAAATATGGTATTGATTCCAAAGCCAGGTAGATCAAAAACAGAGAAAGAAAACTACAGACCAATCTCCCTAATGAACATAGATGTTAAATTCTTAAATAGAATACTAGCAAAAAGACTCCAGCAAGTGATCAAGAGGGTTATCCTTCATGATAAAATGGAACTTATATCAAGAATGCAAGGATGTTTCAACATTAGGAAAACCATCCACGTAATTGACTATATCAACAAGCTAATAAACAAAAATCACATGATTATCTCAATAGATCCTGAAAAAGCCTTTGACAAAATACAACACCCATTCCTATTGAAAACACAAGAAAGTACAGGAATAGAAGAACCTTTCCAAAAATAATAAACAGTATATATCTAAAATCATCATCAAGCAGCATATGCAATGGGGATAAATTAGAAGCCTTCGCAATAAGATAAGGAGAGAAGCAAGGATGCCCATTATCACCTCTATTATTCAACATTGTATTAAAAACACTAGCAGTAGCAATTAGAGAAGAAAAAGAAATTGAAAGTATTAAAATAGGCAACGAGGAGACTAAGCTATCACTCTTTGCAGATGATAGTCTACTTAAAAAATCATAGAGAATCAGCTAAAAAGCTAGTAGAAATAATCAACAACTTTAGCAAAGTTTCAGGATACAAAATAAATGCACATAAATCATTAGTATTGCTATTTATTTTTCAACACATTGCAATAGCAAGAGTTAAAAAGAGAAACACCATTTGAAATCACCCTAGACAATATAAAATACTTAGGAATCTATCTACCAAAACAAACATAGGAATTATAAGAATATAACTACAAAAATCTTTCCAAATAATTAAAACTAGATATAAACAATTGAAAAAACATTGAGTGTTCATGTGTAGGATGAGCTAACATAATAAAAAGGACAATTCTACCCAAATTAATTTACTTATTCTTTGCCATACCTATCAAAATACCAAAAAACTTTTTTACTGAATTAGAAAATACTATAACAAAGTTCATTTGGAAGAACAAAAGATCAAGAATATCAAGGGAAATAATGAAAAAAAATGTGAAGGAAGGTGGCCTACCAGTACCAGATATTAAAATATACTATAAAGTAGTGATTCCCAAAGTGGGAGCTACTGCCCCCTGTTGGGTCCTGCAGTGATCTAGGGAGGCAGTAATGGCCAAAGGTGCATTTATCTTTCCTATTAATTGCTATTAAAACTTTTTTAAAATTAATTTCCAGGGGGTTAAGTAATACTTTTTTTCTGGAAAGGGGGCAGTAGGCAAAAAAGTTTGGGAACCACTCTTATAAAGCATCAGTCATCAAAACAATATGGTACTGGCTAAGAGACAGAAGGGAGAATCAGTGGAATGACATGGGGTAAGGGACTTCAGCAAGACAGTGTATGACATACCAAAAGAGCCCAACTTTTAGGGAAAAAATCCACTATTTGACAAAAAACTGCTGGGAAAATTAGAAAACAATATGGGAGAAATTAGGTTTAGATCAACATCTCACACCCCACACCAAGATAAATTCAGAATGGGTGAATGACTTAAATATAAAGAGGGAAAGTATAAATAAGTTAAGTGAACACAGAATAGGATTCTTATCAGATCTCTGGGAAAGGAAAGATTTTAAAACCAAGCAAGAGTTAGAAAAAATTACAAAATGGAAAATAAATAATTTTGATTATATTAAATTAAAAAGTTTTTATAAAAACAAAAACAATGTAACCAAAATAAGAAAGGAAACAACAAATTGGGAAAAATCTTTATAACAAAAAACTCTGAAAGAGGTCTAATTACTCAAATATATGAGGATTTAAATCAATCTTATAAAAAATCAAGCCATTCTCCAGTTGGGACATGAATAGGCAACTTTCAGATAAAGAAATCAAAACTATCAATAAGCACATGAGAAAGTGTTTTAAATCTCTTATAATTAGAGAAATGCAAATCAAAACAACTCTGAGCTATCACCTCAAACCTAGAAGATTGGCTAAAATGAAAGAAAGGGAGAGTAATGAATGTTGGAGGGGATGTGGCAAAATTGGTACATTAATGCATTGCTGGTGGAGTTGTGAACTGATCTAACCATTCTGGATGGCAATTTGGAACTATGCCCAAAGAGCTCTAAAAGACTGCATGCCCTTTGATCCAGCCATACTGCTGCTGGATTTGTACCCCAAAGAGACCATAGATAAAAAGACTTGTACAAAAATATTTATAGCATGCTTTTTGTGGTGGCAAAAAACTGAAAAATGAGGGTATGCCCTTTAATTGGGGAATGGCTGAACAAATTGTGGTATATGCTGGTGATGGAATACTATTATGTTCAAAGGAATAATAAACTGGAGGAATTCCATGTGAACTGGCAAGGCCTCTAGGAATTGATGATGAGTAAAAGGAGGAGAGCCAGAAGAACATTGTGCACAGAGACTGATACACTGTGGTAAAATCAAATGTAATGAACTTCTGTACCAGAAGCAATGCAATGACACAGGACAATTCGGAGGGATTTATGGACACGAATGCTACCCACATTCAGTGGAAGAAGTACAGGGGTGAAAATATGGAAGAAAAACAATTGCCTGAACACATGAGTTGATGAGGACATGATTGAGGATGTAGACTCGAAAAGACCACACCAATGCTACTATCAATAATATGGAAATACGACTTGATAGATGACAGATGTTAAAACCAGTGTAAATGCGTGTCGGCTATGGGGTGGGGGTGAAAGGGAGGTGAAGGAGAAAGTAAGAACATGAATCATGTAACCATGGAAAAGTTTTCTAAAAAATAAAAAAATAATTTAAAAAAAGGAAATATAATACCATAGGAAAATAACACCTTAAGAAAGAAAGTACATTACCTCAAAGAAGAAATGGGTCCCTAAACATAAGAATTGGATAAATAGAAACTAATCATGAGATAGCAGTAAATAATAAAATAAATTCAAAATAATGAAAAAAATAGAAGAAAGTCTGAAATCTCTCACTGGAAAATCAACTGACCTCAAAGATAGATCCAGGAGAGATAATCTAAAAATTATTGGATTCCCTGAAAGTTAGGATGAGAAAAAGAACTTGCATGCCATAATGAAAGAAATTGTCAGGAAAAACTGCCCTGATGAACAAGAAGGAATATAGAAATTGAAGGAATCCATCAATCACTTCCTGAAAGAATTTCCAAATTTAAAAACTCAGGACAATTTGAATCAAATTTCAAGAAATCCCAAGTCAAGAAGGAAATACTACAAGCAGCCAAAAAAACACCTTAGAAACATCATTCAAATATTGTGGAATCAGAATCAGAATTACACAAAATTTAGTATCTTCTATATTAAAGGGTCCAAAGTAATGAAATATGTTATTCCACAAAGCAAAGGATCTAGGCCTTCAATCAAAAATTACCTACCCAGTGAAAGGGAGTGTAATATTCCAGAGCAAGAAATGGATATTTAATTAAATAGAAGAATTCCAATTATTTCTGACAAAGTTTCTGGCAAATTTTCTGACAAAGAAAATTGAGTGACCCAATTCAACACTCAAAAGATACATAAAGAAGTAAACAAATATCTCAAAGTAATCAGTGAGGTTAAAATAATCACATGCTTACATAGTAATTAACATACTTAAGATTTTTGTAGTCCAAAATATAGCTAAAGTACTTAATATGTTTAAAGTAATCAAAGGAAATAATGGAGCTAAACTGATTTCATTCCTTCCATGGGAAAATTAGAATAGTTTAAGTACTTATCATATAAGAGATATTTAAGTTACTTTAGATACTTTAAGGTCATCAAGGGAAACAATGAGGTTATACTGATAAGGTAATTAAGTTATCTACAGATGTTTGAAATACCTAAGGATAAAGAGGGAAAAATAAGATGGAGATAAAAACACAGGAATTAGAACTATGAATGTGAATGGAGTGAACATACTCAGAAACAACAATACTTTAAGAAGACTAGAAAGGTAGAAAGAAACCATGGTCAGAAGAGTTTTATGTGCCAAACAGTGAAATTTGTAATTTTTTTTTTATTCTGGAGGTAATAAGGAGATACCAGAAATTACTGAAGGGATAATATAATATAGTCAAAACCATGCTTTGGGAGAGGAGGAATTTCAATAATTTGGGAATTTATAGTTTGGAGTAGGGAGAAACTAGGGAAACCAGGGAAAGCATCTGTAGAATATTTCTGTGCAAGGAGAAGCTATGCCTTAGACCAAGAAAAAAAAACACAAATTTAGCACAGAGGGACTTTAATTTATTAAGAGTGTAGGAACCAATGCTAAATGGTAATTTTGTTAGTCATCACCCAGGACAGAGATTCTATCTAGAGTGAGGAGAAGGAACTGTGCCCAGTAATGATATTCTAGAATTAAGAATGGCTAAAGGCTCTTAAATGTTAACTGAGCACCTTCAGGGTCCTAGTAATACCCTTAAATGGTGAAGGTAGTTATTCTCTAATGCCACAATGTTGATCTCCAATTCTGATGTGTTCCTTTAATGTAAATTATCTGTATACATTTATTTCATTAATATTAACATTATCTATCTTTCTTAAGCTCAATGCTTTCTGTCTGAGATTGCCTTCAATTTATCTGGCATATATCCCTCTTGTATATAACCATTTTATGTTTTCTCCCTATTAGAGTCTGAGCTTCTTGAGAACAGTAACTCTCTTTTGCCTTACTCTATGTCCTCAGCACTTAGCGCAATGCCTTGTGCATTTAGTATCTGCTTAATAAATGTTTATTGACCAACAAAAATTATAATTTACTATGTTCTCTTAAGATTTGCTTAGGAGTAGACTACTTGGATAATACAGAAAGAGACACAATTAAACAGCTAGGCAATTAATATCCCAAGGTAGTAAGATCAAAAGCCTAGTATACAATTTCATACCAGATATTCCTTCCAAAAACGGGCAGAATCTACTCATAAAATACAAAAGCAAAAAGCAGGACTGAGCAAAATAGAAAAAAATAAAGAATCCCACAGGAGACTAGAGGGGAAAGAGACTAGAATGAAAATTTGCTGAAAACATGAACCCTAAAGAAAATTACTACAAAATATTTAAAACCAAGTCACAAAGGGGAATAAAATAACTGATTACTAATTTAACTAGAATAATATATGAGAAAAATAAAGAGTTTAAAAATGAGAATATTTTTCAGTAATTGAAATGAGAGTGTTAGTACCAAAATGGAAAATGGATAAGAACTAGGGAAGAAAAAATTAGAAATAGAATCATCATCATAGGCATAAGACTTATAAAACCTTAGATATGTAATAAATACCCTGAAAATTAGAACTGACCAAAACAAAATAATTACACTAACAGATAACAAGAAATATTAAAACAAAGCAAAAGTGTTTAAAAAAATAAAGGAGAATATGCAAGGTGAGTTACCTAGAAAACAGATCAAAGAGAGATAAGGAACACTGGATTCTCTGAAAGCTCTAAGCAAAAAAAAATGTTTTGGATATATTTCAAGAAATTAAGAAATTTCCCAGATCTTTAGAAACAGATGCCAAAAATGGAGAAAGAAATAATCTACTGGTCACCTCCTGTAAGAAGTCTTAAAATAAAATCTCCCAAGAACATTATTGCCAAAACACAGAGTTTCTGGGTGAAAAATAGGTGTGTGTAAATGTGTATACATGCACATATACATATTTATACACACATACATATATGTGTCTATGTATATATGAATTCAAACACATACATACATATACACACATACACCCAAAAATTTACCCTACACATGCAAATACACACAATCAGCTGGGTATAGAAATCCATTTTACCCATTAGAAAGATATGAGAGAAAGAGATTAAAAGAAATGTTTGCAAGAATTATAAAGGTAAGGTCAAAATGAAGGAGGAAGTGGTCAGAAGCAAGACAGACTTTTGAGAAGGGAAAGGATAAAAAGGAGAGAGAAGGATAAACAGGGTAAAATGGGATGAAGGGAAATAAAAAGTTATTGATCATAACTATGAACATAAACAGGATGATATAATCCATTGAATAGAAGCATTTAACAGAATGGATAGCAAACTAGAATTCAACATGTTGCATACACACCTTGGACAGAAAGACACACAATTGAAATGAAAAACTGGAATAGAGACTATTATTCTTCAGCTGAACAGAAAAGAGCAGGGGAGGCAATAATGATCTCACATTAAGGAAAAACAAAAATAGACCTAACTGAAAAAGATATATTTTGTTAAAAGATGGTAAATGAAATGAAGCAATGTCAAAATATTTCATAGCAAGTTTCTCTAACAAAAGCCACACATCTCAGAAATATAGAGAATGGAAAAAATTTTTAGAATAAAATCCATTCCCCAATTAATAAATAGTTAAAACAGATAGACCATTTTCAGAAGGAGAAATTAAAGTTCTTTATAGTCATATGAAAAAATGCTCTAAATCACTATTGATTAGAGAAATTCAACTTAAAACAAGTCTGAGTTACCACGGCACACATATCAGAAATGACAAAGGCTGGAGGGGAAGATAGGGAAAAAATGTATATTGTATATTAATGAATTGTTGATGGACTAGTTAACTGGTTCAACAATTCTGGAGAACAATCTGAAACAATGTCAATAAGGTTATAAACCATGCATATTGTTTGATCTAGCAATACTATTAGTAAATCTATCATATAAAGCATCATGGGAAAACAAAAAATACCTTTATATACAAATATACGTATAGCAATTCTTTTTTGGGCTGGAAAATAATTAAAAATTGAGTGGATGTTCATCAATTGGGGAAAGGTTGAACAAAGTGTGGCATGTCATTATAATGCAGTATTATTGTGCTATAAAATGAGGAGAGCTTTGGTTAAAAAAAGATGGGAAAATGTATATGAACTGATGCAAAATAAAGTGACAAGAATGAGGAGACCATTGTGCATAGTAATAGCAATGTAGAAATAATGATCAAATGTGAAAAACTCTGCTACTTTGATTAATACAGCCAAATCTAAAGACCTCATGATGAAAATAAAAATGTCCACCTTGAAAGAGGACTGATGAACTCTGAGTGAAGATAAAATATAATTTTCTGATTTACTTTGTTTTTCTTTTCTGTTATGCTGGATATGTTATTCTTGGTTTTAAAGCCAGCTCCTTTACACTTCACAATATTGCGCTCCATGCCTTTCATTCTGTTAATGTAGAAGCTGCAATATTTTGTGTTATTCTTACCATAGCTCATTAATATTAATTTTTTCTGTTTTCTTGTAGCATTTTTCTCCTTAACTTGGGAATTATGGAATTCAGTAATGATGTTCCTGTTTGTTTTCATCTTGGGTTCTCTTTGCAGTGGTGATTGATGGATTCTTTCTATTTCTATTTTATTCTCTAGTTCTAGAACTTCCAGACAATTTTCCTTAATGAATTCTTGGGTTATGGTGTCTAAACTCTTTTTTAAGATTACAACTTTCCAGTAGTTCTGTAATTCTTATGTTGTTGCTCCTTGATCTATTTTATAGCCAAATTTTTTTGTAATAAGATGTTTGATATTCTCTTCTATCATTTCATTCTTCTGATTTTTCTTTGTTATTTCTTGTTGTCTTAGAAAGTATTTAGCTTCCTCTTGACCATTTGATACTCCTTACCCCTTAGCCAATGCATAATTCCACTGGGTTTTATATGTATGATTGATTAAGACCTAATTCCATATTATTGATAGTTGGACTAGAGTTACCATTTAGTGTCTACATCCCCAATGATATCCCAAATCAGCCCATGATTTCAATAGTTGTTTTTCTTCTGTGATTCTCTAAAGGGGGGCTTTTTAGAAGGGAGTTAAGAACAAGAAATAAAAGAGCAGAGTAGAGGCATAAGGGAGAGATATTGGAAGTGGAGATAGAATAAGAACTAAGAGGTAAGGGGAAATGGACAAAGAGGGACCATTTGAAGAGTGGGTTGATTTAGAACTAGGAGGGAAAAGGGAGAGGATAAGAGAGTCATTCTTTTTTTATAATATTTTTCTATGTTTACATATTTCATTTTCTTTCCTCCCAGATCCAATGAGCAATTCCACTGTGTTATACAAATGCTATCACTTATGCCTATTTCCGTATTATTCATTCTTGCAATAGAGCAATATTTTAAAACCAACCCCTTCCTTTATCAAGATACATTCAAAATGGGTAAATGACTTAAATATAGGAAACAAAATCATAAATAAATTAGGTGAACATATAGGTTTAATAAGAATTCTTGATATTTTTTCATCACTTTCTTAAGTTTAGAAACCAATAAAATAAATCAATCCTTATTTTATAGTGTTTTGTCAATTTGTGAGGTATAAATGTCCATACTGAACACTGGATAATCTCTTATAAGCCAAGCTGATCCCGGTACATACCTTGAGCTCTAGAAATCTATCATTCTATAAAATTCTCACTTTCTCAGACAATTTCCTTCCTCTCCTGGTTGCAAGACTTGATCTTTAACATTTATTATATGTTGTTCCCTCTGCCTCTGTGTTACATTGGGAGCTCCTTAAAGGAAGGAATAGTTTTATTCATTTTGCGCCCTAGTAATTACCACAGTGACTGGAACAGAGTAGGTACTTAATAAATGTTTATTAACAATTTTGATTATTACCAAGGTTTCAAACTTTATGTCATATATATTAGAATTATATTTAGTTTGGTAAATCAATTAGTTCTAATTTGCAAATTCTGCAATGATATCTCTGTTTCAGTCCAGGATTTCTATAGTATTCTAACAAATCAAAAATAATTTCCATTCATCTCTCCATTGTTGATTTATACCTGAATATTCTCTATTGATTTCCAGAATTCCTTCCATTAATTCATCTATCAAATTTATCTACTGAATGCTATTCTCTATTTTTTTCCTTATCTCTGTATAGACCTCTCTTCTGCTCTTTGCATTTCTCCTGAAGTCATTCAGCAGCAAAATCCATATGAACAGTTTTTAACCCTTTCTGAAGCCACACAGGCTTTTGGGTAGACAATCATTTTCCAGGTGAAGAATCAACCTATTAATAAGGACTCTGACAAGAATCTTGCTGAAATAATTAAGAGAGAGAGATGCCCTTGTCAATGCCACAAAACAATATAATTGTCCTTTATAGAGATGGACAATGGAAGCATCTTCAGTCTCCTTGGGGATGACATCTTCTTGCCATATAAGATTTAAGTCAACTTTGAGAAGTTGTCTCCCTACCTTGTAAATCTCTGCTGAAATGGAATCAGTACCTGATTCTTTGCCACATAAAAGGAGCCTAGTAGTATTCAAAACTTCTTCAGTTGGTAATTTGGCTAGGGAGAGTTTGACTTCAACCTGAGATATATGTTTGAGGGCTTCTGCCTTGTTTAATGACTCTGTTGAGAACACTATGAAAATGTTTAGCCTTAGCCCGCTTCTCCAGGATCATGTACTTATCACTGTTCAAAGTGGCTCCATCAGCACTGAATAGTTGAGATATGTAAAAGATCTTTGCTCCCTACATAGCCACAAGGGCATCATAGAATAATTTTTTGCTATTGTTTCAGTGCAAAACTGAACTTTATCTACCTTCTTACTGAACCATGGGTTCTGTATTTCTCTAATCTTGATTTGTACTTTAATTTTGATGGAGTTCAAAGTTGACTCTTTAGAGATGGATAAACTTCCCTGCTGGCAAACTCTGTGGAGTTATGATTTTTCATTTGGTAGCTTTTGAATTTCCCATCATTTTCCATCAAGCCAATAGTGATATTTATCAGTATTCTTGCCTAGATGAATAATTGTGATTCTGTACCAAATCACTGAAAGCTGCCCACTCCTTTTGTGTTTCACTGTTGTTAAACCTGTGTTGGTTCAGCTTTTCCACCAAGTCAGCAACTAACTGTTTAATAATGGAGGAGCACTATAATTGGTTAACATTAAGTATTCTGGCAGTCATCTTGTTTTGAGGCCACTGCTTTTATTGAATACAAATGTTTAGCTTGGAGAAGATAATTCTATGATCAGTCCAGCACTCTGCCACAATTCACCTTTGTCACTATCATGTCCTATCTATTACTTCTCCTTACAGTGATATAACTTATTATATGCCAATGCTTGCTTTGAGGGTGCATCCATGAAGGTTCATTGCATTTAGGTAAATGGAAGACAGTGTTGGTGGTCAGAACAGCTTGAGACACATAAGTCTTCAGTAGTTATTGCTGTTTCCAAATCCATTTCCTCCAATGACTATGCCATATCTGGTAGTCTGTGCCCATTCTGCATGACAGTCATGAAGAATTATGTCTGTCTTCTATAGGCACACTTCTGTTGAGAATTTCAGGTATTAATATTTTTTTTCCTTTACCTCAACATGAATCATCATGGTGGGGGCATACCTTCTGATGATAGAAGCAGGGAATTTTCCTGCAAGTAGAAATCACATTGTTAAATCCCTGTAATTCACTCCTTTTGGGGGGACATACAAGCTTGTTGACTTAGTTTTGATTTGACTATTAAATCCAAGTAGCTTCATAGAGTTCCTCAACATAGTGAACACTCCAAAAAAAGGTGTATTCAGATCTGAGTTTGGTAGGTTGGCCTTTGTTTGCCAGCTTTCTTTCACTCAGGGCTGCTATTTGGATTTAATGCCTGCTGAATTTTCTGACATTAAGAAATATGTGTCTTCAGGCCTATTGGATATCATGTTGTCCAAAGATGTGTACATATTATGTTCCAGTAGTGAGTGGAATTATCTTTACAATAGTTTATGCACATTTTTGTGTGTGTGTTTTGAGCACAAAGTATGATTGCTACCTGCTACAGAAAGCAGGTCTGGGTTAGGGGAAATAATTTTAGGGTCCTTTTTATAAATGCTTCCTCATGCCAGGAGGTGAGCAGTACAATCCTTACAAAAGGCATTTCAGACACCCAGAGGGCTTCCAAATCCCCCTACTGTTTCCATCCAATAAAAGGATCACCCAATGGCCTAGGTAGTTTACATCTAATGTTGTTACTATAGCTTCCAGGATATCCATGTCTGCTTCTTTATCACTTGCATGTCACCACAGGACTTTGAAGTAGGAACAAAATAATGAGATAGTAAAATAATAATATGTAAAATAGCATGGATGATGTCTTTGATGTGGGCATTGTAAGAATGGAATTTGAGCAAGGTGGATGGGACAGGAGGAGCCAGAGAATGAGTGGCTGACAGTTGGTGAGAGTTGGTGACAGTTAAGACCAGAGGGAATTCTGGGAGGCTCCGAAGGAGGAAGCAAAGAAGGAAGGACTTCTGGCAGAGGACTGAGAGAGGGAGGAGGAGAACATCTCATCTCGAATCCAGTCCTGAGGGCTTCCTGAGAATTTTCTTTGGACATTGAAACCCTGATTCCCTGGTCAAATATTCCATTGTTTATCACCCAGCAAGGCTTCAACAATAGAGTTAGATAAGTGTTTGGACTCCATTTTGTGAGAGATCTCTAAGGCTCCTTCTCCCATTACCCAACCTTGCTGAGAGACCCTTTCTGGTTTGACTTGCAATTATAGAAAAGGATAGAAAGAGGAAATAGAAATAGAAACTGAAGGAGAAGCAGTGAGAGGAGATGCTTAGGAGTGGGAATCCCAAAGGTTCCCACCTAAGTGACAGACCCATAGAAATAGAAAAGAGGGCACCCCAAAATCCCTCTGCCCTTCACCCCTTTCCCTAAGCCCTGAATTGCAAATAATAAAAGCCATTCATTAGTAAGATAGCATTCCAGAGTGCCTGAGAGATAAGGGGGAGGGGAACCACAGCTTGGTTTAGCTGCCTCCATCTTGGAGCCATACCCCCCTACTGTGAAGTTGACTGACCTTGGGGCAGGCTTGTGTTAATCCCGCCCTCATTCAGAATTGAATTGGGGTCCCCCATACCTCATCTTATAGGGAAGCCTCATCCCCAAATCCTGAGGGGTGGCATAACCATCCAGGTCACCAGTTTCGTCCTCTGAAGACTACCAGAGTGTATAATTGGAGGAGGGGAGAGCTAGAAGAGAATCTCACCCCATATAGACTTTCTCTCTCTCTCATTCCATCCCTAATATTGGTTACTGGCTCTCTTTATTATTCTTATAGCATAAATTAGATTTAAGTGAGGCGTAATAGCACAAAGTCATCTGACCTCACTATCTCTTCCAATCATCAAAATCCAGTTTCAAGATAAAAGTTAAAAAGATTGGTAATGACTTCAGATACAGTGTATGAACTCAGCTTCTTCATGCACTCAACATGTCAGAGCATCTGTTTCAGGGCTGTTGGAATAAATTATTCTCATCTGCCTCTTTTGCTAGGAGAATTATCCATATATCTGAGGTATATATGCCTCTTAATTCACTTAAGTGTTGGAGGCCTGTCAGTTACCCTCAACCTGGTTTAACCACCTGCTGAAGCCGTTTACCAGGGTGTAGCTGTTGCATATGCTGCAGCTTCTTGGATCCATGCATATGAGCTTGGTGGCAGATATATACCAGAAGATTTCCTCTTAAAAAGGGATCACCTAGTCCTCATAAAAGAAGTTCTAGTCTTTCTTGAAGAACACGTGACTTGGAATCAGGAAGACTCATCTTGCTAATTTCAAATTTGGCCTCAGATACTAGTATTATGACCCTGCGAAATTCACTTAACCCTGTTTGTCTCAGTTTCCTCTTCCATCAAATGAATTGGAAAAGGAAATGGCAAACTATTCTGGAATCTCTGCCAAAATAAAAAAAAAAACACAAAACCAAATGGGGTGACAAAGAGTTTATCACTACTAAAAATGACTGAGCAACAACAGAAATGAGCCAGAGAAGGAAATATAAACTATTCTATTATATTAGCCAAGAAAAATCCAAAAGTCATGAACAGTTAGACAGATCTAAAAATGATTGTACAACAACACAATACATTCATTAGAATGCACTTCTTTTGAGGGCAGGGATTGTTTTTATTTGTAATTTTCGCATTCTTTTGAATCCCTAGCACTGTATGTGGTACCTGACACAATTATACTTGAATACACACTTGTCAACTGATTGATTGATGCTGAGTTGTAAGGTATAAACATACCTCCAAGTTGTTGAAATTGAATGAAAATTGAAGTCTCAGGAGAAATTATTTCATAAGAACTTCTGGCATCATAAATGTGGAAGGAGATGGAAAGAATACTAAATTAAGTATCCAAAGATAAGAGGTGTTTGTTAGCACCAAGAAGTAGTAAGGATGTATTAGTTCCTACTGACTTGAGAGAATCAATTCATAAATTTTCAATATAAGCAGTCATATTTTGGAAATCGTTAAAAGTTACAATTTAGGAGCCTGTTTTATGATGCTTTCAAATCACTAAAATGATGAAAAATGTTCATAACATTAATAATAAACTTAAAATATATTATATGTGCTTTTTCTGGGAGATCATTGTTAAACATTTATCATCACACTCTTAAGTAGTGGGCTCCACTGAAAGAAAGATAAAGGGGTATCATTGAGCTGAGTATATATATATATATATATATACATATATATATATATATACATACATATATACAGTTATCCCTTACTTATTGGGAGAGTTACATTCCAGAGACCACCTGATAGGTGAAAATCTGCAAAATAGCAGTGATATATATATATATATATATGCTTTATAAACCCTTCCCACTCTCCTATAAACCTTTTCCAAACTCTTATTAACTTATAGTCATCTAGTTAATCAACCAAGATATAGAACACAGCTCTGTGGTTGGTCGCCTTTCATTCCATCAACCATTAGTGTCCCACAATGAATGTAACTCCTGTATATAATAAGATATATATTTTTTTAAAACCCACATGCCATTCATACCAGTTATGCTAGTTTCCTTCTGAAGTCCTTTAAAACAATGTAATTCTAGGATTCTTTAGTTTTAGGATTATATTATATTTCTATGTCCAAAAGTCCTGAGCTAGCACTAAACTATATCTATATATACACATATATATGTTGTGTATAAATATATATACATATACATGTATATGTATATATATAGTTAACAGTTACTAATATTAGACATGTATGCCAAAGTGGTTGAGAAAAAGAGAGAGAAGGAGAGGGAGAGGGAGACAAAGTGGGGGTTTGAAGAAGAGAAGGTGGGATCCATATTTATAGCCATTCATTTAGTTACTGCAGAGAACTGAAAACAAAATAGCCATCAATTGAGGAATGGTTCAACAAATTGTGGTATATGAATAATGGAATTTTACTATGCCATAAGAAATGAAGAATATGATGGATTTAGAGAAATATGAAAGGACTTGTATGACCTGGTTAGAACTAGAAGCATTTAATTGGATATCTTGACAGTAATGTGAGCCTAAACAACTCTGAAAGATTTCAGAGCTCTAACCAAAGCAGGAAATAATCATGTTTTTAAAAAGCCAATGATGAAACATCCTTTCCACTCCTTGGCAAAGAGTGAAGGACTATACTAGTGATTAACAAACTTTTGGTCTCACAACCACTTTAGACTTGAAAAATGAGGCCCCTTTCCTGAAGAGCTTTTATGTGAGTTTTATATCTATTAAGATTTGACAAATTCAAAATTAAAATATTTTATGAAAGAAGTCTTGCCCTCACAGATATCCTAAAAGCTTTTCAGTTGTTCCCAGGGGTGTCTTTACTACACTTTGAGAAAACTTTAACTAGAAGTAGAGACAAAAATACACATTCTCAGAAACAGAGTTTGGGTTTTTTTTTAACTGACTACATATATATTAAGGATTGCTTCTACCTGGGCAGTGAGGATATGAGTTAAAAAACTTGGATTCTAGTCTTATTCTCTCTACTAAAAATTAGTTTTATGATCTTGGGTGACTTCATTTTCTGTTCCTTCAAATGACTAATCTTTAAAATGAGGATTTTAATACCAGTCCTAGTATTGTTGTGAGGATAAAATTATATATGTTATATATAATCCATATGTACATGTGTATACTTTCACACATATGTTTTTATGATAACATATAATATATAAAAAAGCAAAATATATGGTATGTATATGTGTGTGTTCCCTGAAAATCAACAGCTAATATTCTCTTTGTCTCCTGCCTTTAAAAGCCAGAATTCCTGGAAATGACATATAAACTTAAGGCCTCCTACATTCTCTCCTAAATTCTAGTTCTGCATTACAAACTGTCTGCCAGACATTTATAACTTAATGTTTTGAAAAATTTCAAACTCAATATGAACAAAAGTATAGTCAATATTTTTTTCCCTATACTATTACTATTGAGGGAACTTCATCTTTCCATTAATCTAGATTTTAAACATCAATATCATCCTAACCTAAACTGAATCCTCTTCACCTTACTCATCTCACATATCTAATCAGTCATTAGATTTTGTCATTCTTGTTTCCATAATTCTTCCATATTTCCTCTTTTAATCTTTCACCCTATTTTAGTGTCATCATCTTTTACATGGACTACTTTGAAAATTTCATATTTGTTCTACTTGCCTCAAGAATCTTTAATTCTCAATACAATACCAAACCTCTAGATCTAAAGGACAGGTCTGAAATATAAAAACAAAAAAGCACAATAGCAAAAATTACCTAATAAATCTCTTTGATTCAATTACCGTTAAAATCAAAAGCAAACTTTTCTATTTGGCACTGTAATCTTTCAAAACTTGTTCCCTTTCTATCTTTTGAGCCATCTTAGGAATTATTCTCCTCTATTGTTTTTTTGTTTGTTTGTTTGTTTGTTTTTTACCCTTGTACTTTGGTGCACTGTCTCATAGGTGGAAGATTGGTAAGGGTGGGCAATGGGGGTCAAGTGACCTGCCCAGGGTCACACAGCTGGGAAGTGGCTGAGGCCGAGCCTGAACCCAGGACCTCCCGTCTCCAGGCCTGACTCTCACTCCACTGAGCCACCCAGCCGCCCCCACTCCTCTATTGTTTATGGGTCACTCACATAAACATTCCATCCTTTGAACTGGCTGTCCCTTACTCCTCTAATGCACACCCTCTTCATTTCTGTCTCTTGGAAATTTTTATTTCTTTCAAAACTGCTTAAGCAGCACTTTCTAGAAGTAACATTTCCTGTTCCTCATTGATTCTACTGTGCTCCATCCTCACACTCTCATATTTGTTGTGTACATTTTATGCATGCTTATGTAACTGTACTCTCTTTCTCTTTCAGCATAGAAGCTCCTTGAGAGCAGATACTCCTTTTGCCTTTATATACTTCTTGCCGTTGGTGTCTGGCATTTAGTAATGAATCCACAAATACTTCTTGGCTTTCATTCTTTTAGCACATTGAATGGCACATAGCAATTTCTTTAAAAATTTTTGTTGAATCAATAATATAGTAATATATTTTCATATAATTTCACATGAATAATCAATATTCAATTCTTTGCTTTTCTAAAAAAGGGAGAAGAGTGGAAGGAAGGGATATAATTTAGAACTCAAAATGTAAAAACAAATCCTTGTTTAAAATTGTATATGTAATTGAAAAATATTTAATAAAATAAAATATATATTTAAACAAAAATTTTATTGACCAATTGGTTAAAAAAAACTAAATGTTCTATTTGATCTATGGTTTCATCAATGTAGGTATTTCTTTCAGTAGTGTAATTAGAAATCCAATCATTGCTTTTCTTTTTATGTCATTCATTTCAAAATTCTCTTGTAAGTCCTAGAGAGGAGGTCCATCCCACACCCAAATGGTTTTCTTTCAGATCTCTTGACATAATGTGGTTACCTGCCTATCTTTTTTTTATTACATCTTTTATATTCTCAGCCACATTTTTGGATTTTGAAAGATTCTGGATCCCAGTCTTCTGCAAGATTGGGGAACTTTTATTCATATCTTGAGAAATATAGACACTAGCTATATTCCAGGATTCCCACAGCAAAATCTGAGTTAGAAAAATTGAGCCAATTATTTGGGGAGAAGTACCTCAAAATTTTATTGACAACAATTAATAAATATTTTTGGTGATGGGTTACAGGTAGAGAAGGTAGTATTATATCACTTATCACCTTTCATTGTGTGATAATTAGATTAAGTCTACACTGTGCATCTTTAGATTTAATTTAATTACCAAAGGTGAGAGTACCTTCCAATTCTGGGAGGTCCTAACCTACCTGTGCTAGAGTGAGTGACAAATCAGAATTGACTAACTCACCCCCTGGGCAGTCTAGGAGAATCATCTATTGCGAATGGACACTCAGGCTAGGGGAAGGCACTGGAAATGATGCACAAGTGACCCCTTTAAAAAGAGGGAGTTGTGGGAGTGAGGGGGCTTCTGGTTTTGTGAAGGGGATCTGAGGGAGCTTTGCTGGTTCATGACCAAGACTGTTCCACATGGTGAGTTTAAAGACTGAGTCTTCCTGAACTTCTATTAAGAAACTTCTTTTTATAGACTCTGTGAATGAAGTTTGCTCCATTCACCACCAGGCCTCAGGCCCTTTAATCCTTGGCTTAGGTTTAAGATCTACCTGGATTAATTAGTGGGGTAGATTCTTATTTCCTTGCTTCCTCTCTTCTCATGTAAATAAACTTCCATAAAAGTCCATTTTGATTTGAGATTATTCTTAATTGATGATTGATAATAGTTCAATCCTCTGGTGACCATCTTTTAATATATTGAACCCATAACACCCCTTTTTCATCCTTACAATAGCCAATACAAATGAATGAGGAAATGAAACATTTGCTACGCATTTACTATGTTTCTATTACCATAAGTGCTGAGGATACAAAGAAAAAGGCAGGAAATGTCCTAATCTCAGAGAACTCATATTCTCTGATATTGTTATCATTCACGTTAATGAGAGAGCCTTGTTTTATTTATTAATTTAACTTTAAAGTTTAAGCCCTTACCTTTTTTCTTAGAATCAATATTAAGCATTAGTCCCAAAGGCAGAAGAGTGATAAGCATTAGGCAACTAGGGTTAAATGATTTTCCCAGGATCACATATCTAAGAAGTATTTGAGGCCAAATTTAAACTCAGGACTTCCCATCTCCAGGCCTCACTCTCTATCCACTGACCCTTGTTTCAAAGAATAGATTATTCAAAAGATCTGCACAATTTTCCTATTTAAAAAAAAGCTAATGATAGTTTTAAAATAAAAAACATTAAAAGTTAGTATAATGTAAAATAAGTTATGCCTATGATATTCTGATATTACTAAAATGTTAGTAGTTTTTTACAACTATAAATTCTTTTGACACATTTAATTTTATATTGTTAGCACAATCAAATATATACATATATAGACATAAATATATGTACATATATATTGCATTCCTAAGATGTACTGAAGTAAGAAGGAAGTTAACATTAAAAACAGGGGCTGAGAAGTCAAATAAAATGATGTGACTCAATGATAAAATCCAAGGAAATTATTTAAAGTTAACTGTCCTTCCTACTTTTTCTTAGACATTGTGGTTGAACTCTTGACATATGACTGCTCAATTAACTAAGAAATATTTTTCAAAATGTAAATGCTCTTTTTTCTCTTATAGAGGACAGAACTCTCATGTAAAAGTCTTTTCGATTGTCTCTAATAATGGACAATCAACACTGACATTGAATATCTGAGTATTTTATCACTTTTAAATGAACAGCAATTATATGAAAACCAACATTTACTTTTTAATATTTTTGACCTTATGTTAAAATGCCAGAAATGTGATTTTCAGATATTCCCCAAAGCAGCAATATACCCATGCTTTTTCTTTAAAGGAAAATTAAACTATATTTAGCCATTACTAAAGTGCTCTCAACTAAAAAAATACTTAAATAATATATCCACAAACTATTATGTTGTCTTTTCTTCATGGCCATTTAGTTTTGCATACACATAACCAATGTTTTAGTAACAGTACTGAGGGTTTCATATGTAAGACATTATTCACAGTATGTTTCCTGTTATTTTGCATAGCATTATTCTTTGTGAAAATAATGTTTTGGCCTCAGGAGGAATATTGCAATTGAATGCACAGCAATATATTTTTGGGATGGAGCCATAGTACTAGGGTTTAATTTTTTAAAAATTACCTTGGCAATCAAAGTAGCAGAACTATGGTGGGGGAGGGAGGGAGAAAAAGGAAAGGAGTTACAGAAGACATTTCAATTCCATTTTAAAAATGTGTATGTTAAGCTATTGAGTTAATAGATAAAATAAACTAATCTAAAAAAAAAGATTTCCATTGTAGCTAGTACCATAAGTAGTACCCTACATGTTCTTTAGATGGGATATAGGTAAAAGAAATAAATGCGGAGGAACTCATAGTTGGGGGAAAGCAGAGATGGCTGTTATACAAGATGATTCCAGTGCCAGAGTTACAGGAAAAAGTGGTAGTTTTAAATGAATTTGAAATATAGCTACTTTACTTCAGAAATTAAAATTGATTTTAGAAGCAATCTTGTAAGTTGTCTATGTTCTAGTTGTGCTTACACTGATTGCAAAAGTATCAGAATCAGTTACAATTTGAATTTGTATTAGTATTTTGTTTTACTGCTCTTGATCAGGTTTCTGCCATACTAATGTGGATTATCTTCCACTAATAGGTAAGTATATTCACATTTTGATGTCTATATCTGTGTAGGGTTCTTTTTTTACCAAATCATATGACATATCCTTCAGAGGAGGAAATAAAAAAAGAAAGAAGGAAAGAAAGAATGAAATGTCTAAAGAATCAAAAGAATTTAAATAGGTCTGGCAGTTTGCATATATATGAGCCTGGAAAAAAGGATTCCTTTTTACAGGATCAGTATCAGTCTTCAAAGGTCTTCCTGCACTAAGTCAGCACAGTTGTTAATATAGGTCTACATGCTCTTCCTTGGTGTTGTGTGTGTAGTTTGTTATAAACTTAGATGATGAGCATATCTCTTCTATTCTAAAGCAACCGTCTAATATTTTAGTTGATTTATAAAATATCTTTCAAAATGAATTATAAATATATATATATATATATATATATATATATATATATATATAAAAAGATGTTGAATCCATGGACCTATCATATCCCTAAATATATATACCATATCATTATTTTCTTTGGGTTCAATTTTCCACCCCATTCCTATTGCTTCCACGTGAAGAGTTCCCTTTGAAGTCAATTGAAGCTCTGCATGTGGGAGAGATTCAGGGTGTTTGGAAAGGGATGAGAATTGCAAATGTTGTTTTGCAGCTTCATAAATAACATACTTATTCAAAATTTAAACAACCAAGCTTAGTGTTGATATCTAATGTCAATGCTTCTCTATACCAAAACCTCAAACATGACTTGAGTCTTTGTTTAGCTAAAGGTTATTATTTTTAATACTTTAAAAAATGAAATTTTAAATGCCAACATCAATTGCAATATTCTCATTGCTTCTTCTTCCTTATGAACAAGCACAGGGATCCATGCTTGAATATTCACATCTATCAAAACTGTTCTCTTCCAATCTCTAAGATTTGACATAAATGGGCAGACTCTAAAACATCTGATCCTTGGTTTGGATATTTATCCTTATAATAACAATTACTACAAATGGCATTCATGGCTTGCTTCTTTTGGAATGAACTTCTTGTGCAACACTTTCTGACTAAAGATCATAAGGTTTAGAGCAGACAAGAACATTAGAGATCAAGTCATACAACACTTTTAATTTGTATATAAGGAAACTAAGTCCAAAAGAAAAAAAAAAACTTTCTGGTTAAGAATCAAGGAAAAACTCCAGTTTAAAACCAAAATAATTTATTTCCAAATCCAATGTCCTTTCTAGTTTTTGACATTAATAAAAACTTAAATAATGACCCTATATTTAAAATTACATGTAATCTAGTTTTATGCCCAATTATCATTTTTTATTCCAAGATTTTCCCAATTATATGTAATAACAATTTTCAACATACATTTTCCAAAATTTTAAGATCCAAATTTTCTCCCTCCCTCCATTCACCTTTCAGAAACGGTAAGCAATTTGATCTGGATTATACATGTACAATAATGTAAAACATACTTCCATATTACTCATTGTTATAAGAGGATATTCATATAAAACCAAAACCTCAGAATAAAACAATAAATAAAGTAATATGAAAAATAGTATGCTTTGATTTGCATTTGACTCTAACAGTCCTTTCTCTGGAGGTAGATGGCATTCTTTGTCATAAGTCTTTCAAAATTGTCCTGGATCATTGTATTGCTATGAGTAGCCTAGTTTTTTTCCAGTTGATCAACATACAATATTTCTCCTGTTGTGCCCAATATTCTCCTGGTTTTGCTTATTTTGTTCTGTGTCAGTTGTAATGTGGGTAATTTGAGGAAAGGTGGGGTATAAGGGAGTTTGAAAGGAGTAATGTAGGAGACTTGCTAAATTGGTAATCTCTGTTACAGGTAGGCTGGGATTAAAGGAGATCCAGGGTATAATAGGACTGAAGTTAGGAGTATAACACAGAAGGAAAACAGAGATCTTCAGGGAGAAGAAAAGTTAAACTAAACAGACAAACACAGCAGGCTTACAGACTAGGACTTAGACTCAAACACAAGCTGAGGGAAATAGACTAGACTGAAATTAACAAACAGGCTTTAGTTAATTTCACAGGAAGTGACTTGTTTTGAAGTAACACCTTCCTTCAAGATGGATGCCCCAGCTTCCCTCTAAGCCCAGAGTATGTTGTCTCTTTCCCTCTTCTTCCCTCTTGATAACTAACAGACAAATTACACTAATAGGGCTATTGAAACACAAAAGGGTTTATTTTGTTTGAAGGATGTTTGTTAGGAAGGTGGATCAAAGGAAAGCCCTATCAGTTGTCTCAGGAACCTCAGGTGGGGGAAGGTAAGCAAAGATGGAGTCTGAGTAAGGACCTGCCTTTAAACTCAGCTTTACTAAGTGCTATTACTATCTAAAGGGAATAAATGATGACTGACTAACTATAACTAATGCTGTCAATCAGGTAACTCTTCACAGATTTAACTCCTCTCTAATTATTCTCCTTATTAACTCCACAGACATATAAGATAAGGGAGGAAGGCAGGGATGGTATTAGGAAAGGAAAATATAAAGGGTCTATCTAAATAATAATTTCTTAAGTAAATATACCAAAGCTAGGCTAAATTTCAATATTAAAGCTAGGTATTCAAAGCAGCTCCGCTCATTGACAACCTCCCTCCACGGAAGATCCAGTCAACTGCCTTTTCCTCAAGATTCCAAACCTCTAACAGCTTTTGGAACTCAGCCAAAGCTAGAAAAAAACTATATGACCCCAATTCTGTATACTACACAGTTCATGTAGATCTTTTAAGCTTTCCTTTTAATCATCTTGCTCATAATTTCTTATACCTCAACCTATCCATTTCCAACCAATATTTTCAAATTGTTTACATATAACTTTATTATGTGAAGTTTTTTGTAATTGTGTTCATATAATTCATGAGTTTGTCAAGGCAAGTAGATTACCAATTATTGAACACTGTCCAGAGTTATTTCAAATGGAATTTTTCTTTTTATCGCTTGATGCTGGATTTTGTGGCAATATGTAGAAATGATGATGTTTTATGAGGATTTATTTTGTATCCAGCTGGTGTTTTAATGGGTTGTTTAGGATTCTTTAAGAATAAAATCTGCAGAGTTAATAGTTTGCTTTCCTCATTGTCTACTTTAATTCCTTCAATTTCTTTTTCTTCTCTTAAGGTAAAGTTAATACAATTTCTAGTAAAATAATAAGTAAAGAGCCATTATAATGGGTATTCTACCTTCATCCTTGATCTTATTTGGAAGGCTTCTAACTTATTCAAAGCTTTTGGCACCTTTTGTATTGTCTACAAATACTCATTCAATTTTTCTGAAATTTTAAGAAAGAAAAGGCTTGTCTTTTTTCATGCTCTTTTATCTTCTTTGTTAATCTAAAGATTGATGTAAAAGCCTGTAACCTTGAAGTGAGGAGAAGAGAAAAAAAGACAAAAGAAAATTTCTTCCACCTCAAAGGCCCAGGAACCACCCTGGGCACCCATCCCTGCCTCCCTTCTCACTACCCTTATCCTTGAACAGCTTGGATCTCTGACTGGTGGCCAGCTACAGGGCAGTGGCCCTCATGATGGATGGGGTCTGAGTCCAGGTCATCTCAGCAGCTAATTAAGTGTCTCCTCAGTTACCTTCTACATTTATTCTTTTTTTTCAAACATTTATTAATATTCATTTTTAACATGGTTACATGATTCATGCTCCTCCTTTCCCCTTCACCCCCCGCACTCCCCCCACACATGGCCAATGCACATTTCCACTAGTTTTGTCATGTGTCCTTGATCAAGACCAATTTCAAAATTGTTGGTAGTTGCATTGGTGTGGTAGTTTCGAGTCCACACCCTCAATCATGTCCACCCCGACCCATGCATTCAAGCAGTTGTTTTTCTTATATGTTTCCTCTCCTGCAGTCCTTCCTCTGAATGTGGGTAGCGTCTTTACCATAAATCCCACAGAATTGTCCTGGGTCATTGTATTGCTGCTGGTAGAGGTCCATTACATTCAATTTTACCATAGTATATCAGTCTCTGTGTAGAAAGTTCTTCTGGCTCTGCTCCTTTCACTCTGCATCTATTCCCAGAGGTCTCTCCAGTTCGCCTGGAACTCCTCCAGTTTATTATTCCTTTTAGCACCATAGTATTCCATCACCCGCATATACCACAGTTTGTTCAGCCATTCCCCAATTGAAGGACATACCCTCCTTTCCCAGTTTGTTGCCACCACAAAAAGCGCAGCTATAAATATTTTCCTACAAGTCTGTTTATCTATGATCTCTTTGGCTTACAAACCCAACAATGGTATGGCTGGATAAAAGGGCAGGCATTCTTTTATAGCCCTTTGAGCATGATTCCAAATTGCCAGCCAGAATGGCTGGATCAGTTCGCAACTCCACCAGCAATGCATTAATGTCCCAATTTTGCAACATCCCCTCCAACATTCATTACTCTCCCCTTCTTTCATTTTAGCCACTCTGCTAGGTGTGAGGTGATACCTCAGAGTTGTTTTGATTTACATTTCTCTAATTATTAGAGATTTGGAACACTTTCTCATGTGCTTATTGATACTTTTTATTTCTTTACCTGAAAATTGCCTATTCATGTCTCTTGCCCATTTATCAATTGGGGAATGGCTTGATTTTTTATACAATTGCTTTAACTCCTTGTATATTTGAGTAATTAGACCCCTGTCAGAGTTTTTCGTTATAAAGATTTTTTCCCAATTTGTTGTTTCCCTTCTGATTTTGACTACATTGTTTTTGTTTGTATAAAAACTTTTTAGTTTATATAATCAAAACCATTTAATTTACATTTTGTAATTTTCTCTAACTCTTGCTTGGTTTTAAAGTCTTTCCTTTCCCACAGATCTGACAAGTAAACTATTCTGTGTTCACTTAACTTGTTTATAGTTTCCCTCTTTATATTCAAGTCCTTCACCCATTCTGAATTTATCTTGGTGAAGTGTGTGAGATGTTGATCTAGACCTAATCTATCCCATATTGTTTCCAAATTTCTCAGCAGTTTTTGTCAAATAGTGGATTCATGTCCCAAAAGTTGGGCTCTTTGGGTTTATCATACACTGTCTTGCTGATGTCATTTATCCCAAGTCTATTCCATTGATCCTCCTCTCTATCTCTTAGCCAGTACCATATTGTTTTGATTACTGCTGCTTTATAGTATAGTTTAATATCTGGTACTGCTAGGCCACTTTCCTTCACATTTTTTTTTCATTATTTCCCTTGATATTCTTGATCTTTTGTTATTCCAAATGAAATTTGTTATAGTTTTTTCTAATTCAGTAAAGAAGTTTTTTGGTAGCTTGATAGGTATGGCGCTAAATAGGTAAATTAATTTGGGTAGAATTGTCATTTTTATTATGTTAGCTCCTCCTACCCATGAGCAATCAATGGCTTTCCAATTGTTTAGATCCAGTTTTATTTGTTTGGAAAGTGTTTTGTAGTTGTTTTGATATAATTGCTGTGTTTGTTTTGGTAGGTAGATTCCTAAGCATTTTATATTGTCTAGGGTGATTTTAAATGGTTTTTCTCTTTCTACTTCTTGCTGCTCTAGTGTGTTGGAAATGTATAGAAATGCTGATGATTTATGTGCATTTATTTTGTATCCTGCCACTTTGCTAAAGTTGTTGATTATTTCTACAAGCTTCTTAGTTGATTCTCTAGGATTTTTTAAGTAGACCATCATATCATCTGCAAAGAGTGATAGCTTAGTCTCCTCCTTGCCCACTTTGATACCTTCAATTTCTTTTTCTTCTCTAATTGCAACTGCTAGTGTTTCTAGTACAATGTTAAATAATAGAGGTGATAATGGGCATCCTTGTTTTACTCCTGATCTTATTGGGAAGTCTTTTAATTTATCCCCATTGTATATGACGTTTGTTGATGGTTTTAGGTATATCCTGTTTATTATTTTTAGGAAAGGTCCTTCTATTCCTATACTT